>NC_086449.1:50408209-50762509 GCF_028390025.1 Pseudophryne corroboree | reverse complement strand
TGGCTCCCTGCCACTGTGGGCAAGGCGGCCAGCGATGTCCTGGAGTCAGGCCAGATATCTTAAATATGAGCACATGAATGATTGTATATACAATTGCCAATGAAGCACAAATTATATTCGGCATGCCATATTTTTGATTAATTTATTGTGGAGATTCAGTGGATACATGTTTAGTGGTTTATTTTGGCAACAAGATTGCCACACAGACAGCATGCAGCGTTTCAGGCTCTAAGGTTCCGTTTAGCCTAAGTGTGGGCAGGAGGGTTTGTGTCTTTTGCAATACATTCCCTATTTATTTATCTGCCAGTCTGTCTGTACAGCTGATAAAGATATTTTTGAATAATTTTCAGCCTTAATGACATTACATTACTTTCATTATTTAATGTTTTTTTTGTTGGCGTGTCATCAGTACAACAAGGGTTTTCTTATGCCCTACTACGTGTGAAAAATCCATTGGGATTTATGTTGCATAGCACACACAATCAAAAGCAACATGCAGGCGGCTCAGTTTGGCAAAACCGACTGATCATATGATTTAAACCTTAGTATACCTATATATTTGGAATACAATTCGGTGCAATGATGGTCAAACATATGTCTCTTCTCTAAGAGGCTATCTGCCCATTTCAAGAACCAGGTCTGTGTTGTAGTTGATAGCTGCATACCAGCTGTTCAAACCGAAATCTACTACCACACCACACCGCGCATGCCCAATCTCGTCCGATCTTGGAAGCAATACGGTGTTGGGCCTGGTCAGTACTTAGGTGGTTGACCACTAAGGAATACCTGGTGTTGTAGGTTTTACTTGACGGCAATATTCAGATTATTGCACTAACCTAAAAAACAATACCTGGTGGGCACATTCCTTGATTTTGCCATATTTCATGCCGAACCTTCTTTTGCAATTTTTTGGCCTTATATATATACATGTTTTTACCTATATATTCACAGCGGTAATTCGAAACCAATGATTCACGTTTATTTAATTACATTTTAAACAACAAAACAGGGTGTACTCCGTATTTTACCCATAAATAATTAAAAGTTACGTTTTAAATACCTAATTTATCAAGTATTATCTAATTCTCCATTGTTTCCAAGAGTGAGTGCTCCCAACAAGGGTTTCTTTTTCTTTTTCTCTCTTCTCTTTATTACCGATGTAATAGACCCATGGGAGCACCATCGACAATCACCCTCCTTTTCTCTACCCACAACTTTGACAGTTTAATGGTAGATGGTGATTAATTCCGAAAGTTTTTTCGGTTGGTCGGTTTTCTTGGAAACTTACATTAATTATCTACTCATGCAACATCATTTACTCTTGTGCGGCATCCTTAACCCAATTTTCCTTTTGCACAATACACAAACCCAAACATACACAGCACGCTAGGAAGAGGAAGATGGATCAAGTGTACTGGAAAATAACTTACAGGCTACAAAACATAAAACAAAACAACAACCCCCTTTCATCATGAGGGAGTTGTCCATTCTGGCCACACAAGCCAAAAACAAAATACATAAAGGCAGCATGTCAAACATGGGTGCTGGGCATCTGGAGAGACATTACTTTCTCTTCTTTTGCCACGCCTGATGTTGTTGGTCACGGCTCGGTCTGCGAAGTGACCTTCAAGGGCCATGCCCAGTGGGATCTTCTTCCTGGGCAGGAGAGGGGAGGGAGCAGATGTGGCTGGCTCCCTGCCACTGTGGGCAAGGCGGCCAGCGATGTCCTGGAGTCAGGCCAGGCGCTACCCGCTCAGCAAAGGGATGCAGTGCAGGGAGGCGCTGGGACGGATAGGCGCCCCCCCCTGCTCTGCATCCCTTCCCTGCTGCACCGTCCTGACCACCCTGCTGCTGCCACTGCTGTGTCTGTCACTGTATGACAGGCACTGGCAGCGGGCACCTGCAGCATGAAACGCCTCCTCCCTCCCCTCACCTCATCTGTGTGAAAGCGCCGAGTACGGGACAGAAGGGGGTGGAGCTACACGGGAGGGAAGGGGCATGGTTAAATCGGTCATAAGGGGGCGGAGCTACACGGACCTGGCTGCTGTACAGACGGAGACTGGATTAGGTAAGTGGAGGGTGAGAGAGAAGTGTGTGTGTGTGTGTATGGTGGGTGTGTATGTGTGTGTATATGTGTGAATTGTGTGTGTGAGGTATGTCTGTGCGCACGCTCTATGGACGCCACTACTGGGGGGGCATTACGTATAAGGATGCTATTACTACAGGGGGGCATTACGTGTAAAACCGCTACTATTGGGGGGGCATTACGTATAAGGACGCTAATACTACAGGGGGGCATTACATATAACAACGCTACTATTGGGGGGGCATTACGTATAAGGACGCTAATACTACAGGGGGGCATTATGTGTAACAACGCTACTATTAGGGGGGCCATTACGTGTAAGGACGCTACTACTACTGGGGCTGGGGGCATTACGTATAAGGACGATACTACTACTGGGGTGTACTACGTATAAGAACGCTAATACTACTGGGGAGGCATTACGTATAAGGACGCTATTACTACAGGGGGGCATTACGTGTAAAAACGCTACTATTGGGGGGCATTACGTATAAGGATGCTAATACTACAGGGGGGCATTACATATAACAACGCTACTATTGGGGGGGCATTACGTATAAGGACGCTAATACTACAGGGGGGCATTATGTGTAACAACGCTACTATTAGGGGGGCCATTACGTGTAAGGACGCTACTACTACTGGGGCTGGGGGCATTACGTATAAGGACGATACTACTACTGGGGTGCACTACGTATAAGAACGCTACTACTACTGGGGGGGCATTACGTATAAGGACGATTCTACTACTTGGGGACATTATGTATAAGGACGCTACTACTAGTGGGGCTGGGGGCATTATGTATAAGGACAATACTACTACTGGGGTGCACTACGTATAAGAACGCTAATACTACTGGGGGGGCATTACGTATAAGGATGATACTACTACTTGGGGGCATTATGTATAAGGGCGCTACTATTACCGGGAGGGCATTACGTATAAGGACGATACTACTACTGGGGGTGCACTACGTATAAGGACGCTGCTACTACTACTGGGGGGGCATTACGTATAAGGACAATACTACTACTGGGGGTGCACTACGTATAAGAACGCTAACACCACTGGGGGGGCATTACGTATAAGGATGATACTACTACTGGGTGTGCACTACGTATAAGGACGATACTACTACTGGGATGGCATTACGTATAAGGACGCTAATACTACTGGGGGTGCACTATGTATAAGGATGCTACCACTACTGGGGGTGTACTACGTATAAATACACTACTACTTCTGGGGGCTATTACGTATAAGGAAGCGTCTACTACTGGGGGGGCATTATGTATAAGGATGCTACTACTACTGGGGGGGCATTACTTATAAGGACGCTACTACTACTGTGGGTGCATTATGTATAAGGATGCTACTACTACTGGGGGGCATTATGTATAAGGACACTACTACTACTGGGGGGGCATTATGTATAAGGACACTACTACTATAGGGGGGCATTACGTATAAGGATGCTACTACTACTGGGGGGGCATTATGTATAAGGACACTACTACTACTGGGGGGGGCATTATGTATAAGGACACTACTACTACAGGGGGGAATTATGTATAAGGACACTACTACTACAGGGGGGCATTATGTATAAGGACACTACTACTACGGGGGCATTATGTATAAGGATGCTACTACTACTGGGGGGGCATTATGTATAAGGACACTACTACTACTGGGGGGGGGCATTAGGTATAAGGATGCTACTACTACTGGGGGGGCATTATGTATAAGGACACTACTACTACTGGGGGGGGCATTATGTATAAGGACACTACTACTACTGGGGGGGCATTATGTATAAGGATGTTACTACTACGGGTGGGGCATTACGTATAAGATTAAATAAGAATTTACTCACAGGTAATTCTATTCCTCGTAGTCCGTAGTAGATGCTGGGGACTCCGTAAGGACCATGGGGAATAGACGGGCTCCGCAGGAGACTGGGCACTCTAAAAGAAAGATTAGGTACTATCTGGTGTGCACTGGCTCCTCCCTCTATGCCCCTCCTCCAGACCTCAGTTAGGGAAACTCTGCCCGAAAGAGCTGACATTACAAGGAAAGGATTTTGGAATCCAGGGTAAGATTCATACCAGCCACACCAATCACACCGTACAACTTGTGATAACCATACCCAGTTAACAGTATGAACAACAACTGAGCCTCATTCAACAGATGTCTCATAACAATAACCCTTATTAAGCAATAACTATATACATGTATTGCAGAAAGTCCGCACTTGGGACGGGCGCCCAGCATCCACTACAGACTACGAGAAATAGAATTACCGGTGAGTAAATTCTTATTTTCTCTAACATCCTAGTGGATGCTGGGGACTCCGTAAGGACCATGGGGATTATACCAAAGCTCCCAAACGGGTGGGAGAGTGCGGATGACTCTGCAGCACCGAATGGGCAAACACAAGGTCCTTCTCAGCCAGGGTATCAAACTTATAGAATTTTGCAAACGTGTTTGATCCCGACCAAGTAGCAACTCGGCAAAGCTGTAAAGCCGAGACCCATCGGGCAGCCGCCCAAGAAGAGCCCACCTTCCTCGTGGAATGAGCTTTCACTGATTTTGGATGTGGCAATCCAGCCGCAGAATGAGCCTGCTGAATCGTGTTACAGATCCAGCGAGCAATAGTTTGCTTTGAAGCAGGAGCACCCAGCTTGTTGGATGCATACAGGATAAACAGAGAGTCCGTCTTCCTGACTCCAACTGTTCTGGTGACAAAAATCTTCAAAGCCTGGACTACATCCAGCAACTTGGAGTCCTCCAAGTCACGAGTAGCCGCAGGCACCACAATAGGTTGGTTTAAATGAAAAGATGACACCACATTTGGGAGAAATTGGGGGTGAGTCCGCAATTCTGCCCTGTCCATATAGAAGATCAGATAGGGGCTTTTACATGACAAAGCCGCCAACTCTGACACACGCCTAGCCAAAGCTAAGGCCAATAGCATGACCACTTTCCACGTGAGATACTTTAGTTCCACGGTCTTAAGTGGCTCAAACAAGTGGGATTTCAGGAAATCCAACACAATGTTAAGATCCCAAGGTGCCACTGGTGGCACAAAAGGGGGTTGAATATGCAGCACTCCCTTTACAAACGTCTGAACCTCAGGCAGTGAAGCCAGTTCTTTTTGAAAGAAAATAGATAGGGCCGAAATCTGTACCTTTATGGACCCAAATTTTAGGCCCATAGTCACACCTGACTGTAGGAAGTGCAGGAATCGACCTAGCTGGATTTCCTCTGTCAGGGCCTTCCTGGCCTCACACCAAGCAACATATTTTCGCCATATACGGTGATAATGTTTTGCTGTCACGTCCTTCCTAGCCTTTATCAGCGTAGGAATAACTTCATCCGGAATGCCCTTTTCTGCTAGGATCCGGCGTTCAACCGCCATGCCGTCAAACGCAGCCGTGGTAAGTCTTGGAACAGACAGGAGCCCTGTTGCAACAGGTCCTGTCTGAGAGGCAGAGGCCATGGGTCCTCTGTGATCATCTCTTGTAGTTCTGGGTACGAAGTCCTTCTTGGCCAATCCGGAACGATGAGTATTGTTATCACTCCTCTTTTTCTTACTATTCTCAGTACCTTGGGTATGAGAGGAAGAGGAGGAAACATATAAACCGATTGGAACACCCACAGCTATCGCCTGAGGGTCCCTTGACCTGGCGCAATATCTTTTTAGCTTTTTGTTGAGGCGGGACGCCATCATGTCCACCTGTGGCCGTTCCCAACGATTTGTTATCTGTGTGAAGACTTCTTGATGAAGTCCCCACTCTCCCGGGTGGAGGTCGTGTCTGCTGAGGAAGTCTGCTTCCCAGTTGTCCACTCCCGGAATGAACACTGCTGACAGTGCTTGCACGTGATTCTCCGCCCAACGAAGAATCCTTGTGGCTTCTGCCATTGCCACCCTGCTTCTTGTGCCTCCCTGGCGGTTTACATGGGCGACCGCCATGATGTTGTCTGACTGAATCAGCACTGGTTGGTCTCGAAGCAGGGGCTTCCCTTGACTCAGGGCGTTGTATATGGCCCTTAGTTCCAGTATGTTTATGTGCAGACAAGTCTCCTGACTTGACCACAGCCCTTGGAAGTTTCTTCCCTGAGTGACTGCCCCCCACCCTCGGAGGCTTGCATCCGTGGTCACCAGGACCCAGTCCTGTATGCCGAACCTGCGACCCTCGAGAAGGTGGGCACTCTGCAGCCACCACAGAAGAGACACCCTGGCCCTCGGGGAAAGGGTGATCAGCCGATGCATCTGAAGATGCGATCCGGACCACTTGTCCAACAGATTCCACTGAAAGATTCTCGCATGGAACCTGCCGAAAGGAATGGCTTCGTATGAGGCTACCATCTTTCCCAGGACTCGCGTGCAGTGATGCACCGACACCTGCTTTGGTTTGAGGAGGTCCCTGACCAGAGTCACGAGCTCCTGAGCCTTCTCCTTCGGGAGAAACACCTTCTTCTGGTCTGTGTCCAGAATCATGCCCAGGAAGGGCAGACGCGTCATAGGAATAAGCTGTGACTTTGGAATATTCAGAATCCAGCCGTGCTGTTGCAACACTTCCCGAGAGTGTGCTACGCTGACCAACAACTGCTCCCTGGCCTCGCCTTTATAAGGAGATCGTCCAAGTATGGGATAACAGTAACTCCTTGCTTCCGAAGGAGTGCCATCATTTCCGCCATTACCTTGGTAAATACCCTCGGTGCCGTGGAAAGACCAAACGGCAACGTCTGGAATTGGTAATGACAGTCCTGTACCACAAACCTGAGGTACTCCTGGTGCGGTGGATAAATGGGGACATGCAAGTATGCATCCTTGATGTCCAGGGATACCATAAAATCCCCCTCTTCCAGGCTTGCAATGACCGCTCTGAGTGATTCCATTTTGAACTTGAATCTCTTGAGATAAATGTTCAGGGATTTTAAATTCAGAATGGGTCTTACCGAACCGTCCGGTTTCGCTACCACAAACATAGTGGAATAGTAACCCCTTCCTTGTTGAAGGAGGGGAACCTTTACTATCACCTGCTGGAGGTATAGCTTGTGAATTGCCTCCAGTACCACCTCCCTTTCCAGGGGGGAAGCTGGCAATGCTGATTTTAGGAAACGGTGAGGGGGCGTCACCTCAAATTCCAGCTTGTATCCCTGAGATACAATTTGTATAACCCAAGGATCCACCTGCGAGCGAACCCACTGGTTGCTGAAATGTCGGAGACGCACCCCCACCGCTCCTGGCTCCGCCTGTGGAGCCCCAGCGTCATGCGGTGGACTTAGTGGAAGCCGGGGAGGACTTTTGTTCCTGGGAACTGGCTGCATGGTGCAGCTTCTTTCCTCTACCCCTGCCTCTGGCAAGAAAGGATGCACCTCTGACCTTCTTGCTTTTCTGAGAACGAAAGGACTGCATTTGATAATACGGTGCTTTCTTGGTCTGTGAGGAAACCTGAGGCAGGAAAGTCGACTTTCCAGCCGTCGCTGTGAATACGAGGTCCGAGAGACCATCCCCAAACAATTCCTCACCCTTATAAGGCAACACCTCCATGTGTCTTTTAGAGTCGGCATCCCCTGTCCATTGCCGAGTCCATAAGACCCTCCTGGCAGAAACGGACATTGCATTAATTCTAGAACCTAGCATGCAAATGTCCCTCTGGGCATCCCGCATATATAAGACGACATCTTTTATATGGCCCAGGGTTAGTAAGACAGTATCCCTGTCGAGGAAATCTATGTCGTCTGAAAGAGTATCAGTCCATGCCGCTACAGCGCTACACATCCAGGCTGAAGCAATAGCTGGTTTCAGTAGAGTACCAGAGTGAGTATAAACAGACTTCAGGATAGCTTCCTGCTTCCTATCCGCAGGCTCCTTTAGGGCGGCCGTATCCTGAGACGGCAGGGCCACCTTTTTAGATAAGCGTGTCAGGGCCTTGTCTACCCTAGGGGGGGATTCCCAACGTAACCTATCCGTTGGCGGGAAAGGGTACGCCAGCAGTAATCTTCTGGGAATCACTATTTTCTTATCAGGGGAGCTCCACGCTTCTTCACATAACTCATTTAATTCATGTGACGGGGGAAAAGTCACTGCCTGCTTTTTTCCCCCAAACATATGTACCCTCTTGTCAGGGACAGGGTTAACCTCTGAAATGTGTAAAACATCTTTCATTGCAATAATCATGTAACGGATGGCCTTGGTCATTTTAGGCTGCAATTGTGTCTCATCATCGTCGACACTGGAGTCGGACTCCGTGTCGGCATCCGTGTCAACCATCTGAGACAGTGGGCGTTTATGAGACCCTGACGGCCTCTGAGCTGCCTGGGCAGGCCCGGGTTGAGAGCCCGGCTGTACCCCGGCTGCAACATCATCAAACCTTTTATGTAATGAGTTTACATTATCATTTAAGGCCTTCCACATATCCATCCAATCAGGTGTCAGCCCCGACGGCGGGGACACCACATTAACCTGCACTTGCTCCACCTCCACGTAACTCTCCTCATCAAACATGTCGACACAGCCGTACCGACACACCGCACACACACAGGGAATGCTCTGACTGAGGACAGGACCCCACAAAGGCTTTTGGGGAGACAGAGAGAGAGTATGCCAGCACACACCACAGCGCTATATAACCCAGGGATACAGACTATAAAAAGTGATTACTAGCTGCTATATGACTTTTGCGCCTAAATTTATGTGCCCCCCCCTCTCTTTTTTACCCTTGGTGTATCAGGATACTGCAGGGGAAAGCCTGGGGAGCGTCCTTCCAGCGGAGCCATGAAGTGAAAATGGTGCTGGTGTGCTGAGGAAGAAGGCCCCGCCCCCTCAGCGGCGGGCTTCTGTCCCGCTTTCTGTGAGAAAATATGGCGGGGGTATTTACATATATACAGTGCCTGATTGTATATATGTAGTTTTTGCCAAAAGGTCTTTAAATTGCTGCCCAGGGCTCCCCCCCCCAGCGCCCTGCACCCTACAGTGACTGGAGTGTGTGGTGTGCTGTGGGAGCAATGGCGCACAGCTGCGGTGCTGTGCTCTACCTTAAATGAAGACAGCAGTCTTCAGCCGCCGATTTCGCCATCTTCATGCTTCAGTTCTTCTGGCTCTGCGAGGGGGACGGCGGCGCGGCTCCGGGAACGGATGATCGAGGACAGGCGCCTGTGTTCGAACCCTCTGGAGCTAATGGTGTCCAGTAGCCTAAGAAGCGCAACCTAGCTGTGAACAGGTATGTTTGCTTCTCTCCCTTCAGTCCCTCGTAGCAGTGAGTCTGTTGCCAGCAGATCTCACTGAAAATAAAAAACCTAATAAATACTTTCTTTAACTAGTAAGCTCAGGAGAGCCCACTAGGAGCACCCAGCTCTGGCCGGGCACAGATTGTAACTGAGGTCTGGAGGAGGGGCATAGAGGGAGGAGCCAGTGCACACCAGATAGTACCTAATCTTTCTTTTAGAGTGCCCAGTCTCCTGCGGAGCCCGTCTATTCCCCATGGTCCTTACGGAGTCCCCAGCATCCACTAGGACGTTACAGAAATAAGATTGTGCTACATTGTGGTGTAATTTTAAATGGGGGTACTACTGTGTGGCCATGCCCCTTACTTGTGAGACCACACCCCTTTTCCCGCCGCGCGCCAAAGGAATATGGGAGGGCCAAATTTATAGTTTGCAGGGGGGCGCCGAACACCCTACCACCGGCCCTGCCTGGAGCCCTTGCACAACAGAGCTGGCGAGTTGTTGGATCGAGGAGGCGAGTTCGGCTTGTCCCTGCCTGATCTCTGCCAGACCTTGGCAGAGTTGAGCTACACCTTGCCCAACACCGGTTGTATGTTCAGTGAGCCGGACAGGTATCTGGCTTACCTCCCGGATCATCCTGTCCTTAAATTGTGTCAGTGTCTCACCATAACTGGCAATTTCAGACAGAATGGCCGGGATAGCAGAGTGTTAGGGGGGGGAGGCCAGTTGGAATCTGGACCGGTGGAATCTGGTGACTCACACTGGCAGACTCACTAGGTCCCCCCACCTCAGCCTCAGCCAGATAACCCTCCTCTGACTCTACCTGCTCACCTTCCTGTGCTGTGTTATGTTAAAAGCATATAGAAGAATCAGAGAAAAAAGGACACAAATAACATGAAGAAGTCGGAACTTGAAAAACAGTAATTTTTTTTATATAAAAAAAAGTGCGTTAACTTACCTGGCAAGTCATGTCGATTAACAATTTCAGGCAGGTCCGTGTCCATAAGAGACACCCCACCCGCCTCCTCTTAGCTCACGCAGTCCATCGCCAGCTCCTCAAGATCAGCGGGACCTCCCCATGTTGCCAGAGCCGGCCCTAGCCAATATGATGCCCTAGGCAAGATTTTGGCTGGGGCCCCCTAGCACCACCGCTGGTTCCGCCTCTGACCTTGCACCTCTTTCCCAGCACCATCACCCCTCATCCATAGCAGTCCTTATTTTGGGGTTTGTACCTCCTATGTTTTAAATAGGAACAGTTCGCACATTTGGCGCTCAGCCCAAAAAGCGGTGTGTTTTTGCTGGTAAGGGGCATGGCCACACAATAGTAACCCCAGTTCCAATTACGCTACACAGTACTGCAACTTTATTCACATTTGATCATGCGATAGTGTCCATAATTCATATTACATCCCACAGTAGTACCACTTTACCTTATAGACGTTACTCCTCACAGGAGAGCCCCTTATTCACATTACATCACACTGAATTGCTCCTTATTCACATTACACCACACCCTATTGCTCTTTGGCCCTCATTCCGAGTTGATCGGTCGCAAGGCGAATTTAGCAGAGTTACACACGCTAAGCCGCCGCCTACTGGGAGTGAATCTTAGCTTCTTAAAATTGCGACCGATGTATTCGCAATAATGCGATTACTAACTACTTAGCAGTTTCAGAGTAGCTCCAGACTTACTCTGCCTGTGCGATCATTTCAGTGCTTGTCGTTCCTGGTTGACGTCACAAACACACCCAGCGTTCGCCCAGGCACTCCCACCGTTTCTCCGGCCACTCCTGCGTTTTTTCCGGAAACGGTAGCGTTTTCAGCCACACGCCCCTGAAACGCCGTGTTTCCGCCCAGTAACACCCATTTCCTGTCAATCACATTACGATCGCCGGAGCGAAGAAAAAGCCGTGAGTAAAAATACTTTCTTCATAGTAAAGTTACTTGGCGCAGTCGCAGTGCGAACATTGCGCATGCGTACTAAGCGGATTTTCACTGCGATGCGATGAAAAATACCGAGCGAACAACTCGGAATGAGGGCCTTTATTCACATTGGCCCTCATTCCGAGTTGATCGGTCGCAAGGCGATTTTAGCAGAGTTACACACGCTAAGCCGCCGCCTACTGGGAGTGAATCTTAGCTTCATAAAATTGCGACCGATGTATTCGCAATAATGCGATTACTAACTACTTAGCAGTTTCAGAGTAGCTCCAGACTTACTCTGCCTGTGCGATCATTTCAGTGCTTGTCGTTCCTGGTTGACGTCACAAACACACCCAGCGTTCGCCCAGGCACTCCCACCGTTTCCCCGGCCACTCCTGCGTTTTTTCCGGAAACGGTAGCGTTTTCAGCCACACGCCCCTGAAACGCCGTGTTTCCGCCCAGTAACACCCATTTCCTGTCAATCACATTACGTTCGCCGGAGCGAAGAAAAAGCCGTGAGTAAAAATACTTTCTTCATAGTAAAGTTACTTGGCGCAGTCGCAGTGCGAACATTGCGCATGCGTACTAAGCGGATTTTCACTGCGATGCGATGAAAAATACCGAGCGAACAACTCGGAATGAGGGCCCTTAGACGACACAGTAGTGCCCTTTCTATATGCAACGCCACATAGTAGAGCACCTTATACACATAATGCCACACAGTAATGTCCCTTACACATATGAGACACATTATTAATGTCCTTATAAACATAATTTGCCTTACACATTATGACAACCTTTATCAATGCCCTTTTACACGTAATGTCCCTTACACATATGCCGCATATTATTAATGCCCTTATACACATAATAACACACATAGTGCCCCCTACACATTTGCTGCACTTTATTAGTGCCCCTATACACATAGGCCCTCATTCCGAGTTGTTCGCTCGGTGTTTTTCATCGCATCGCAGTGAGAATCCGCTTAGTGCGCATGCGCAATGTTCGCACTGCGACTGCGCCAAGTAACTTTACTATGAAGAAAGTAAGTTTACTCACGGCTTTTTCATCGCTCCGGCGATCGTAGAGTGATTGACAGGAAATGGGTGTTACTGGGCGGAAACACGGCGTTTTATGGGCGTGTGACTGAAAACGCTACCGTTTCCGGAAAAAACGCAGGAGTGGCCGGAGAAACGGTGGGAGTGCCTGGGCGAACGCTGGGTGTGTTTGTGACGTCAGCCAGGAACGAAAAGCACAGAACTGATCGCACAGGCAGAGTAAGTCTGAAGCTACTCAGAAACTGCTAAGTCGTTTGTAATCGCAATATTGCGAATACATCGGTCGCACATTTAAGAAGCTAAGATACACTCCCAGTAGGTGTAGGCTTAGCGTGTGTAACTCTGCTACATTCGCCTTGCGAGCGAACAACTCGGAATGAGGGCCATAATGACACACATACAGTAGTACCCTGTTACACATATGCAGCTCATTATTAATGCCCTTATACACATAATGGCACACATAGTGACCCTTACACATATGCTGCACATTATTAATGCATTTTTACATGACACACATAATGCTGATTACAAATATTCTGAACACTACTGCACAACCAACCTACTCACATGCACACAGCACTCACACTGCCACTAACACTGTGACCTCTGCCTCTGCTTGGATACAGATGTGTCCTCATAAATCTTGCCTCAGTGCTAAAGTCGGGCACATTTTTTTAATGAAAATGCATCGAATTTGCATTGCTATGTGGCTAGGATGCACAAGCAGCTTCTGCTGATTAAAATGATATGCAGCATGCCTATATACTGTGTGAGACTGTGGCTGTATCTGCATATGAAATGCTACACACAGAATATAGGCATGCCGCATATCATTTTAATCAGCAGAAGCTGCTGATGCCCTTAAGAATATTAAATGCCCTAGGCAATTGCCTAGTTTGCCTATGCCTATGGCCGGCTCTGCCTGTTGCCCTCGAGGCATTCCACTCCGCAGACCTCTTGCCCTTCAGGCGGGACTTGAAGTCGGCCCAACTGCATATGTGATTAGAATTAGGGGTTAGGGATATAAAAGTTATGAATACCTGTTTTGTTTGCTTGTACACATGTTATGTATTTGGTTGCTATAGGCAACATCACATATAGGTAAGTTTTTTATAAGAAATTGGGCATGAAATTGTGTGCCAATATACACTTGCCGTCTTCTAACTTCCTGTGGGATGCGGACAATTGAGCCGACTTCATTTACAGAATCTGTAATGTCCCTCCAGATGCGATCTTTGGTTGCAGCACCCATGTTTTTGCTGCCTCTATGTATTTTGTCCATGGCTTGTGTGACCAGAACTCGCAGCTCCCTCTTAGAAAATGCGGGCTGTCTTTTTCATTTTTTGGCTGTAGCCTGTGAGGTATCGTCCTGTACCTCCTCATCATCTTCCTCTTCACTTGCTGGTTGTGTCGTTTGGGTTTGTGATAGTACTCCAGAATCTACCTCAGTTTCTCCAGTATCTGTGTCTGCAGGGGACTCACAGCATACCCCGTGTGTCAGAAGATGGGGTTGTCCCAGTACTGGGTCCTGCTCTTTCAACATCACCACTGGCAGCTTGTAGCATCTGACTCCGTAGTGCTATTCTGCGAGATGTCAATGCGCTCATCTGCTGCTGCACCATCTCCAACTCTGCAACTATCTGCTCAGGTGTAGCCATGTTGCTGGAGGCATGTGTGTTGGCACAGCTGTCTGGCGATTTATAGCTGCGGGTGTTTTCCAGTGCGGTAATTCGCACAGGTGCGCCAATCATGCAATTTTTTCCAGTAATTGCAGTACTGGCTATTTAAAGGCCTTGTGTCAGGTCTCTGGGTTTGTCTGTCCCCGGCGGGAGCACTAGTGGGTCAGTGTTGGTGCGATGTACAAAGCGGGGAGGCAATATGAAAGTCCGGCGCATAAGCGCAGATGTTTATTACACAGGCATCACAGAGTAGATGGTATAGCAGTGAATGACAAACTGAAACCAGGCAATAAAATAACAGTGATTGGTAATTGAATCCAAAACAACGGAAAGTCTCTTGCAACAGAAATATAAAGTGACTTGATGCTGAATGTGAATGAAATAAACAAAACTCCGGTAGAACTTGAAAACACACAGTCTCTGAATCATACTTGCCTACCTGTCCCTCTCCATGAGGGAGAAAATGCTCTGTTCCTGGACTTTCCTGGTAATGTATGATTGCCATCACCTGTGGTGAGCTAGCTAATTGATAAGAAAGGTGTTTCACCACAGGTGATGACAATCATACATTACCATTAAAGTCCAGGAACAGAGCATTTTCTCCCTCATGGAGAGGGTCAGGTAGGCAAGTATGCTCTGAATAACACAGTCCTTATGGCCTCACTAGGCCCAAGCAGGAGACAGTCTCTATGCAATGAGATGATATACTTGCAAAGAAGCACAGATGGTATGTAATTAGCAGTGCACAGGTAGAAATGAATGCAACACCTGAGGAGAGTCTCTTACTGCTTGATGAGCTGGTAACTGGCTGTGGATGAAGTCTGAAGAAAACAGGAGAGCTGCAGTGAGATGAGGCGACAGGAGGTAACCACGAGGAATCACTGGGAACAAGAACGCAGGAGTCCGGAGAACAAGGTACACGGTATGTGACTCGTTGTCTGAGGCAATGTGAGTGAGCCACGGACTGGGAGTTATACCCATGGCTCTGCAGTGATTGGTCACTGAACTCTGGGTGGAGACACAGTGCTGGATAGCACACCTGGATCAGCTGAGTGCAGGAGTCATGGCAACAACTTCACAGGCAGGACGCCGGCACGCAGCAGAATGCACACAGGACCGGACTCAGGGGTACTCAGCAATGCGGAAGATGATGCTTGCGGTCCACACACACCTGCAGCCGTAACTGGGGCCATGACCTCCGGAGGCCTGCACACCAGCGCGCTGGTAGGTGAGACGTAGCAGAGCGCCGATTCCTGACATTACCCCCTCCTTTATGGGTGGGCACCGAACACCCACGAGGCTTGGCAGGGAAGAGTCTGTGGAAAGCTTGAACCAACCGTGGAGCATGGACATCCGTGGCGTTTACCCAACTCCTCTCTTCAGGACCATATCCAGACCAGTCAATCAGGTATTGTAAATGACCATAACGATGTCGAGAGTCTAAGATCTTTTCCACCTCGTATTCCACGCCCCGATGAGTTTGTACCTTTGGAGCTGCTGGAAGCGTTCTCTGGAAACGATTGAGAATTAGTGGTCTGAGGAGAGAAATATGGAATGAGTTGGGAACTTTCAAATAAGCAGGCAGTTTTAATTTATAAGCCACTGGATTAATAACACTTTCCACCGGGAATGGCCCAATAAACCGTGGAGCGAATTTCATTGATGGAACTCTGAGACGGAGATTTCGGGTAGATAACCAGACTTTGTCGCCCGGTTTTAAACTAGGAACTGCTCGTCTCTTTCTATCAGCAAACATTTTATACCGTTGAGAAACTTTTTTAAGAGATAAATGAATCTTCTTCCAAATTTGAGCAAACCGCTGGAGAGCAGAAGCAGCCGCAGGCACATCTACGACGGGTAACTCCTGGAAATCAGGTACTCTAGGATGCTGTCCATAAACTGCAAAAAAAGGAGTTGTATCTGTGGAAGTATGATAACGAAAATTATGAGCAAACTCTGCCCAGGGCAATAACTCTACCCAGTCATCCTGTGAAGAAGAGATATACAGTCTCAAATAGGTCTCAAGTTCTTGATTTACCCTCTCTGTCTGCCCATTTGTTTGAGGGTGATAGGCTGTAGAGAATTTCAGTTTTACTTGTAGCGCAGAGCACAGAGCCCTCCAGAACTTGGCCACAAACTGTACACCTCGGTCAGATATAATTTCTGTTGGAAGTCCATGTAACCTAAATATTTCGTGACAAAACAACTGTGCCAATTTTGGAGCAGAGGGTAACCCCATGAGTGGAATGAAGTGCGCCATTTTGGAAAATCTATCGACTACTACCCAGACAGTGTCATACCCTTTGGATGGAGGGAGATCTGAAATAAAATCCATCGATAAGTGAGACCAAGGGCGCCTGGGAATGGAATTGGGTAACAATTGGCCTGCGGGAGCCTGACGAGAAACTTTATGCTGAGCACATTTGGGACATGAAGCTATAAATTCCTGAATATCTATTTTCATTCGTGGCCACCAATACGTTTGGGACAGGAACTTGAAAGTCTTGAGAACCCCAGGGTGACCATTAAATTTGGACGTATGAGCCCAGGACAGGAGATTTGAACGAAGCTCTGGAGAGACAAACATCTTGCCTGGAGGTGGAACTTGCGACACCCCTGTAGCTGCGAAAACCACAGGATTTAATATTGGTCGAGCAGCCTGTTCTGAAGATTCCTCATTTGAGCTCATAGAGCGAGACAAAGCATCTGCTTTAACGTTTTGTGAGTCAGGTCTAAACATTAACTTAAAGTCAAAACGGGAAAAGAATAGGGCCCACCTTGCTTGCCGAGGATTCAGGCACTGCGCAGCTTTCAGGTAAAGAAGGTTCTTGTGATCCGTGTAGATGGTAATAGGGAATCTCGTACCCTCCAGCAGATACCTCCATTCTTCAAGGGCCAATTTGATTGCCAACAGCTCCTGGTCACCGATGGTATAATTAATTTCAGCGGGTGAAAACCTACGGGAGAAAAACTCACAAGGGTGAGTCTTACCATCAACGCCCACCTGGGACAGGACTGCGCCCACGCCAACCGTTGAGGCATCTACTTCCAGGATGAAGGCTTTATTGACATCCGGCTGTTGTAACACAGGAGCTGAAATAAAAGCTTGTTTTATTTTATGAAAAGCAGACAGTGCAGCGTCAGACCATTGGGAAGGATTCCCCCCTTTCCGGGTAAGGCAGGTGATTGGAGCAATTAACGTAGAGAAGCCTTTAATAAACTTTCTGTAGTAATTAGCAAAGCCTATGAAACGTTGAACTGACTTGAGTGTTGTTGGAAGGGCCCAGCTCTCTATAGCTTCCAGTTTAGCTGGGTCCATTTGAAGATCTGTTCCGGAAATAATGTATCCCAAGAAAGGTATTGAAGAAGCTTCAAATGTGCATTTGGACAGCTTGCCATACAGATGATTCTGTCGAAGACGTCGAAGAACCTCTTTTACTTGTTGGCGATGAGAGACCAAATCACTAGAAAATATCAAGATGTCATCGAGGTATACTACCACACATTTATACAGAAGATCTCTGAATACTTCGTTGACAAAGTTCTGAAACACGGCCGGGGCGTTACTCAAGCCGAAGGGCATCACTAGATATTCATAGTGGCCGTCACGAGTATTGAAGGCGGTTTTCCACTCACCACCACTTCGAATCCTGATAAGATTATAAGCCCCGCGAAGATCCAGTTTCGTGAAGATGGACGCACCTCTAACTCTGTCGAACAACTCTGTGATGAGAGGTAACGGGTAGCTATTTTTAATCGTGATGTCATTTAAACCCCGATAATCGATACAGGGGCGAAGTCCTCCTTCTTTCTTCTTGACGAAGAAGAATCCAGCACCAGCTGGAGAAGAGGATGGACGGATGAACCCTTTCTGCAAAATTTCTTTAATGTATACACTCATTGCTAGGGTCTCTGGAACTGAAAGAGGGTATGTATGCCCTCTAGGCGGCTTGCTTCCTGGAACCAAATCAATGGGACAATCCCACTCTCGATGGGGAGGCAAGACATCCGCTGCTTTCTCACTGAAGACGTCAGTGAATTCCCGATAGGCCTCCGGAAGGCCAGACTGAGACTTTACACTTGAAGACTTGATTGGAAGTACTTGAGCCAGACATGACTGATGACAAGAGGAACTCCATGCTGTTAACTGTAATGTAAACCAGTCAAATTGCGGATTGTGTAATTGAAGCCAAGGCATACCCAGTACGATCTCATAGCCAGCTTTAGGTATAACCAGGAACTCAATAAGCTCGGAATGCAGGAAGCCTACCCCCAGCACCACTGGCTTGGTTTGCTGAATGATGGAACCTTCAGGAATACGGCTTCCGTCCACGGCTGTGAGATATACTGGACGACACAGTTTAGACACTGGGAGATGAAGTCTATCCACTGCAGCTTGTGTGATAAAATTCCCAGCAGCACCACAATCCACTAAGGCGGACAGAGACTGGAGTCCATCTGGCATTTCCAAGGTAACAGGTAATGTAAGGTCTTGAAAGGAAGGAGCTTTATTCAAGGTCCCTAACTTGACTCCTCCTCTACAAGTTAGGACCTGGCGTTTCCCGACCGAGCAGGACAGGAACCAATCAGATGACCAGCAGCAGCACAATAGAGACACAGTCTTTCCTTTAATCTTCTGGACCACTCCTCATGTGTTAAACGAAACTTGTTTACCTGCATGGGTTCATCAGCAGTAATAGGTAGAGACTGTACAGGAGGCATAGCTCGGTACTTGCGAAGATCACCTCGAGAGCGTTCACAGGCTCGCTCGCGTAAACGTAGATCCAACTTGACGCATAGAGAAATTAGAGCTTCCAGTTGCTCAGGTAAGTCTCGAGTAGTCAGCTAATCCTTTATGCGGTCAGAGAGACCATGCCAGAAGGCGGCAACCAATGCCTGGTTGTTCCACTTTACCTCTGATGCCAATGTCTGGAACTGGATAACGTACTGACCCACAGTACGTGTTCCCTGGCGGATCTGAAGGAGGTCTGAAGAGGCAGAGGTTGTACGCCCAGGTTCGTCAAAGATGCGTCGGAATGTGGCAACAAACTCTGTATAGTTGTTCAATAAAGCATCTGCTCGCTCCCACAGCGGAGAGACCCAGTTCAGGGCAGAGCCGGCTAAAAGAGAAACAATATAAGCAACCTTTGTTCTAGGTGTTGGAAAGTTCTGTGGTTGCAATTCAAAATGAACCTCGCATTGATTCAAAAATCCACGACACATCTTAGCATTTCCATCAAATTTACTTGGAGTAGGTAGATGGATGTGAGACATTGGAACAGGAGCAACTGGAGAACTAGAAACTGTGGAACTAGGAACAGGAGCAGAAACTGATGAAGACACTGAAGAAACTGAAGTTGGAAATGTCTGTTGCAGAGTATCTAAACGGGAAGACATTTCTTGCAGAAATTGTATAATCTGCTGCTGCGCAGCCTCTTGACCATCTAGTCGTGACACTAAGCCTTGGAGTGTCCCTGACCCCACACTCTGACCACCGTCCGGGTCCATGGGCCTCAGACAAACTGTCAGGTCTCTGGGTTTGTCTGTCCCCGGCGGGAGCACTAGTGGGTCAGTGTTGGTGCGATGTACAAAGCGGGGAGGCAATATGAAAGTCCGGCGCATAAGCGCAGATGTTTATTACACAGGCATCACAGAGTAGATGGTATAGCAGTGAATGACAAACTGAAACCAGGCAATAAAATAACAGTGATTGGTAATTGAATCCAAAACAACGGAAAGTCTCTTGCAACAGAAATATAAAGTGACTTGATGCTGAATGTGAATGAAATAAACAAAACTCCGGTAGAACTTGAAAACACATAGTCTCTGAATAACACAGTCCTTATGGCCTCACTAGGCCCAAGCAGGAGACAGTCTCTATGCAATAAGATGATATACTTGCAAAGAAGCACAGATGGTATGTAATTAGCAGTGCACAGGTAGAAATGAATGCAACACCTGAGGAGAGTCTCTTACTGCTTGATGAGCTGGTAACTGGCTGTGGATGAAGTCTGAAGAAAACAGGAGAGCTGCAGTGAGATGAGGCGACAGGAGGTAACCACGAGGAATCACTGGGAACAAGAACGCAGGAGTCCGGAGAACAAGGCACACGGTATGTGACTCGTTGTCTGAGGCAATGTGAGTGAGCCACGGACTGGGAGTTATACCCATGGCTCTGCAGTGATTGGTCACTGAACTCTGGGTGGAGACACAGTGCTGGATAGCACACCTGGATCAGCTGAGTGCAGGAGTCATGGCAACAACTTCACAGGCAGGACGCCGGCACGCAGCAGAATGCACACAGGACCGGACTCAGGGGTACTCAGCAATGCGGAAGATGACGCTTGCGGTCCACACACACCTGCAGCCGTAACTGGGGCCATGACCTCCGGAGGCCTGCACACCAGCGCGCTGGTAGGTGAGACGTAGCAGAGCGCCGATTCCTGACACCTTGCATGCAGCCTGTGTGCGCGGGTGTATGATATGAGACAATACAGACAAGGCGGACGTGTTGGGAAGAATATTTATGAGTAAGTTATTTAGCAGTATATTGCATACTAATGTGCGTTTTCTGGCTTGCAAATTTTAATTTGTTGCTTTGCGGACGGCGTGTTATAAGCAACTTTAAGAATTTTTGTAAGTTAGTATATAGCAGCAAAAGGTATCTAGGAGGTGGTACTGTTTTTTTTTTTTTACATTATTCTCTGTGTATACATGTAGTATCTAATAGTTGTGTAACATGTCATTTGCAGTGTTACAGTTCTAGAGGTGACAGTGTGTTTGCTGCTATTCTCAGTGTCCTCTCCTCTCTCTTGTAGGTTGCAAATTTTTGTTTTTTATTTTGGATTTCTGAGGCAAAGTAGCCATTCTTATTTCCTTTCTTGAAGTTTTTTTTCCTTTTCATAGCAGGTAAGTGGTTTGTCCGTGGATGGGATGGTGTTCTAGGGGTGACAGTGTGTTTGCTCCTATTAGCGTTGTTTTTTTTCTTTGTTTTCTTAAT
Organism: Pseudophryne corroboree; assembly: GCF_028390025.1. NCBI lineage: Eukaryota > Metazoa > Chordata > Amphibia > Anura > Myobatrachidae > Pseudophryne > Pseudophryne corroboree. The sequence continues at coordinate 50,741,520 of NC_086449.1, read as the reverse complement.
GTCAAAAGTTGGTGTGCCAAAGTATGCAGTTTGTTGTGTTATTCCTTTGCGGGAATTTTGGTTTTGTTTGTAAGTTACATGTCGTTTCCATTGTTTTGTTTTTTTTATAAATATTCTGGGTTTGTTGGTTGTCTTTCTTTAATTTTTTTGGGATTGATGGAAAGCAATGTTGTAGGTACGTAGGTAAATGTGGTTTAATGTTTTTTTTTGTTTGTTTGTTTGTTCCGGATTTTCATCATGAAGATATTGAGTACGCTCCTGCAGTAAGTGTTTGACCTGCCATACACATAATTGTTTATTTACCAATGTGTGTTGTTAATGGATGGTGTGTTTTAATGTTTCCTACCTTCATTTGAAGTTGGTGATGTCCGTATTAGAGATGTGCACTTGACATTTTTCGGGTTTTGTGTTTTGGTTTTGGGTTCGGTTCCGCGGCCGTGTTTTGGGTTCGACCGCGTTTTGGCAAAACCTCACCGAATTTTTTTTGTCGGATTCGGGTGTGTTTTGGATTCGGGTGTTTTTTTCAAAAAACACTAAAAAACAGCTTAAATCATAGAATTTGGGGGTCATTTTGATCCCAAAGTATTATTAACCTCAAAAACCATAATTTCCACTCATTTTCAGTCTATTCTGAACACCTCACACCTCACAATATTATTTTTAGTCCTAAAATTTGCACCGAGGTCGCTGGATGACTAAGCTAAGCGACCCTAGTGGCCGACACAAACACCTGGCCCATCTAGGAGTGGCACTACAGTGTCACGCAGGATGGCCCTTCAAAAAAACACTCCCCAAACAGCACATGACGCAAAGAAAAAAAGAGGCGCAATGAGGTAGCTGTGTGAGTAAGATAAGCGACCCTAGTGGCCGACACAAACACCTGGCCCATCTAGGAGTGGCACTACAGTGTCACGCAGGATGGCCCTTCAAAAAAATACTTCCCAAACAGCACATGACGCAAAGAAAAATTAAAGAAAAAAGAGGTGCAAGATGGAATTGTCCTTAGGCCCTCCCACCCACCCTTATGTTGTATAAACAGGACATGCACACTTTAACCAACCCATCATTTCAGTGACAGGGTCTGCCACACGACTGTGACTGAAATGACGGGTTGGTTTGGACCCCCACCAAAAAAGAAGCAATTAATCTCTCCTTGCACAAACTGGCTCTACAGAGGCAAGATGTCCACCTCATCATCATCCTCCGATAGATCACCGTGTACATCCCCCTCCTCACAGATTATCAATTCGTCCCCACTGGAATCCACCATCTCAGCTCCCTGTGTACTTTGTGGAGGCAATTGCTGCTGGTCAATGTCTCCAAGGAGGAATTGATTATAATTCATTTTAATGAACATCATCTTCTCCACATTTTCTGGAAGTAACCTCGTACGCCGATTGCTGACAAGGTGAGCGGCGGCACTAAACACTATTTTGGAGTACACACTTGTGGGAGGGCAACTTAGGTAGAATAAAGCCAGTTTGTGCAAGGGCCTCCAAATTGCCTCTTTATCCTGCCAGTATAAGTACGGACTGTCTGACGTGCCTACTTGGATGCGGTCACTCATATAATCCTCCACCATTCTTTCAATGGGGAGAGAATCATATGCAGTGACAGTAGACGACATGTCAGTAATCGTTGGCAGGTCCTTCAGTCCGGACCAGATGTCAGCATCAGCAGTCGCTCCAGACTGCCCTGCATCACCGCCAGCGGGTGGGCTCGGAATTCTGAGCCTTTTCCTCGCACCCCCAGTTGCGGGAGAATGTGAAGGAGGAGATGTTGACAGGTCGCGTTCCGCTTGACTTGACAATTTTCTCACCAGCAGTTCTTTGAACCCCAGCAGACTTGTGTCTGCCGGAAAGAGAGATCCAAGGTAGGTTTTAAATCTAGGATCGAGCACGGTGGCCAAAATGTAGTGCTCTGATTTCAACAGATTGACCACCCGTGAATCCTTGTTAAGCGAATTAAGGGCTCCATCCACAAGTCCCACATGCCTAGCGGAATCGCTCTGTCTTAGCTCCTCCTTCAATCTCTCCAGCTTCTTCTGCAAAAGCCTGATGAGGGGAATGACCTGACCCAGGCTGGCAGTGTCTGAACTGATTTCACGTGTGGCAAGTTCAAAGGGCAGCAGAACCTTGCACAACGTTGAAATCATTCTCCACTGCGCTTGAGACAGGTGCATTCCACCTCCTATATCGTGCTCAATTGTATAGGCTTGAATGGCCTTTTGCTGCTCCTCCAACCTCTGAAGCATATAGAGGGTTGAATTCCACCTCGTTACCACTTCTTGCTTCAGATGATGGCAGGGCAGGTTCATGCGTTTTTGGTGGTGCTCCAGTCTTCTGTACGTGGTGCCTGTACGCCGAAAGTGTCCCGCAATTCTTCTGGCCACCGACAGCATCTCTTGCACGCCCCTGTCATTTTTAAAAAAATTCTGCACCACCAAATTCAAGGTATGTGCAAAACATGGGACGTGCTGGAATTTGCCCATATTTAATGCACACACAATATTGCTGGCGTTGTCCGATGCCACAAATCCACAGGAGAGTCCAATTGGGGTAAGCCATTCCGCGATGATCTTCCTCAGTTGCCGTAAGAGGTTTTCAGCTGTGTGCGTATTCTGGAAACCGGTGATACAAAGCGTAGCCTGCCTAGGAAAGAGTTGGCGTTTGCGAGATGCTGCTACTGGTGCCGCCGCTGCTGTTCTTGCGGCGGGAGTCCATACATCTACCCAGTGGGCTATCACAGTCATATAGTCCTGACCCTGCCCTGCTCCACTTGTCCACATGTCCGTGGTTAAGTGGACATTGGGTACAACTGCATTTTTTAGGACACAGGTGAGTCTTTTTCTGACGTCCGTGTACATTCTCGGTATCGCCTGCCTAGAGAAGTGGAACCTAGATGGTATTTGGTAACGGGGGCACACTACCTCAATAAATTGTCTAGTTCCCTGTGATCTAACGGCGGATACCGGACGCACGTCTAACACCAACATAGTTGTCAAGGCCTCAGTTATCCGCTTTGCAACAGGATGACTGCTGTGATATTTCATCTTCCTCGCAAAGGACTGTTGGACAGTCAATTGCTTGGTGGAAGTAGTACAAGTGGGCTTACGACTTCCCCTCTGGGATGACCATCGACTCCCAGCAGCAACAACAGCAGCGCCAGCAGCAGTAGGCGTTACACGCAAGGATGCATCGGAGGAAACCCAGGCAGGAGAAGACTCGTCAGAATCGCCAGTGACATGGCCTGCAGGACTATTGGCATTCCTGAGGAAGGAGGAAATTGACACTGAGGGAGTTGGTGGGGTGGTTTGCGTGAGCTTGGTTACAAGAGGAAGGGATTTACTGGTCAGTGGACTGCTTCCGCTGTCGCCCAAAGTTTTGGAACTTGTCACTGACTTATTATGAATGCGCTGCAGGTGACGTATTAGGGAGGATGTTCCGAGGTGGTTAACGTCCTTACCCCTACTTATTACAGCTTGACAAAGGCTACACACGGCTTGACAAATGTTGTCCGCATTTCTGGTGAAATACTTCCACACCGAAGAGCTGATTTTTTTGGTATTTTCACCAGGCATGTCAATGGCCATATTCCTCCCACGGACAACAGGTGTCTCCCCGGGTGCCTGACTTAAACAAACCACCTCACCATCAGAATCCTCCTTGTCAATTTCCTCCCCAGCGCCAGCAACACCCATATCCTCCTCATCCTGGTGTACTTCAACACTGACATCTTCAATCTGACTATCAGGAACTGGACTGCGGGTGCTCCTTCCAGCACTTGCAGGGGGCGTGCAAATGGTGGAAGGCGCATGCTCTTCACGTCCAGTGTTGGGAAGGTCAGGCATCGCAACCGACACAATTGGACTCTCCTTGTGGATTTGGGATTTCGAAGAACGCACAGTTCTTTGCGGTGCTTTTGCCAGCTTGAGTCTTTTCATTTTTCTAGCGAGAGGCTGAGTGCTTCCATCCTCATGTGAAGCTGAACCACTAGCCATGAACATAGGCCAGGGCCTCAGCCGTTCCTTGCCACTCCGTGTGGTAAATGGCATATTGGCAAGTTTACGCTTCTCCTCCGACAATTTTATTTTAGATTTTTGAGTCCTTTCTTTACTGATATTTGGTGTTTTGGATTTTACATGCTCTGTACTATGACATTGGGCATCGGCATTGGCAGACGACGTTGCTGGCATTTCATCGTCTCGGCCATGACTAGTGGCAGCAGCTTCAGCACGAGGTGGAAGTCGATCTTGATCTTTCCCTAATTTTGGAACCTCAACATTTTTGTTCTCCATATTTTAATAGGCACAACTAAAAGGCACCTCAGGTAAACAATGGAGATGGATGGATACTAGTATACTTATGGATGGACGAGCGACTAGTGCCGACACAGAGGTAGCTACAGCCGTGGACTACCGTACTGTGTCTGCTGCTAATATAGACTGGATGATAATGAGATGAAATCAATATATATATATATAATATCACACTAGTACTGCAGCCGGACAGGTAACTATATATATTTATTATGTAATGACTGATGACGGACCTGCTGGACACTGTCAGCTCAGCAGCACCGCAGACTGCTACAGTAAGCTACTATAGTAGTATGTATAAAGAAGAAAGAAAAAAAAAAAAACACGGGTAGGTGGTATACAATATTATGGATGGACGAGCGACTAGTGCCGACACAGAGGTAGCTACAGCCGTGGACTACCGTACTGTGTCTGCTGCTAATATAGACTGGATGATAATGAGATGAAATCAATATATATATATATATATATATATATATAATATCACACTAGTACTGCAGCCGGACAGGTAACTATATATATTTATTATGTAATGACTGATGACGGACCTGCTGGACACTGTCAGCTCAGCAGCACCGCAGACTGCTACAGTAAGCTACTATAGTAGTATGTATAAAGAAGAAAGAAAAAAAAAAAACACGGGTAGGTGGTATACAATATTATGGATGGACGAGCGACTAGTGCCGACACAGAGGTAGCTACAGCCGTGGACTACCGTACTGTGTCTGCTGCTAATATAGACTGGATGATAATGAGATGAAATCAATATATATATAATATCACACTAGTACTGCAGCCGGACAGGTAACTATATATATTTATTATGTAATGACTGATGACGGACCTGCTGGACACTGTCGGCTCAGCAGCACCGCAGACTGCTACAGTAAGCTACTATAGTAGTATGTATAAAGAAAAAAAAAAAAAACCACGGGTAGGTGGTATACAATATTATGGATGGATGAGCGACTAGTGCCGACACAGAGGTAGCTACAGCCGTGGACTACCGCACTGTGTCTGCTGCTAATATAGACTGGATGATAATGAGATGAAATCAATATATATATATATATATATATATATATTATCACACTAGTACTGCAGCCGGACAGGTATATATATTTATTATGTAATGACTGATGACGGACCTGCTGGACACTGTCGGCTCAGCAGCACCGCAGACTGCTACAGTAAGCTACTATAGTAGTATGTATAAAGAAGAAAGAAAAAAAAAACCACGGGTAGGTGGTATACAATATTATGGATGGACGAGCGACTAGTGCCGACACAGAGGTAGCTACAGCCGTGGACTACCGTACTGTGTCTGCTGCTAATATAGACTGGATGATAATGAGATGAAATCAATATATATATATATATATATATGATAGCCCAGTTCACGGCACTCCTAATTCCCAAAGGCTTGTAGATTCCACAGTGAATGGCCGGTGCCCTCCCTGGTTACAGCAGACGCTGTGTCCAAATGTAGAATGCAGAGTTGGGCGGCACTCACAGCGCAGAAAAAAGCAGACAAGCAAGTCTGAAAGTTGCGGTCAACGTTTCAATGTGTTTTATAACATTTTCGTCAGGATAAAAATGCAATGTTTTACTCACCCTTTTAACTCCGTCTGACGGTCCATGGCGCCTCCTGCAAGCCGCATCCCGTTCCGTCTAACTAGTGACGTCATCACGAGACGCCAGCCGCGGCGTCATGGAGAGTCCGGACCGGAGCACACAAAATCACCTGTGACAGACATAATTACAAAATTATAAACAAAAGTTACATGCAAGGCACACATTTAGACTCAGAGAAACAGTAGCAGTCACAGGAAAACAGTGATACTAAGAGTACACTATGTATCAACTTAAAGTAAAACAGAATACATCATAGTATATAACAATGGAAATGTTTGACCCATACTGTTTAAATGGGAGAGCTGCACAAGACGCATGTATTGACACCCATCGAATAACAATAGTGACAGAGTGAAACATGTAATGGAGGAAATAGATACATAAATAAAAATAAAAATAAAAATAAAAATTGAACTATAACAACGGCAACACAATAACAGACTAATATTAATCAAAAAAGTTATTCCTTGCCCCAGTCAGGGTTTACCCCCTTTAGGGGTTCGTACACCAGCAGCACTTACAAATCCAGGCGCCAATTCACGCGGCGAGGTGGTCAGTGCAAAAGGTCGGCCACAAAGAAGAAAAACAACCTACTCAAAACGGAGATGATATTCAATCTATCTGACCGACAATTTTCTCCAATTGAATTTACAAGTATTGTCTAAAGGCCTGAACTTTGTCCCTACCACCAAACCAGATCCCTTTAATTTGAAAATTGAACAATTCAAACTAGAGCGACAACTTCGTCTTAAAGAATATTTCTTACAGCATCCAACTCCTCCCATGCATACGACGTTGCCCCCCGCTCTTCGGGTTAAATCCAGATTCGATCCTGTGTCTCAGAACAAATCGATCAAAGTATTTTCTAGAACAGTGGACCATCAAGTTCAAAGCACGTTCAAACATGCTAAGCACATTCACTCTAATCTATCTAAGAGCGAATGGCAAGCTCTCAATGATCTGAGCAAATATAATGACATAGTTATACGTCCGGCAGACAAGGGGGGAGCCCTTGTGATACAAAATACTCACGATTACATAGCTGAGCTGGATCGTCAACTAGCAGATCATACCACCTATCGGAAGTTATCCTCTGATCCCACTTCATCTTTTAAAAATGAACTTGATAATGTTTTGTCCCAGGCAGTTAGCGATGGCTTCATAACACCAGCACAGTCTGAAGCTTTAACTACAAGATTTCCAGTGGTACCAATACTGTACTCAATACCCAAATTACACAAAGACAGCAAAACTCCTCCAGGACGCCCGATAATTTCGGCAAGAGGGTCGCTGTTCCAGAAAATATCCATCTTTCTGGATCACTATCTGCAACCCTGCATCCAATCAATTGATCACTGTCTCAAGGACACCACAACACTTCTCAACAAACTTGCTACTATCCAGTCAGTTCCAAACTGCTGCATATTGGCTACCATCGATGTTAAAAATCTTTATACATGCATCCCTCACATGGAAGGACTCAAAGCTGTTGAAACCCTTATCCGAAATAATCCTTTTTTTTCAGGACCTAACATTGAGTTGTTTATGAATTTATTACAGTTAACCTTACAACGTAATTACTTTTTATTTAACAATAACTTTTATTTACAGCTGTCCGGTTGTTCCATGGGGAGCAACGTCTCGCCCTCATTCGCCAACAGTTACATGTTGCTGGTTGAGGACGAGTTGTTCTTATCCAATGTTACAATTAAACCTTTTGTTCTGTTATATCTGCGTTACATTGATGACCTGCTTTTGCTGTGGACTGGACCTCGTAATGTACTCGAATCACTACTTGACTCTTATAATATGTCTGCCTCCCCGGTTAAATTCACGTACACCATACATGATAAAAGTATCAACTTTTTGGATGTACAAATTTCAATACGAGATGGCCAAATTATTACTTCTTTATTCACCAAAAGTACTGATAGGAATAATCTGTTATTGTCATCTAGCCATCACCCTATCTCATTACGTAAGGGACTACCTTATTCCCAGATGCTGCGCCTTAAACGCATCATTAGTGATGAATCCCAACTAGTTGTGGAATGTGATAATATGATCACTAAATTTGTGCAGAGGGGCTATAACCGACTTGATTTATTAGCGATCAAAGAAAAAGTACTCAAAATACCGAGAAAGGCTACGCTAAATCCTGTTAAACAAACTGATCACACCAATCGATTAATCTGGGTTAATCAGTTTAACACTCTGAGCCCCGAAATCAGTAAAATCACTAAAACATTTTGGCCTATCATACAAACTGATAAGAAAATTGGCCTTCAGCCTAACACATGGATCATGCCAGCTTACCGCAGAGGCAAAAATATTCGTGACTTCATTGTTAAAACCAATGTAGAAAGTATACCCAAAAAAACTCCTACAACCACTTTTCTTAAGTCCTCCTGTCCAGGTTGTTTCAAATGCCTGGGCTGCACTACATGCAGCCACATGCTGACAGGCGATTCCTTTTATCATCCCTTCACGGGGAAGAAATTTAAAATCAAACATCGTGTCACTTGCACTACTAAATTTGTAGTATATACACTGAGCTGCCCGTGTGGTCTCCACTATGTGGGGAAAACGGAGTGTATGTTCAAAGAACGGATGGCCGGACACCGTGCCTCCATTAGGGCTGCTATTTCTTCTGGTCGAAGTGACCAACCTGTCGCAAGACATTTCTTGCAGGCCAAACATTCTGTCGCTGTTTTGCGACATCGAATTATTGATCATATCCCCCCATTAAAACGAGGAGGAGATAGGGCTCAAATTCTACTCAGAGCTGAGGCTAGGTGGATCTTTATACTGGATACCCTATCCCCTAAAGGGTTAAATGAACAAGCTGGATTATCAGCTTTTCTGTAATACATCTATGATTGACAGCTTACTGTTGTCATAATTACTATTAACTTTTTTGATTAATATTAGTCTGTTATTGTGTTGCCGTTGTTATAGTTCAATTTTTATTTTTATTTTTATTTATGTATCTATTTCCTCCATTACATGTTTCACTCTGTCACTATTGTTATTCGATGGGTGTCAATACATGCGTCTTGTGCAGCTCTCCCATTTAAACAGTATGGGTCAAACATTTCCATTGTTATATACTATGATGTATTCTGTTTTACTTTAAGTTGATACATAGTGTACTCTTAGTATCACTGTTTTCCTGTGACTGCTACTGTTTCTCTGAGTCTAAATGTGTGCCTTGCATGTAACTTTTGTTTATAATTTTGTAATTATGTCTGTCACAGGTGATTTTGTGTGCTCCGGTCCGGACTCTCCATGACGCCGCGGCTGGCGTCTCGTGATGACGTCACTAGTTAGACGGAACGGGATGCGGCTTGCAGGAGGCGCCATGGACCGTCAGACGGAGTTAAAAGGGTGAGTAAAACATTGCATTTTTATCCTGACGAAAATGTTATAAAACACATTGAAACGTTGACCGCAACTTTCAGACTTGCTTGTCTGCTTTTTTCTGCGCTGTGAGTGCCGCCCAACTCTGCATTCTATATATATATATATATATATATATATATATATAATATCACACTAGTACTGCAGCCGGACAGGTAACTATATATATTTATTATGTAATGACTGATGACGGACCTGCTGGACACTGTCAGCTCAGCAGCACCGCAGACTGCTACAGTAAGCTACTATAGTAGTATGTATAAAGAAGAAAGAAAAAAAAAACCACGGGTAGGTGGTATACAATATTATGGATGGACGAGCGACTAGTGCCGACACAGAGGTAGCTACAGCCGTGGACTACCGTACTGTGTCTGCTGCTAATATAGACTGGATGATAATGAGATGAAATCAATATATATATATATATATATATATAATATCACACTAGTACTGCAGCCGGACAGGTAACTATATATATTTATTATGTAATGACTGATGACGGACCTGCTGGACACTGTCAGCTCAGCAGCACCGCAGACTGCTACAGTAAGCTACTATAGTAGTATGTATAAAGAAGAAAGAAAAAAAAAAAAAACACGGGTGGGTGGTATACAATATTATGGATGGACGAGCGACTAGTGCCGACACAGAGGTAGCTACAGCCGTGGACTACCGTACTGTGTCTGCTGCTAATATAGACTGGATGATAATGAGATGAAATCAATATATATATATATATATATATATAATATCACACTAGTACTGCAGCCGGACAGGTAACTATATATATTTATTATGTAATGACTGATGACGGACCTGCTGGACACTGTCAGCTCAGCAGCACCGCAGACTGCTACAGTAAGCTACTATAGTAGTATGTATAAAGAAGAAAGAAAAAAAAAACCCACGGGTAGGTGGTATACAATATTATATATATATTATATACAATTATATATATATATATATATATATTAAACTGGTGGTGATTATTAAGCTGGTGGTCAGGTCACTAGTCACACTATCAGCAACTTGCAAGTAGTACTCCTAAGCAGACAATCACAATATATATTATACTGGTGGTCAGTGTGGTCACAATGGCAGTGTGGCACTCTGGCTGCAAAAGTGTGCACTGTACGTTATATGTACTCCTGAGTCCTGCTCTCAGACTCTAACTGCTCCCCACTGTCAGTGTCTCCCCCACAAGTCAGATAATACAGTCACACTATCTATCACTTCAGCAAGTAGTAGTAGTAGTACTCCTCCTAATGCTCCCCAAAATTACTACTGTGTCTCTCTCTACTGTCTCACTCTCTTCTCTATATAAACGGAGAGGACGCCAGCTACGTCCTCTCCCTATGAATCTCAATGCACGTGTGAAAATGGCGGCGACGCGCGGCTCCTTATATAGAATCCGAGTCTCGCGATAGAATCCGAGCCTCGCGAGAATCCGACAGCGTGATGATGACGTTCGGGCGCGCTCGGGTTAACCGAGCAAGGCGGGAAGATCCGAGTCGCTCGGACCCGTGTAAAAAAAGCTGAAGTTCGGGCGGGTTCGGATTCCGAGGAACCGAACCCGCTCATCTCTAGTCCGTATATGTTGGTGCGGAAGCAATCCCACCCCAACAGGTGGAAGCACTTCCACCCCAACCGGCAGAAGCCCTCCCACCCCAACCGGCTCCTCATCCTTCAAGGCAACGGAGACGTGCAATGCCACCAATTTTCAGAACCTGTGTCACCCTTTTTGGGATGCCTGATGATGTAGTATTGCGCAGATACAGGCTGCCACCTCATCTAATCCTAGACACTCTCTCCATAATAGAGAGTGATCTAGAACGATCCATTAGGTATCCTACAGCAATACCAGCATTGACACAATTCCTTGCTGTGTTACATTTTTTGGCCACAGGATCATACCAGCATGTAGTTGGTGACCTGGTTGGCATGTTGCAGGGCCAGTTCAGTAAGGTCCTGCGGCGTGTCAGCCAAGCATTTATCAGACGAGTAAAGTAATTTATATCAATGCCTTTGGATGCTGGTGCCCTGGCTGTGGTGAAGCGACAATTTGAGGAAGGGGGTAGTCGCTTCCCACATGTTATTGGGGTTGTAGATGGGACACATGTTGCCATAGTTGCACCAAGACATAATGAAGAAATCTATAGGAACAGGAAACTGTTCCACTCTCTGAATGTGATTGTTGTTTGTGGCCCATCCCTCCAGATCCTGTCCCTGAATGCTAAGCTCCCCGGGAACTCCCATGATGCACATGTCATTTGACAATCAGGGATATGGCAAAGATTAAGAATGATGGAAGGCCAAGACATGCGGCTATTGGGTGAGTGTTGTTGTAGGTGTTTTTGATCATGCATGTTTTTTCGGTTTTAATTGTGCGTATCTCCTTTTTCTCTTCTCATATTCAAAAACAGGACATGACTCCTTACAGCAATCCCAGGCCAGGACTACAGTCGGCATTTAACTCCGTGCTTACTGCCACTAGACAGCTGGTGGAGAGCACGATTGTGGTTCTTAAAGGGCGTTTTCATGTGCTCCATCGCACTGGTGGTGACCTCATGTATTTGCCGGAGATGTTAAGTAAAATTGTGGTCCTGTGCGCTATTCTCCATAACATCACTGTAAGGAGTCGCGTAGAGCTTCCCCACACGGAGGAATTGCCAGATGAGGAGCCAAGGGTTAGACGGGCCTTCCGTGGGGGAGTGCTAACTAGCGGGGTCATGCCGCAAGGGCTCAAATTGTGCGGGATTATTTCAGGTATGTTTATGTTATGTTGTTTCCCCCCCCCCCACCCCCCCACCCCCCAATCTGTATGTACGTGTTTTACTTTCTGGACTGATGGCATTTAGCTGGCTTGGTAAAGTTCTGAGTGTGTTGCTAGCGTTTTGTGAGTATTTTATAGTGTCTGAGTACAGAATTTATCTTTAATGTTCTCCTTATCATGTTTATTGTGTAATAATGTTTTATACAATGGTATTACTGTTCCATTCTTATTTTATGTTTATTTTTTTGTGTAATTGTGTTATTAAACAACAATAACAGCCTTTTTTCTTTTGTTTTTGTATGTTTGGATTGTGCATCTGTTTACCATACAAATGCCACAACATCTGTTCTTACAAGAAAACAACTTTGTAACTTTGTGTAGCTGATTGTTCCAGCAAAATGTGGTGAGTAAACTGAAGAAATAACTTATTTGTGTATTTTCTGATCCCATAAAAAACTATCTATATGTGTGTAAACTATCTCACAGCCCCAGCATGAAGACATTCCTCAGACTGGTCCATAATGATGTGCAGCATTTTAAGCCAACACGCCTCTTCGATAATCTTACTCCTGGTGAAAGAAAGGTGCTCAAAAATTTGAGAGATGATACCTCTATTGTAATAAGACCCGCTGACAAGGGTGGAGCCGTGGTAGTCCAGGACTGGACAGATTACGATTTCAAAATCTGTCACCAATTGGCCGACACTAATGTATACCGTAGGGTCATGACTAACCCTATACCTGTGATAAAAAAGACCATTGATCTAAGTTTTAAGAGGGGATTGGGGAGTAATTGGATTGATCAGGATCTTTTTGAATTCTTAAGTATAGATGAGCCTAAATGTCCTATCATCTATACTCTTTCAAAAATACACAAACCAACGACCAAACCACCCGGGCGACCTATAATTGCAGCCGAGGGCTCACTGTTACAACCTAGCGCTAGGTGGGTTGATTCTATATTTCAGCCATATGTGAGTAAATGTCGCAGTTATATACGCGACACAAGTGATTTTCTTAATCAACTTGGACTAAATGGGGTCCCCAGGGGCAAGTGTCTTTTAGCCACTATGGATGTACAATCACTGTACACGATTATACCACACAGTGATGGATTGGAAGCAATCAAGGAGGTACTTACTAGAAATCCAGAGGGTAATGTACCTACTGAATTTGGTTTTGAACTGACCAATCTCGTGTTGAGTCATAACCATTTCAAGTATAAGGATTCGTACTTTCTCCAGTTATCGGGTACAGCCATGGGTTCTAACTTGGCGCCCGCGTACGCAAATCTGTGTATGTCCAAGTTTGAGGAGACACATATCTTACCCATATACGGTTCCAAAATTTATTTCTACAAACGATTCATTGACGATGTCTTCCTAATCTGGGAGGAATCTTTTGTAGAGATGGTCAACAATATTAACATGCTTAATAGCCCTGTTAAATTCACTTGTGAAAGCTCCCACCATTCGGTTCACTTTCTAGATGTTCAGGTATCTATTGTAGATGGAGTATTTGTTACATCTGTACACAGAAAGCCCACTGATAGAAACACTACTTTATTGACCAGCAGCTTCCATCCCCCTTCGCTAAAGGATAATTTACCCATCTCGCAGTTTTTGCAGGTAATGCATATCAACAATGATGGAATAATTAGGGAGAAACAGTTGGAAGAAATGAAGCAACGGTTTAGTGAAAGAGGGTATTCAACTAAAGTGATCAATAACAGTCTCCTTAAAGCTAGGAATATATTTAGCGGTACCTCATCAAGGGTTGCAGCTAATGATAAACGTATGGTCTTTACCACGAAGTTCGATAATTATGCGCATTTTACGCGCAAAACATTGCGCAAACATTGGTCGATTCTAAAATCTAATCAAGGGTTACCCTTTACACATATGGATCCTCCAATGATGGCTTATAAACGGGGATCCAATCTTAGACAAATGCTGATGAGGCCTACAATGGTACCAGAAACTAAACTTAATTTTCTCCAGATTATGAGTAGTAAACCTGGTTGTTTTTCATGCGGGAAGTGTACGACATGTAGATCCCTACTCACTGGCTCTACTTTTCCCCATCCACACTCCGGCAGAAATATAAAAATAGGGTACCACTTGCATTGTAGGCTTGACTTTGTGGTCTATACCCTCACATGTCCTTGTGGACTGTGTTATGTAGGGCTTACAACCCGGTGTTTTAGGGAACGGATGGCAAACCACCGGTTATCTATTAGAACAGCAATCCAAACAGGTATCACTGACAAGCCTGTTGCTCGACACTACCTCCAAAGAGGTCATCGGGTGGCAAATTTGAAATGCAGGCTAATTGATTGGGTCCCACCACCACCCAATGGTGGGGACCGTACTTTAGCTTTACGTAAAAGGGAAAGTTTCTGGATTACATACATCAATACTGTCTCACTGAAAGGCCTTAACGAGCATTCTGCTATGAATGCCTTTTTATAAATTATTCCTTTATGAGCCACGTACTTTAATGTTTCCTATATTGGGTCAGGCCTTGGTATTCTGTGACTATATGGAATTAGATTTACCATGAATTTAGTTTTGTGCGACACAGCATGGACCACAACTTGATAACACTTTTGATTGTAGATTGCATGATATATACTTGATTATGCTATGGTTCATTCAGTTATTGAATTTCTGTTTGTATCTTATACTACTCGGAGGTTTAAGTCAAGTGTTCCGTGTTGTGCCGCAATAATTCTATATTTTTCATAAATATACTATTTAGTGAAGTTTTGTTTGTATATTATGACCACCACGTCCCCCAACAGCATTAATTTAGATCTTTGTCTCTGAACGTATTGATCCTGAGTGTGACAGTACCGGCATGATTTGGTAGATGAGTTAGTTCATATGAATAATTGTTTCTGTATTCCTTTGATCACGCACTGAAATGCATGGTTATGTCTCTATGATAATGTTACGGAATGTAGTATTCTTGATGTGACAGAGGTGTAATTAAGTGACTTACTTTCACCTGGCACCGGACTTTATTGTATATTTTTTATTATTTATTCGCCTGTATTGTGGCTGATGTGTGCCTATATATTTTTGCGTGTGTGTGTCACTATAGGTGTTTGGGTCGGCGGAGTGCAGTCTGTTTGCATTTAGCATCTGCTTTTTGTCTCACAGCGGCCTCCGTTGAGTCTGATACTGTAATGCATAGCACTTCCGGTCTCCGGGCCGTAGAACGCATTGCGTTCCACGGGCGGCGCGATCAGCGGATTGAGCCGTCCGTGCTGTGTTTAAACTGCACGGACTGCCTTTTCAGCGGCTCCGCGTGTGCCTGACTTTGAGGGTATATTTGTGCACTTGGTAGGTTCACCTACGAGTGGGAAAGTGTAAAGGGGTATCTACAGGGGTTAGCACCATCTATTTCCTGTGTAGGGGTATATAAGGACACTCCATTAGCTGCTATGTTGTGTGGCTGTAGAGGTTGTCAGGATCTCATCACTGCGGGTGAGTACTGAACTACGCATTTAGTATTGGTTATAAGGTCTACACATATGGGTAGCCAATAGATGGAAGCATGAGCTTTTGGTATTTTCTCTACAGTGATTTTCCGGGTTGTCTGAGTTGCTCTATGATTGTGAGTTTAAGTAACCATATATGTAAGTATCACAGCCTGTGCTGTCTCACTGTTGGTCCCTGATATGTGTGGATTTTTCATCCAAGTGTGTCTGTGGCTATGCACACACAGTTACATTCTCTGATTCACTCTTACAGAATCTCATTTGAATAAAGCCTTACTAGCCGTGCAGCCTAGATACTGTCTGAACATGGCATATTGATTTTCTGAGTAAGTGTGTGATGTTATTGACATTTTTTTGTCTAATAGCTGCAGTACACTCTAGAGATATCTATACTTCACATTGGTGTAAGCTGACTAATGTCTTGGTGCTGGTATTCACCTTCGGAGACTACGGACAGAGACATGGTGTTGTTCTTTGAACCACACATGGTGTTAATGGAGTTTTGTTCTAAAAATGCTTGAAGGGCGTGGTAGTCCATTCACGTTTTTGTTTTTTGTTTTCTGTTTATGTATGTATTTATTCCATTCATTTTTTGTTTTTTTGTAGTAATCAATATATGATGCTTTCAAAATATTGTGTATAAATGGAAGCTTGTCTTGATAAAGATCCTAGAATGAGGATCGAAACGTCGACCTAAAGAGCTGAATATCGACAGAAATAAAGCTATTGTGAACAAAATGAAGTTGCTGATTGCTTGAATTCGACGAGTGAACCTCCACATTGTTGGACTCTTGTTTAAATATTGTGGGTCTACCCGTGTAGGGAGATCCCCACTAGGGAGCACCCCACTGTTGTTTATTTTTCTGATGTGAGTGCAGGACTTTGCATGCTATATATTGTATGGCTGATCCAGTGCATCTATACTTTCTGACACCCATCATTTGAATATATTAGTTAAGGAACAAAACTTGAACTTTTAAGTGTTTGGACAGAATTTTAAGTTTTTAAATTTGTGTGTTTTGTTGTATGTTTTTTTGTTTTTGACGTGGTTAAATTCTCTGTATATCACAGATACCTTGAGGTATGGCCCAAGGAGGCTAATGCCTGTTTAATGAAGGACTTTTATCCCAGGCTGAGCAAGGAATTATTTCATTTACTGACGATGACATTGAAAAGGTCCTGTTCGATAAATTAGACTTCGAAGCCCTACCTGCTGAGTCATCTGCAGTTATATTCTATAGGACACTGAGATTAAAACGCTGTGAGGTGGATCTATTGCTACACGGACAGTTCCTGTCTGAATACCACAGGCATAAACTGATACCACGTGGTTTCAGGGTCAGTAATGTACCCACCCTAGGTAGGAATAACCCTGTTTTTTGTAGTAGGTGGTGTTCCATCCTAAATAAGTGTTCACTTGACCTTCTGATATTAGTAATAGAGGAAGTAGGCACTGAACTTAACAAAGTTAAGGTGGAGATTGAGCAACTTGAGACCATTTCTCTATCTAAATTACGTGATGATAAGACTAATAATTGGTTAGACAGACTACAGTCACAAGTGGACACATATAGGAAGGAACTCACCTCATTCAAGAGGAAGAAACTTGCCACTGTAACAGCGGATTATCAAAACCACACCGTTTATCGGTGGTTGTTAGGAAACAGCAATCCGCAACAGGGTGATCGGGCTGGACGCTTCTTTAGGAAACGTAGACAAGCCCTATTCTCACGTGAGATTGTTTCATCCATATCTACATCTGATACGGATTTATCTGACACACAACGGGGTAGCAACTCTCATTTTTTAGATACCACTACCGGACCCAAGGGCCTTCCACCAGCCCAAGGGGACTCGCGAAACATAGAACAAGCACGCGGAGGGGCGGTTACAAAAAGAAGGGGTCGCAGGAAACAAAATTAGATTTGGTATTTAATTTATCCAAACGCAGTCTTGATCAGTCTGAACTTAGTCTTCTTGCTAGAGGATTGTCATTCGTTCCCACTTTTCCACACCAAGCATTTCAGGGAAATGTTGACCAGTATAGGTTTGGGAGAAATCTCAGACTTAAGGAATATTTTTCCGGTCAGTCTAAATTGGCTGATAAGAAACCCTTTAAAAAAAGTTCTAAATTCGACCCTATATCTCACAGCCCCAGCATGAAGACATTCCTCAGACTGGTCCATAATGATGTGCAGCATTTTAAGCCAACACGCCTCTTCGATAATCTTACTCCTGGTGAAAGAAAGGCGCTCAAAAATTTGAGAGATGATACCTCTATTGTAATAAGACCCGCTGACAAGGCTGGAGCTGTGGTAGTCCAGGACTGGACAGATTACGATTTTGAAATATGTCGCCAATTGGCCGACACTAATGTATACCGTAGGGTCATGACTAACCCTATACCTGTGATAAAAAAGACCATTGATCTGAGTTTTAAGAGGGGATTGGAGAGTAATTGGATTGATCAGGACCTTTTTGAATTCTTAAGTATAGATGAGCCTAAATGTCCTATCATCTATACTCTTCCAAAAATGCACAAAACAACGACCAAACCACCCGGGCGACCTATAATTGCAACCGAGGGCTCAATGTTACAACCTATCGCTAGGTGGGTTGATTCTATATTTCAGCCATATGTGAGTAAATGTCGCAGTTATATACGCGACACAAGTGATTTTCTTAATCAACTTGGACTAAATGGGTTCCCCAGGTGCAAGTGTCTTTTAGCCACTATGGATGTACAATCACTGTACACGATTATACCACACAGTGATGGATTGGAAGCAATCAAGGAGGTACTTACTAGAAATCCAGAGGGTAATGTACCTACTGAATTTGTTTTGAAACTGACCAATCTCGTGTTGAGTCATAACCATTTCAAATATAAGGATTCGTACTTTCTCCAGTTATCGGGTACAGCCATATGTTCTAACTTGGCGCCCGCGTATGCAAATCTGTATATGTCCAAGTTTGAGGAGACACGTATCTTACCCATATACGGTTCCAAAATTTCTTTCTACAAACGATTCATTGACGATGTCTTCCTAATCTGGGAGGACTCGCAGAAATCTTTTGTAGAGATGGTCAACAATATTAACATGCTTAATAGCCCTGTTAAATTCACTTGTGAAAGCTCCCACCATTCGGTTCACTTTCTAGATGTTCAGGTATCCATTGTAGATGGAGTATTTGTTCCATCTGTATACAGAAAGCCCACTGACAGAAACACTACTTTATTGACTAGCAGCTTCCATCCCCCTTCGCTAAAGGATAATTTACCCATCTCGCAGTTTTTGCGGGTAATGCATATCAACAATTAGGGAGAAACAGTTGGAAGAAATGAAGCAACGGTTTAGTGAAAGATACCCTATTCAACTAAAGTGATCAATAACAGTCTCCTTAAAGCTAGGAATATATTTAGCGGTACCTCATCAAGGGTTGCAGCTAATGATAACCGTATGGTCTTTACCACGAAGTTCGATAATTATGCGCATTTTACACACAAAACATTGCACAAACATTGGCCGATTCTAAAATCTGATCAAGGGTTACCCTTTACACATATGGATCCTCCAATGATGGCTTATAAACGGGGATCCAATCTTAGACAAATGCTGATGAGGCCTACAATGGTACCAGAAACTAAACTTAATTTTCTCCAGATTATGAGTAGTAAACCTGGTTGTTTTTCATGCGGGAAGTGTACGACATGTAGATCCCTACTCACTGGCTCTACTTTTCCCCATCCACACTCTGGCAGGAATATAAAAATAAGGTACCACTTGCATTGTAGGCTTGACTTGTTCCTCAGGATTTGATTGTGGCTGATATCTGATGTTTAAGTGTCAAACAACCATCCAGGACAACGCCAAGATTCCGCACCCGATCAGTGGTCTGTAATCTGAATCCCCAAGTGTAATTCCAGTTGGTTGGCTATGCTGTAGTCTTGTCCTTTGATGTTGCGGTCGTATCATGAGGACCTCTGTTTTATCTGGGTTCAGTCTCATCCAACTGGCGCTCATCCACTCCTGTAGCTCAGCTATACAGCCATTTAGGGTTGCTATTGGGTTATCAGTGCCCGGAGCAAAGGACAAGTACAGTTGTGTATCATCTGCATAGCAGTGGTAGACCAGGCCATGGCGCCTAATTATTTCACCCAATGGGAGCATGTATACTGCAAAAAGCATGGGGAATAGTATAGAACCTTGTGGGATACCACATGGCAATGGCACTGGTGGTGATGAGTATAATCCAGACAATACTCTCTGTGACCTGCCTGTGAGAAATGATTTGAACCAGCTTAGGACTGTGCCATCCAGACCACAGAAATGTATCAGTCGCTCAATCAGAAGCCCATGGTCCACGGTATCAAATGCTGCCGAGAGATCCAGAAGGATTAATATTGAACAGTCACCTCTGTCTCTTGCCATAAGAAGATCATTTAACACACACACCAGGGCTGTTTCAGTGCTATGTCTTCTCCTGAATCCTGATTGAAATGGATCATAAATATCATGGGTTGTCAGGCGGGTTTCCAGTAGATTTGCAACCACTTTCTCAATAACCTTTCCTAGGAAAGGAAGGTTTGATACCGGTCTGTAGTTGGTCATGCAGTCGGGATCTAAATTAGGTTTTTTAAGAAGCGGTCTGACAATTGCTTCCTTTAGGGGTCCAGGAAAAATGCCTGTCTGCAACGAGCATTGAACAATTTTTGCAAATTTTTGCAATTTTTGCAGAGACTCTATCCAGTAAAGGGGAAAGTTAGTGACTGTGTAATACGATGTCCAGATACTTTGTGGGAAAGTGTGAAATGGTCATAACTAAGCCAGCATTCTGTGACTTCACACTATATTCCATTGGCTGTCCTTGCATACGCATCTAATAGAGAAATGGAAGGACTTGTATATCATTTTATTAGATGGTTTGTCACAGAAATGGAGATTGTAATTGTATACGTATATATACACAAGGGAGATGAAATTGTCTATGCAGTCGGATAAGACTAAGAATATTAGAGTATAAATCACTAGCTACACAAGCTATTCAGAGACTGCAAGTAGATCTGTTCAGAGAGAAAGAGACACTGATGCTATAATTTAATGTAGAAAATAATCAAGATAGAAATGAGTCTGTATGAAGAAAAACTGTCACGTTACCCATCTGGGTGTTATGAGATCTAGAGTTCTTTGTACTAAGCCAGCGGAGGAGATATACTGTGTCTTTATACTTCATGACATAAGGTGTGTACAGACGGTAAGATATTTTCTTCCGATTCTGACTATATAGTCAGAATCGGAAGAAAAGATAGTGCAGATCGCAAGGTGACAGTCACCTTGCGATCCCGATCCGATGCCGATGCGCGGCCCCGCGCGGTCGGCATCGGCAGAAAAAATAGGCTGTGCAGGCAAGTCAATCCTGACTATCTCTATAGAAGAGATAGTCAGGATTGACACTTAGCCAAAATCGCACATAGCCAGCATCGCAAGCACACTCATTATGTGCTTGCGATACTGGCTAAGTGCCGACCCGGCCCCCTGTCGCACGGTGAGAATCGGATAAGTCCGAATCTCACCGTGTGTATGCACCCTTAGATCAGTTCTCTACATTCAGCTTACTGGATACAGAGTCATGTAACTTTACATTCAGAACAGAGAAATGTCATTTATTTTGGGCTACACTGGTAACCAGGATAAAGAATTACATAGTTACACATCTAAGCAGGAATTTCTAAAGTGTCCTTAGACTCAGTAAAGGAACTTTCACACTCTCATATATTTGGAATATAACAGAACATTGTTGTTTATCATCTTTATGGGCCACAACTTGCGCAACTCAGGTTTTTTCAGAGTCCCCGGGTCACTTATTCAGCGTGGTTATCACCAAATATTGTATTGTGTATTGCATGCAATTGTTTTGTATAGGAGAGTGGGGTAGCTAGGACATGGGTGTATGCATAAACCTAGTTATTACTTATTAGTGTATGAATAAGGTGTGTAAAATAATATTACAAATATAATACTTACCAACTGTTGTTGCTGGAGGTTGATTGGAAGAGCTGGAACGAAGAACGGGTATATGGGTAATATATGATTTATATATATATATATATATATATATATATATGTGTACATATAGCAGTCAGGCATCCCAGGCAGCCTGTTATTAGAGCAATAGCTTGGCTGGAGGCACATTATTAGAATTAGTAACCTTGTCAGACATAAGGGAGGGTTACACTGTCGACCTAGTGACTGCTGACCTATAGTGGTTGACCCAAACATTGTCGACCTAGACACTGTCGATCCTATGATCCACACCCTTGCATTGTCCTGCTTTACTATGGGGCTGTCACCACTTCAGGAGCAGAAGGAGTTAATGTAATCAGGAAGTGAGAGAGAGGCTCTGTGTGAGCTCAGAGTGGAGGACATGGATTAGGGGAAGGAGGGGGGAGGAGAAGTTTCCTGTGTGTGTGGAGAGAGGAGCAGGAGTGAGGACGCTGGTGCTGGGCTTGTTTTTCGGTGGAGGTGATGGGTTACGGGAGAGGAGGTGACCGGCAGTGAGGTGAGCGATGTTCCTGGTGTATGAGAGACGTCTGCGGGCACCATATATGGTATGTGTGACCAACTCCCTACACATGGGACCTAGGCCCTAATTCAGACCTGATCGCAAAAGCAAAATCTATCTCTAATGGGCAAAACCATGTGCACTGCAGGTGGGGCAGATGTAACATGTGCAGAGAGAGTTAGATTTGGATGGGTTATACTGTTTCTGTGCAGGGTAAATACTGTCTGCTTTATTTTGACACTGCAATTTAGATTTCAGTTTGAACACTACACATCCCACCCAAATCTAACTCTCTCTGCACATGTTTCATCTGCCCCACCTGCACTGCAGATGATTTTGCCCATTACAGAAATATTTTGCTGTTGCAGTCAGGTCTGAATTAAGCCCCTTATGCAGTAAGGATTTCTATTTCTGATATAAAGCAGTTTCTGCGATCAAATAGTTGCCGCCCAGAAATTCAGAAATAACGCCCATTGCAGAAACTGTGACTGCATCGCAATATGCAGCTGATCGCAGAACCATGCGCTATTACCGGAACATGGAAGATTTTTCCTATCTGCGCCAGGTAAGGTCGGCTACAATTCTTGTGACACAAGAGGCTGGAAGTGGTCATCGCTGATGTCAGAGGCCCTCCTTAAAAACTCCTGGGCACGCCTGCATTTTATCACACTGAAAGGATATGCCCCTATATTCTTTAACCCTCGATGTGATGGCCTCTCAGACGTCTGTGAGTGTAAACCTTTAGCCACAAGTTACATGCACAACACAAGCAGTAAAGATTCACACTGTTTATTGTTCGTTTAACATAAGTATATAAAAGAAAGGATTTAGGGCGTGTATATCCAAAGTCAATAACTAATTGGACAGAACACAAAAGGGGCTAACATAACATGATTGGCTAGGAACTGCCGCAGTGGAAGGATATGCATATATGGGCAAGTTTGTATTTCAAATAGGGAGGTTGTTCACACGGTATAAAAAAGATAAGAGACAAGGACAGTAGCAAGGAATGTGCTGGAACATTAAGTTCTATAACACAAGCAATTCTATGACATTGAAGCAGAGACGAGCTTTAACCCTTTCAATCCCCTCTTAGAATCATTATTGTTATACTATATGATTCTTGCAAAGCTTACGTCTTTCTGCACACCAATGGCGCAATTTTTAGCCTGAGCGGGAGTTGCAGTAATTGTTGGGCATTTTAAGAAGGGTTAATCGTTGGGTTAATGATGTTCCGTGTTTATCCTTTTCATCTAAGGCTTCAGCGGGCTTATAGCCCCATGGGGTACCTGTGTTCCAGGCAGCCGCGGACCATGAGCTGCAATCATTTCCCCAGTTATGGCCTGTAACGCAAATATAAGGTACCTCGGGGCTTAGGTTGTCTGTGGTGTCAGCGCGGATCTGGTAGTCAACAGACTTTTGGACAGCAGCTAGTTGGGGGAATTGGAAATAATCTAGTATGTAGGTTGCGGTGTATGTGGTGGAAGAGTTATACCATAGTGTCAGTTTCCCTTATTCTGAGTTATATCAACCTCAGTCATTGAGAGGGGAAAATGGGCCAGTAGGGCTATCAAGATAGTCCCCAGGGTAAAGATAGGGGGCAGGTTCTTCATCGTTTTCTGTTCTTCTGTCTTCGCTAGGTGGGAGGTCAGGGCTGTCCGCCCCGGTTCGTACCTCACAGGAATCACTTGCTTCCCTCTCTAGGTCTGGTCTAGGAACCTTTTTTACTCGGGATGCATGGATCCAGGTAGGACTTTCCTCTGTCAGGACTGCTGTTCGGGTAACTGCTACGACCTCTGTCTCTGGACCATAGGTGAAGTCTCCTGGGCTCTTGTTCCTGGGGAGCACCTTCACCACGACTCTGTCTCCGACTTTAAAGGGGTGTGTAGGTTCCTGTGGATTCAAAGGGTTTTTACAAACAACCTCATGTTCAATTTCATTCAGTTTTGTTATCAGGGACCTGACATACTCTTCTCTGATGAGTTCTAGATCTCCTTCCTGTATTACTAGTGGTTTCTTAGCCCAGGGTGTGGGGAAGGGTCTACCCATTAGTATTTCAAAGGGTTCAAAGGGTTCAAAGGGTGAGTATCCTAGAGTTTTCTGTGGGGTCATTCTGATTTCTGCTAGGACAATGGGAAGGACCTGCTTCCATTTGTGGAAGGTACCTCCTGTGGCCTTCCTTAGTTTGTCTTTGAGGGTCCTATTCATTCTTCCTACGACCCCTGAACTCTGCAGGTGGTACGGGATGTGAAACTTCCACTCCACCTGCAGAGCTTTTACTAAGGCCTGTGTGAGGCTGAGCCTTTATCACTATTTATTTGCAGGGGGCACCCCCATCTAGGGATGATTTTCTGTGTTAGGATTCTTGCTACTGTCTTGGCATCCTCTGACTTAGTTAGGAATACTTCTGGCCAGCGAGAGAACATATCTACAATGACCAGGGCATATTCTTGTTTACCTGTACCAGGGATATGGGTAAAATCAATTTGTAAGTGTGTAAAAGGGGTGGTGGGGTATTCAAGATGCTGGTGTTTAGCTTTATTAGGGTTGTTAGGGTTGTTCCTGAGGCAAGTGATGCATCTGCTAACATACTGGTCCACAAGTGATTTGGCATTAGTAACATAAAAATCATTGGTTAGTAGGAGGAGTGTTGTGGCTTCACCACGGTGACCAACACCACGGCACTGGGCAACGAGCAAAGGGGCACTGGACTGGGGTATACAGGGTTTCCCCTCTTTGCAGATTAATCCTGATTTAGGATTTTTTCTGCAGAATTGGGTAAGTCCAGTCGGAGAGATCAGTATTAGTCGCAGCAGCTTGAAGTTGAGTGAGCAGATGGACGTTGTCAAGGGAGGGACATGCTCTAGTGAGTGCAATGAGTTCTGCAGCTTGCGCGGACTGATAAGGTATTGGTAGGGTTTCCAACACAGTGTCAGGGAGGGTGACAATGGCATAGCCAGCCTGGTATGTATTGTCATTGGGCCTACTACAGGAGCCGTCAACAAAAACTATGTCTGCGCCTGGTATGGGAACGGGAGACATGTCAAGTCAGGGAGAAGTTTCAGCTTCAATGGAAGCAGCACAGTCATGTAGGTCGGGTGGTTCATCCTCGGGACCTTTCAAGCCTAAAAGGGCATTGAGAATGGGTGCAGGGCCAGAAGAACTAGCAGTGTACTTAATGGTAAGGGTAGGGTTACTCAAAAGGAGTACTTCATATCCACTAAGGCGTTGTGCTGACATGTGCTGTGTGTGTAAGCCTTTAAGTATTGCCAGGACATCATGTGTGGTGTGGAGTACTGTGATGTGGCCTAAAGTGAGGGTAGTGGCCATTTCTGCAACCATTGCACAGGCTGCCAAAGCCCTGAGGCAGGCAGGCATACCTTGCACAGACACTGGCATGACTTTGGAAAAAAATGCCACGGGGCGCAACTTCCCTCCATGAAACTGTGTGAGCACCCCCGCCATGGTTTTACAATTGTCCCTTGCATATAGATGGAAAGGTAGTACATAATTGGGGAGGCCAAGTGCCGGACTTTTCATCAACATACATTTTAAACTTTCATATGCAGTTAACATTTCTTGTGACCATTGTACAGTTTTAGGTTTGTCCTTCAGTGTGGCTTGTCTCAAAATGTTATCATAATAAGAGCAATCAGAAATCCACTGTCTGCAGTAATTTACCATACCCAGGAAGGACAGTAGTTCCTTCTGGGTAGTTGGGGTGACCAGGCCCAATACAGACTGTATGCGTTGTGGACTGATTTTCCTCTCTCCCTGAGTGAGCACAAAACCCAAGTAATCAACATGCTTTTTACACCATTGCATTTTTATTTTGGACACCTTGTGTCCACATTCACAAAGCCAGTTTAGTAATGAAACACCATCCTCTCGGCAGGCCTCCTCAGTTTGACTACAGAGCAGCAGATCATCTGCATACTGTAGCAGGACTGAACCATGGTGAGGTTGCCAGGGCCCCAATGTGGCCTGGAGACAACAGGTGCGTCAGTAATCTGCACCAGGTAAGTTGTTTACCCTCAAAAGAAAAGGCAAAAAGTAATTGTGTCTGTGAATCTACAGGTATGCTGAAAAAAGGCATTCTTCAAATCAATTACAGAGAAGAACGCAGCATCTGCAGGGATTGCAGAAATGAGTGAGTTTACATCTGGAACAATTGGTGCAATTGGGACAATTAACTGATTGATCGCTCTGAGATCCTGTACAAATCTTATACTGCCATCAGCTTTGGCAACAGGGTTCACAGGAGTACAGTATGGTGATACAATATGTCTGAGAATACCCTGTTGTAAGAATTGCTGTATCATGGGGCGGAGACCTTCTATCTTTTCTGGTGAGAGGGGATACTGCATAGGTCAGAACACAAAACACTGGTTGTTGCACCGCTGTCCACTAAAAAGGGAATTTTACTTCCATTTATAATAAGTGGCAGCAGAGGTGAATCTTTCCAATGACGGGTGAGTTGAATAAAGGCTGGGATACCCTCCTCCGGGTCCCGTCAGTGCGCGGGGTCTTTGGAATCTTCCCTGACTGCGGGGTTGGTTCTGTCTGTCAAAGCGTCTGGAGTTCTGATAGTTATGAGTGGGTGCAGGTTTCTTTACATCAAAACACCCTGCAGCCTCTTTCTCATATAAATGTTTTTCTTTTTAAATCTATCGTACTATCAGAAATCCAGGAAGAGACGTTTTGCTTAACAGAAACTATGACAGAAGGTAGAAGGTTGTTAATGAAGGTGGAAATGAGTAAGCTTTCTGAGTTAAGCAAAGGTAAGCCAGCGTCATCTGTCCAGCAGTCCTTAAACCTTTTCCAAAACTCAGTAACAGACTCCGAAGGTTTCTGTTTACAAGCTACAGCGACAGGCAAAAAAGCACAGGCAAAGGAGCACGGGTTTTAAAGACTTCCTTCATATGTGTATAGCTGCGTCCTTTGCAAGCTTTGCGCAAATAAGATATACAGCCATCGAGGGTAATAGTGGGCTTGGGACAGTGTTTTACTATTATCTAAACTCTGGGTTACTGGTGCGTTAGGGATAGAGCTAGTGGACGCACCCTCCAGCAGTGGAGTTGGAGGCGATCCCATCTGGTGTGAAAGGGTTACTGCTGCCAAGAGATCTGTGTCCTCAAGCGCAGGATACATTGGAATGCAAGGGGGAGGCGAGAGGGATTTCAAAGATTTACAGTTTATCACTTCTTCGCTTCTGTGCTGTTGGGAACTGATATTTTTTTTTTTTTTTTAATCCTCCATATAGAAAGGGTAATTACTGCCTTCCCGTAGGAATGGGTCCTGTCCTGCTTTCTCTGTCCATCCCGCTAAATTATCCACCCATGGGTTAACTAAGTAATACTCTGAGGTAGAGTTGCGGGCGACATACATCTTGCATGTCTCACCAGGGAGGGGCGGGGGATATGTAGTTTTTTTTTTTTTTACTCTGACTAGAGCCCATTGTCAGACAGTAATATAAATCAACAGTACAACTTTAAAAGAAAATATCTAAAATTTACAACACTCTACTTACTATACATGCATCAGCTAACCAGTTAATTAGTCATTGACAATATCACAATATTATCTGTATAGTGAGAACATGAAATCTTTTGACGTGTACGATACTTACCATTCGTACAAGATGTCAGAAAAATACAGCGTTTTAAACAGGAAGCAGGAAAAGTGTTTGAGTAAAGATATCTGGCAGACGAGAACTTACCAGCCATCTGACCAAATATAAGAACTTATCTCACTACAAACATACAAGAATATATAGACGATCAAATCGAGGTATTCTCTACGTTACGTATAGACTCCCAGGTCTATTTTAAGTATCCCAGATACTAACGTCACGTTATGTATAGACTCCCAGGTCTATTTTAAGTATCCCAGATACTAACGTCTTTGGAGAATTGCGCTTGGACCCCTGGTCCCTTCTCAGACGTATCTTTAAGTCCCAGACATTAAAGATGTTTGGTCACGTGTTCCCAGAACACTGACACGGATTCAGCTTCAGTGTATGACCGCAATCCCGTATGGCAAAGACAGACAATAAATTCTCTATCTTACCATTCGAGGACGATCACTGAATCGCGGACGTAGCCCCCACTTGAAAGGATATGCCCCTATATTCTTTAACCCTCGATGTGATGGCCTCTCAGACGTCTGTGAGTGTAAACCTTTAGCCACAAGTTACATGCACAACACAAGCAGTAAAGATTCACACTGTTTATTGTTCGTTTAACATAAGTATATAAAAGAAAGGATTTAGGGCGTGTATATCCAAAGTCAATAACTAATTGGACAGAACACAAAAGGGGCTAACATAACATGATTGGCTAGGAACTGCCGCAGTGGAAGGATATGCATATATGGGCAAGTTTGTATTTCAAATAGGGAGGTTGTTCACACGGTATAAAAAAGATAAGAGACAAGGACAGTAGCAAGGAATGTGCTGGAACATTAAGTTCTATAACACAAGCAATTCTATGACATTGAAGCAGAGACGAGCTTTAACCCTTTCACACACACACCCAGAAAATGGCAGGTTTCCGCCCAGAATGCCGGCTTCCTGTCAGTGAAACAGCGTGTGCAATATGATCACGATGTGTACGCATTTTCTGTCACTATTATTACTCGGGGATCAGTACTAAATCCCGCCGGTCGGAATCCCGGCGGTCGAAATCCCGACGCCGGAATCCCAACCACACAATCCCGACAGGGGTGGCGAGCGGAACGCAGCCCCTTGCGGGCTCGCTTCGCTCGCCACGCTGCGGGCACACTTATATTCTCCCTCTATGGGTGTCGTGGACACCCACGGAGGGAGAATATGTCGGGATTGCGGCTGTCGGGATTGCGGCGTCGGTATTTCAACCGCCGGAATTCCGTCCGGCGGCATCTTGACCGCATCCCATTACTCGCACGTGCACAATGCAAACACTGCTCATGCGCAGCCGCTCCATAATAAGCCGTTGTGATTTGATCATTTTGCAATCCTTACTGAATAAGTTCCTTGGATGGAAGGTGGGCGAGCGGCAGATGGGGGATGGGGATGACCCTGCGGTGTAATACACAGTGCTCATTATATTTATACAGGTAGCATCATATACTAGCATATATATTGTGTATATTATATATACAGATGTAGCCATGCTCATCATTGTGTATCGCGGCAGCGATGTTGTGACAAGTGTGCACACTGCGTACGCATGTACACACCATGTTACCCTATGGAGCTAACACCCGCTGCAATCAGTATCACAGCGACGCGGTCACACTATGCAGCAATGCGTGCGCATGTGTGAATGCATCACGGTATAGATGAGCGTGGCTACATCTGTAGTATAGGTGTATATAGGGAGAGAAAGCTATATCTGTATCCTATCATGTGTATAACCTAGGACAGTATCCCTGCTGTATAATAACACTGCACATTATACATATACAGTATATATAGAGATAGATGTTATTGGTATATAGTCCCTAGCATATCATGTATATAACCTAGGGCAGAGTCCCTGCTGTATAATAACACTGCACATTATACATATACAGTCAGAGCCGGCCCTAACCAATATGATGCCCTAGGCAAGATTTTGGCTGGTGCCCCCTAGCACCACTGCTGGTTCTGCCTCTGACCTTGCACCTCTTTCCCAGCACCATCACCCCTCACCCAGAGCAGTCCTTGTACCCCCTATATTTTAAATAGGAACATCTCGCACATTTGACGCACAGCCCAAAAAGGGGCATCTTCTTGCTGGTAAGGGGCATGGCCACACAATAGTAACCCCAATTCCAATTACGCCACACAGTGCTGCAACTTTATTCACATTTTATCTTGCGATAGTGTCCATAATTGATATTACATCCCACAGTAGTATCACTTTACCTTATAAACGTTACTCCTCACAGGAGAGCCCCTTATTCACATTACATCACACTGAATTGCTCCTTATTCACATTACACCCCACCTTATTGCTCTTTATTCACATTAGATGACACAGTAGTGCCCTTTCTATATGCAACGCCACATAGTAGAGCACCTTATACACATAATGCCACACATTAGTAATATATTTATATACAATACCACACAGTAATGCCCCTTACACATATGAGACACATTAATGTCCTTATAAACATAATGCACCTTACACATTATGACAACCTTTATTAATGCCCTTTTACACATAATGTCCCTTACACATATGCCACACATTATTAATGCCCTTATACACATAATGACACACATAGTGCCCCCTACACATTTGCTGCACATTATTAGTGCCCCTATACACATAATGACACACATACAGTAGTACCCTGTTACACATATGCTGCACATTATTAATGCCTTTATACACATAATGACACACACAGTGGCCATTTACACACATGTTGAACATTATTAAAGCATTTTTACATGACACACATAATGCTCCTTACACATATTCTGAACACTACTGCTCAACCAACCTACTCACATGCACACAGCACTCACACTTCCACTAACTCTGTGACCTCTGCCTCTGCTTGGATACAGATGTGTCCTCACAATTCTTTCATCAATGCTAATGTCAGACACCTTTTTTATATGAAAATGCATCTTATTTGCATTGCTATGTGGCTAGGATGCACAAGCAGCTTCTGCTGATTAAACTGATATGCAGCATGCCTATATACTGTGTGAGACTGTGGCTGTATCTGTATATGAAATGCTGCATATCATTTTAATCAGCAGAAGCTGATGATGCCCCTAGGCATATCAAATGCCCTAGGCAATTGCCTAATTTGCCTATGCCTGGCACTGTATACAGTATATATAGAGATAGAGGTTATTGGTATATAGTCCATAGCATATCATGTGTATAACCTAGGAGAGTATCCCTGATGTATAATAACACTGCACATTATACATATACAGTATATATAGAGATAGATGTTATTGGTATATAGTCCCTAGTGTATCATGTATATAACCTAGGACACTATCCCTGCTGTATAATAACACTGCACATTATACATATACAGTATATAGAGAGAGAGATGTTATTGGTATATAGACCCCAGCTACCTCATATGTCACTCCTGCTAGCACACTCCTACAGTATGTCACTAGAGCCAGCTCCCCCATGAGTCACTCCTGCCAGCACTCTCCTGTGTCACTCCTGCCAGGACCCTCATGTGTTACTACAGCCCCTCTGAAAATACACCTCATGCCATTGCAGCAGCCCCTTATGTGTCCTCTATTTGCCAGTGGGTGTCTCGCCTCTGGTATCTGGCTCTCTCAGTTCTCAGTCTCCGTACTGCTGCTGCTGCCTGTCTGGCTGGAGTGCAGCAGTTTCCGGATCTGTTGTGGTCACATTACTTCAAGTGTCGGGAGCCACATTTGACTAAAGAAAGAGCCACATGAGGCTCAAGAGCCACAGGTTGGCCACCGCTGCCCTAGCGTATCATGTGTATAACCTAGGACAGAGTCCCTGCTGTATAATAACACTGCACATTATACATATACAGTATATATAGAGATAGATGTTATTGGTATATAGTCCCCAGCGTATCGTGTATATAACCTAGGACAGAGTCCCTGCTGTATAATAACACTGCACATTATACATATACAGTATATATAGAGAGAGATGTTATTGGTATATAGTCCCTAGTGTATCATGTGTATAACCTAGGACAGTATCCCTGCTGTAAAATAACACTGCACATTATACATATACAGTATATATAGAGAGAGATGTTATTGGTATATAGACCCTAGTGTATCATCTGTATAACCTAGTACAGTATCACTGCTGTATAATAACACTGCACATTATACATATACAGTATATAGAGAGAGAGATGTTATTGGTATATAGACCCTAGTGTATCATGTGTATAACCTAGTACAGTATCACTGCTGTATAATAACACTGCACATTATACATATACAGTATATATAGAGAGAGATGTTATTGGTATATAGTCCCTAGCGTATCGTGTATATAACCTAGGACAGAGTCCCTGCTGTATAATAACACTGCACAGAATACATATACAGTATATA
The DNA here is from genome assembly GCF_028390025.1 of Pseudophryne corroboree. Taxonomy (NCBI): domain Eukaryota; kingdom Metazoa; phylum Chordata; class Amphibia; order Anura; family Myobatrachidae; genus Pseudophryne; species Pseudophryne corroboree. The sequence goes on along the minus strand of NC_086449.1, from coordinate 50,709,248 downwards.
TAGAGATAGATGTTATTGGTATATAGTCCCTAGTGTATCATGTATATAACCTAGGGCAGCGTCCCTGCTGTATAATAACACTGCACATTATACATATACAGTATATATAGAGATAATGTTATTGGTATATAGTCCATAGCGTATCATGTGTATAACCTAGGACAGCGTCCCTGCTGTATAATAACACTGCACATTATACATATACAGTATATATAGAGAGTGATGTTATTGGTATATAGTCCCTAGCGTATCATGTGTATAACCTAGGACAGCGTCCCTGCTGTATAATAACACTGCACATTATACATATACAGTATATATAGAGATAGATGTTATTGGTATATAGTCCCTAGCATATCATGTGTATAACCTAGGACAGTATCCCTGCAGTATAATAACACTGCACATTATACATATACAGTATATATAGAGATAGATGTTATTGGTATATAGTCCCTAGCATATCATGTGTATAACCTAGGACAGTATCCCTGCTGTATAATAACACTGCACATTATACATATACAGTATATATAGAGATAATGTTATTGGTATATAGTCCGTAGCGTATCATGTGTATAACCTAGGGCAGAGTCCCTGCTGTATAATAACACTGCACATTATACATATACAGTATATATAGAGATAGATGTTATTGGTATATAGTCCCTAGCGTATTGTGTATATAACCTAGGACAGTATCCCTGCTGTATAATAACACTGCACATTATACATATACAGTATATATAGAGATAGATGTTATTGGTATATAGTCCCTAGCATATCATGTGTATAACCTAGGACAGTATCCCTGCTGTATAATAACACTGCACATTATACATATACAGTATATATAGAGATAATGTTATTGGTATATAGTCCATAGCGTATCATGTGTATAACCTAGGACAGCGTCCCTGCTGTATAATAACACTGCACATTATACATATACAGTATATATAGAGATAGATGTTATTGGTATATAGTCCCTAGCGTATTGTGTATATAACCTAGGACAGTATCCCTGCTGTATAATAACACTGCACATTATACATATACAGTATATATAGAGATAGATGTTATTGGTATATAGTCCCTAGCATATCATGTGTATAACCTAGGACAGTATCCCTGCTGTATAATAACACTGCACATTATACATATACAGTATATATAGAGATAATGTTATTGGTATATAGTCCATAGCGTATCATGTGTATAACCTAGGACAGCGTCCCTTCTGTATAATAACACTGCACATTATACATATACAGTATATATAGAGAGAGATGTTATTGGTATATAGTCCCTAGTGTATCATGTGTATAACCTAGGACAGCATCACTGCTGTATAATAACACTGCACAGAATACATATACAGTATATATAGAGATAGATGTTATTGGTATATAGTCCCTAGTGTATCATGTGTATAACCTAGGACAGCGTCACTGCTGTATAATAACACTGCACATTATACATATACAGTATATATAGAGATAATGTTATTGGTATATAGGGCCTAATTCAGATCTGCTTGCTAGTGTTTTTCGCTGCACAGTGATCGGGTAACTACTGCACATGCGTATGCACCGCAATGCGCAGGCGCGCCGTACGATTACAAAGTGGCTCGTTGTTGTGCACTGGTTCTAGCGAAGAATCCATTCGCACAGCTGTTCGCAAGGAGATTGACAGGAAGAGGGCGTTTATGGGTGGCAACAGATCATTTTCTGGGAGTGGTTGAAAAAATGCAGGCGTGTCAAAGCGTTTGCAGGGCGGGTGTCTGACGTCCATTCCGGGCTCGAATAGGCTGAAATGATCGCAGCGGCTGAGTAAGGTCAGAGATACTCAGAAACTGCACAAGCTGTTTTTGTACAGGGCGGCTGCACACGCGTTCGCACACTTGCAAAGCTAAAGTACACTTCCCTATAGGTGGCGTCTATCTGTTCACAGTGCTGCAAAAAATAGCTAGCGAGCGAACAGACCTGAATTCGGGCCATAATCCCTTGCGTATCGTGTATAACCTAGGACATCGTCCCTGCTGTATAATAACACTGCACATTATACATATACAGTATATATAGAGATTAGAGATGTGCACCCGAAATTTTTAGGGATTTGTGGTTTGGTTTTGGATTCGGTTCCGCGTCCGTGTTTTGGATTCGGACGCGTTTTCGCAAAACCTCCCTGAAAAGTTATTGTCTGATTCGGGTGTGTTTTGGATTCGGGTATTTTTTTAAAAAAAACAGCTTAAATCATTGAATTTGGGGGTCATTTTGATCCTATAGTATTATTAACCTCAATAACCATAATTTCCACTCATTTCCAGTCTATTCTGAACACCTCACAATATTATTTTTAGTCCTTAAATTTGCACCGAGGTCGCTGGATGACTAAGCTAAGCGACCCAAGTGGCCAGCACAAACACCTGGCCCATCTAGGAGTGGCACTGCAGTGTCAGACAGGATGGCACTTAAACAAATAGTCCCCAAACAGCACATGATGCAAAGAAAAGAGAGAAAGAGGTGCACTGTGGTCGCTGGATGGCTAAGCAACACAAATACCTCAATATCACAGGAATTATTCGTTCTAATCAATGGTATTATTGGTCTAAATCGCTGGAAGAAAATTACAAAATCACTGGAATTATTTGGCAAGATCACTGTGTAATTAATAATTATAAATCACTGATATTAATTGGTAAAATCTCGCTATCGCCTGCCTAGTGAAGTGGAATCTAGATGGTATTTTGTACTGGGGACACAATAACTTCATCAATTGTCTAAATCCCACTGCACTAATGGCAGAAAACAGGCGCACATCTAACAGCACACTGATTATACTGAGAACTGATTATACTGATCACTGATGATACTACGGAGAACTGACACTGAGCAGCGAGAACAGCACTGGACTATTGTACTGTAGTATACTGGTCACTACAATGCAGCACTGACTCTGAGCACAGATATTAAGCACTAGAAGTGACACAGAGCTGCAAGATACAGCAATGTCCTACTGTACTGTACTACTATATACTAGTGGTCACCACAATGCTGCACTGTACTACTATATACTGGTCACAACAATGCAGCAGATATTGAGCACTGATGTGAGTCTGACACGGAACTGCAAGATACAGCAATGGCCTACTGTACTGTACTACTATAATATACTGGTGGTCACCACAATGCAGCACACTGAGCACAGATATTACCAGGTGTATCTCGCACATCGCTCAGTACAGATTACAGGATGTATAATCACCAGGTGTATAAAACATGCCGCACAGTACAGTATACAGGGTGTATAATTAATTACCAGGTGTATCACACACATCGTACAGTATATAGGGTGTATAATCCCCAGGTGTATCTCGCACATCGCACAGTACAGTATATAGGGTGTATAATCTCCAGGTGCATCTCACACATCGCTCAGTACAGATTATAGGATGTATAAAATCACCAGGTGTATAACACATGTCGCACAGTACAGTATACATACTGGTCACAACAATACAGCAGATATTGAGCACTGATCAGGATACTATAAGTGACACAGAGCTTCAAGATACAGCAATGGCCTACTGTACTGTACTGTACTGTACTATATGTATACTGCTGGTCACCAAAATGCTGCATTATGCTGCTATATACTGCTCACAACAATGCAGCACAGATATGGATAGTATACTTGACACAGCTGCAAGATACAGCAATGGCCTACTGTACTGTACTAATGTATATGTATACTGTTGGTCACCAAAATGCTGCACTGTCCTACTATATACTGCTCACAATAATGCAGCACTGATATGGATAGTATACTTGACAAAGAGCTGCAAGATACAGCAATGGCCTACTGTACTGTACAACTATAATTATGTACTATTTGCAGCACACTGAGCACAGATATGGAGCTTTTTCAGGCAGAGAACATAGATATTTGCAGCACACTGAGCACAGATATTTGCAGCACACTGAGCACAGATATTTGCAGAACACAGAGCAGATACGGAGCTTTTCAGGGAGAGAACGCAGCCACGTCCTCTCCGTTCAATCTCCAATGCAGAGTGAAAATGGCGACGCGTGGCTCTTTACATAGAATAAGAATCTCGCGAGAATCCGACAGTGTGATGATGACGTTCGGGTTAACCGAGCAAGGCGGGAAGATCAGAGGCTGCCTCGGACACGTGTAAAATAGGTGAAGTTTGGGGGGGTTCGGATCTCAACGAATCGAACCCGCTCATCTCTAATAGGGATAGATGTTATTGGTATATAGCCCCCAGTGTATCATGTGTATAACCTAGGACATAGTCCCTGCTGTATAATAACACTGCAATTATACATATACAGTATATATAGATATAGATGTTATTGGTATGTAGTCCCTAGTGTATCATGTGTATAACCTAGGACAGTGTCACTGCTGTATAATAACACTGCACATTATACATATACAGTGTATGTGTGTATAGATATATATATAGATATATAGAATAACACTGCACATTATACATATACAGTGTATATTATTGGTATATAGTCCCTAGCGTATTATGTATATAACCTAGGACAGTGTCCCTGCTGTATAATAACACTGCACATTATACATATACAGTATATATAGAGATAGATGTTATTGGTATATAGTCCCTAGCGTATCATGTATATAACCTAGAGCAGAGTCCCTGCTGTATAATAACACTGTGCACATTATACATATACAGTATATATATAGATAGATGTTATTGGTATATAGTCCCTAGTGTATCATGTGTATAACCTAGGACAGCGTCCCTGCTGTATAATAACACTGCACATTATACATATACAGTATATATAGAGATAGATGTTATTGGTATATAGTCCCTAGTGTATCATGTGTATAACCTAGGACAGAGTCCCTGCTGTATAATAACACTGTGCATATTATACATATACAGTATATATAGAGAGAGATGTTATTGGTATATAGTCCCTAGTGTATCATGTGTATAACCTAGGACAGTATCCCTGCTGTATAATAACACTGCACATTATACATATACAGTATATAGAGATAGATGTTATTGGTATATAGTCCCTAGTGTATCATGTATATAACCTAGGACAGAGTCCCTGCTGTATAATAACACTGCACATTATACATATACAGTATATATATAGAGAGAGATGTTATTGGTATATAGTCCCTAGTGTATCATGTATATAACCTAGGGCAGAGTCCCTGCTGTATAATAACACTGCACATTATACATATACAGTATATAGAGATAGATGTTATTGGTATATAGTCCCTAGTGTATCATGTGTATAACCTAGTACAGCGTCCCTGCTGTATAATAACACTGTGCATATTATACATATACAATATATAGAGATAGATGTTATTGGTATATAGTCCCTAGTAGTGTATAATGTGTATAACCTGGGCAGTGGTCACCAACCTTAATTGGGGTGCGAACTACTTACAAAAAAATTAAACCTCCTGAAGAGCTAGTAATGTTTTTGAAAAAAATGCTATACTTGCATGGTTGCTGGGATTCTCTCAGTGTTGAGATCCGACTTGTGTGCAGTGATGTAGCTATAAATTTTGCTATCCCCTGCCAAAAACATTTCTGATGCCACCTCCCATTGCCATATGAAAATTTGTGGCCTCACAGTAAGGGACGTGGCATTGTAGGAAAAGACTACCTTATACCCCAGTTCTGCAACCTGCACCCCCAGACGTTGGCCACCACAAGAAAAAAAAAATCCTGATTCATGCCCATTACATTATTTGTAATTTCTCCTCCTCATAGTAATGCCCCTCACACATTATGCCACACACCGCAATGCCCCTCACACATTATGCCACACACCGCAATGTCCCTCACACATTACGCCACACACTGTACTCCCCTTAACACATTATGCCCCACAGTAAGGCTACAAATTACTTTTAATTTGCTCATTGTCTGGGGTCTCCTGCTCATTTCCAGGGGCTGAATGTTCATTGCCAGGGGTTTCATGCTCTGGGTGTCGTGTTCATTGCCAGGGGGGTGTAATGCTCTGGGTGTAATGGTCATTGCAGGGGTGTAATGCTTGTTGCCAGGGGTGTAATGCTCTGGGTGTCATGGAAGATGCAGATTTGTAGAAAGATGCATTCTCTCTGGTTGATGCCAGTGCTGAGTGCTCCCGGCACTTCTGGGTAGCTATAGCGCTGTGCTGCTTTTCAGACACTAGAGGTCAAGTATGACCTGTAGCGTCTGTCTCCTCCAAGGCAGTGGGGATGAGGGTTTTGCACACTTCTCCTCGTAGTAAGGTAGGGGCAGCAACCAGCAGGGTTCAAATTACCCAGATTGCAGCTGTCAGCTACCTGTCACTCGCGAGCGATGGGTTGCAACCGCTGACCTAGGACATCATACCTCCTGTATAATAACACTTCACATTATGTATATAGAGAGAGATGTTATATATAGTCCCTAGCATTTCAGGTGTATAACCTAGAGAGTCCTCGCTGTATAATAACACTGTTCACATTCTACATCTACAGTGTATATGTGTGTGTATGTATGCGTGTATATGTATGTGTGTATATATATATATATATATATATATATATTATATTATAGATAGATGTTATTGGTATATAGAGGCAGATGTATTAAGCTGGAGAAGGCATAAGGAAGTGATAAACCAGTGAAATGTGCAAGGTGATAAAGGCACCAGCCAATCAGATCCGAACTGTTCATTTACATATTGGAGCTGATTGGCTGGTGCCTTTATCACCTTGCACATTTCACTGGTTTATCACTTCCTTATGCCTTCTCCAGGTTAATACATCTGCCCCATAGTCCCTAATGTATTATCAGAGGCGGCCCAACCCTATTTTTTTTTTCTTTTTTAAGTGAGCAAACACAATTTTTGGCGCCCTTTGAAGAGTAAAATTCTCAAAGGGCTACAAAAAGGCGTGTGGTCTCACAAAAAAGGGGCAGGCCAGACAATTTTACTCCAGTCTACAGTGCAAGATATACATGAGCGTTGCCAGTGACGGATACACACATGCCCCCAGCAGTGCTATATATGCATATGCCCCCACAGTGCCAGATATGCATATGCCCCCACAGTGCCAGATACACATATGTCCCCAGTGCCAAATACTCATATGTCCCCAGCACCACATACACCTATGTCCCCAGTGCCATATACTCGTATGCCCCCAGTGCCAGATACAGATATGCCCCAAGCACCAGAAACACATTTTCCCCCAGCAGTGCTACTTACCGTGGCTCACCACCACCCACCGGGCTCCACCGCAGCTGAAAGGGTTCCGTCTTTGGCATCAGGGAAGGGTTCCCGCTACCTGGTGCTCTCCTCAGTGTGGCATCTTACTCAGCCGCGTACCCCGCATGTGCATGTGGCCGGTTCTGCGTATCATGTGTATAACCTAGGGCAGCGTCCCTGTTGTATAATAACACTGTGCACATTATACATATACAGTATATAGAGGTCAGACCTCCATGGGTCAGACTTTTTTTTTTTTTTTTTTTAAATGCCCATTCCACAGACCTCAATTGGATTGAGAGCTGGGGAAATCTGAGGCCAAGTTAACACCTTGAACTCCTCTGTCACGTTCCTCAAACCATTCCTGAACACTTTTGCAGTGCGGCAGGGTGCATTATCCTCCGTGAAGATGCCACTGCCATCAGAGAATACAATTACCATGAATGGGTGTACGTGGTCTGCAACAATGTCTAGGTAGTTGGTACCAGTCAAAGTAAAATCTGCATGAATGGCAGGACCCAAGGTTTGTCCGCAGAACATTGCCCAGAGCATCACACTGCCTCTGCCAGCTTTTCTTCTTCTTCCCATAGTGCATTCTGGTGCCATCTCTTCCCCAGGTTAATGAAGCACATGCACACAGCCATCCACATGATTTACAAGAAAATGTGATTCATCAAACCAGGACATCTTCCATTGCTGGTCGGTGGTGGCCAGAGATCAGCATGGGCACTCTGACCGGTGTGCGCTATGCAGCCCCACAGCCCCATACACATCAAGCTGTGATGCCCTGTGTATACTTACACTTTTCTATCATAGCCAGTATTACCTTATTTAACATTTTATTCCACAGGACCAGATGGGCTAGTCTTTGCTCTCCTTGCACATCAGTGAGCCTTATGCATCAATGACCAAAGGGCTGGATTAAGGGTGGGGTGACAGGGGCGGTCATCCTGGGGCCCTCACACATATACCCCTTTCATACTGCCAATGCTGGATCCCACCCAGGAATTGGAAATGGATCCTTCCCGTGTGGGATCTAGCATTGAACCCTAAGAGCTGGGTTACCGACCCCGCAAATTGCCAGGTTGGTTGCCATAGCGGCGGAGGTAGCCACGGGAGATGAGCTCATCTTCACACCAACTCTCCCTATTATAGTGAACAAATCCTGGGTCGCATCAACCCGTGAACCCGTTCACGCTGCCACTGGCCCGGTATTCAACCCAGGAAAACACTGCTTTATTCCTGGGTTGAATTTCCAGTTCAGGTAACCGGGGAATTCGACCATGGGCCTTTCACACCGCACACCAAGCCTGCAAGATGTCGGGTTGATACCGAGTTATATGTGAGGTGTGAAAGGGGTAATAGAGAGCCCCCACACACAGCCACTACTACTAAATAAGGACCGGAGAACAGCATCTAGCTGTCTCTGCTCATTTAGCTCTGTTTTTCAGAGACGGAGACAGTCTTGTCTCCATCTCTGCACCCAACATGAGCCACCTGCTCCGCTCACATGTCCACCTAGCCAAGCTCCTTCTGTGTGTCAGTAATATGCTCTCCACTCTGTTGGGCTCATCATCCATTGTTCTGTGTTGCAGCACCCTGGGGATGTGTGTTCCCGGTGAGACTTGTGCACACTCCTCCTCTCCTTCAGATGTGCGCGGGCTTCCGGTAACTCCATCACCAGAAGCAACGTGTCCACCACCCAATCCCCTGTGTGATGCATCCACTCCAAATACTACTTCTTTATCTATACCAGCAGAAACCAGTCCTCATTGTTTCCCAAGGCTGTGGTGGTTCTGTAATGCTGGTTATTGAGAACAGAGTAACACGGGCTTATGTCTGGAGACTGGACAGGCATGTTGGTCACCGTCCCACCACATACACAAATATATAAAAAATATGCATGCATCACAAGCTTGGTGGAAACAAATTGAGGCTTTCTCTCTCTCTATACTGTGTGTATATATACTGGGATGTGGTCAGGATGCCAACAGTCAGATTCCCAGTGCCGAAATCCTGACATATGGCCACAATGCCGATGACAGAACTCCGACATCGGATGAAATTTCAGTACCGGAATCCTGATCGTAAGGATGTGGGGCATTGTGAGTGTTATAGGCCCTACACACTGGCCGATTTTTGGAAAGATATGAACGATCTCGTTCATAAATGAACGAGAACTTGTTCATATCTTTCAGTGTGGAGGCTCCAGCGATGAACGATGCGCGTCCCCGCGCTCGTTCATCGCTGGTCTCCCGTCGGCTGTGCATGCAGGCCAATAGGGACGATCTCGTCCATATTTGCCTGCACTTCAATGCAACCGCGTGACGGGGGGAGTGAAGAAACTTCACTCCCCGCGTCACTGCCCCCCCGCCACTGGGTCGCTCGTCTGCCGTATCCGCCGCTGGCCAGCTCGGCGGCGGATCGGCTAGTGTATAGGGCCCCTTAGACCACGGGGGTGGGGGAGTTAGGATTAACATAATTCTGCAGGGAAGGGAGGGTCATGGTTAGGCTGCAAGTAGTAAGGTTAGGTTTAGGCAAGTCCGAAGACGATTAGGGTTAGGCTGGGGGGGAGAGAGAAGGTTAGGTTTAGGCACCCCCAGGAAGGTATATATGTATGTATGTATGTATGTATGTATCTCCTATATATTTGCCCAGATCTGTGACTCATTTCCTAATGCTGGGCATAGCTAGGAGCTCTCATTGGGTTAGCAGCAGGTCTATCACACCCAGGCCATAGCTGATTGGGCAAGAAATGCCCTCCCACACAGGTTACATCCAATGGGAGGCTCTGCCCTTTGGCTGCTGTGTGTTACCTGGACCTCACTCGGCTGCAGCAGGGCCGGATTATGATTTTGGGGGGCCCAGGGCACTTGAAACAGGGGATTCCTATCTCATTGCTGTGGCAGCTGTGGGTTTGGGGGCATGGCCTAATTATGGGATACGTGGCCACGCACCGTTATGCAAATTACGGGGATCTGTATTTTTTTATGAGATTTTGGCCCCTCAGCTAGTGGTAAATCCAGAAGGTGGAGTGATTAGTGTGATCGCTCCCCCCTACACACCCGCACAAGCAGAAGAAGTCTCCCTGCAACACCACAGAGCAGCCAGCACACAGCAGCGTCTGCTGACTGTAGCACAATGCTGCTGCAGTTTATGGCAGGACGTGGAGAGCTACAAAGCTGCTCCAGCCGGGGAGCCCCCTAAAACTGTGGGTCCCGGAGTACGTACCCCCATGGGCACCCCTCTTTATCTGGCTCTGGGCTGCAGAGAGACTCGCCGACGTGGGGAACTTGTGGTGCCTGGTCCGGGCACAGGAGCCTTCACTGCCTGCTGCAGGGAGCACCAACAAATGTAAGAAGCTTTGCTACTTCCGGGAGAAGAAGCATTACCTGCACCTCCCCCACTCACAGCACCTCCGGCACCCTCCCCAATTCGCAGCACCCCTGCAGCAACCCCTCCCCCACCCATGGTGGCTCCAGAACCCCTCCCCAACCTGTGGCACCCCCGCAACCGCCTCCCCCCACACATGATGGCTCCAGAGCCTCTCCCCCCACCTGCAGAAATCACAAGTCTCACAGGGGTGGGATTGGGGGTGTGGGAGGCTTCCTATTCAAGCAATAGGGAGGCCCAGGAAGAAGTACAGTAAACTCAGTCTCATAAATATAAGACTCTCTTGTAATTTGCAAAGTCACACTTGTATATTTGTGAAAAAAGTAGCACCTCCAGTTTTTTCTCATTTTGACTGTATATCTGTGCGCATGTCTGACTCTGTATACAAAGTATGACAGAACTTTTTTAATACATTTTTTTTAAAAACCTGTGGATGCTAATTTTTACACATACAATACAAGTGTGTCCTTTGTGGGAATTGGACTATAGATCATGGGCATGGAAACCACCAGCAACACCACTATGCTAAGAGAACCTTGGAGATAGGTGATTGACACCTGCAGTGACAGTGATGTTGCTCATTATAATTTTTCTGTGTTCATATTTTATACAGCACACCAGGGGAACTTTCAGTTGTATGGCATGTTGTCACTGGGCGCCTGCTGTTCTGGTGATTTCAAACTCCACCCTGCAGTAATTATGTATTCAAACAGAACTACTACATTTAATGTGCACTGTCCCGCTTGTCAGGGCTTGCTACAATGTTCAGTATTCTGTAGTGACATGTCCATCTGCTGCTATTCAGCACTGTACTGTAATTTTCATTAGTGGAACAATCACCACCCAGTGGTGAAACTGTGTATTGCATGCTGTGAATCCAATTGTGCCTTATCACGCCTTACTTCTCCAACCTGCGCTATTTGTATGGTGCTACTAGGACTCCTGTATGGGGCAGCAGCAGCAACGATGAGCATGGCTACATCCGTACATCTCTGCCAAATCATCATAGAGAGGCTAATAGGATGATAGTGGGCTCCTAGGCCCCACCAAGGGTGGGATGCTGAAGTATAGACATCCTAAGCCATAGTCACTTACCAGCCCATAAAAAAGAGCTATCCAGGTACTGCAGGGAGGCAAAGGTTCATCTGAAATAAGTAAAGCAGAATGGGGAGAAGGTTTATTTTAATGGCCACTATGTGAAAAGTCCATGAAATAAATGGTTTATTCCAGGATGGAATGGGATGTAATAAGCTTTTAGAAAGAGTAGAACAGTGTTTAATAACAAAAATGCCTAAATAGTGAAATTGGGAGGACTGCCAGGTAAATTGGAAACTAAGGGCAAGAAATTTCTTTGTAAACAGAGAGAGAAAAATAAATGTGAAACATTGGTTTTATCAGGGTTGATTTGAATCTAGAGTAGGAGCCAAATAGATGAAGTTCATTAAATATATTTCAGGAGATATGTCAGGGGATTAGAGATGGACATTAAAACCTCATTGGCATAAAGGGCAATTTTATGTTCCCGGGTGCAAGAACCCTGATATTCATGGTGTTCTAGCACAAATAGGCAACCAAGGGTTCCGTAATAAGGGCAAACATTAGAGGGGAAAGAGGGCAACCTTGACATTTGCCATAAGAGAGGGTTCGGACAAGGAGCCTTCAACTTGGACAAATGCTAAGGAATTGTGATAGTCAGCAGAGATGCAAGTCAGATATTCCCCACAAAGAGCAAAGGATCCCAGGACATAAATCTATGAACGTGACCATACATTTACAGCATCTCAGGCTATATTAGAGAAGGGAACTTAAATGATTTTGATGAATCGGGACCATCACTCCTGGGACAAAACCCATCTTATCGAGGTGAATAAATTGAGGCAAACAGGTAATCTGGTGGCATTCACCTTTGCAGATATCTGGAGGTCAACATTAAGGATAGAGATTGGTATGTAACTGCTGCATAAAGTCAGATTCTTACCTTGTATGAGTATGGTGGCCTACCCAAAATAAGCAGCATCCCTAAATGCATTAAAGAGATCAGCTAGCCTAGCAGCGAGGATTCTACTAAATGTCTTTTAGAGACTGGAAAACACATTGTGATCTGGATCCTTAGATGGTGACTTGCACAGAGTGACTGGTAGCCTGAACCATAAGGACTATCACAGCATTTTGCAACTCAATGCAATACCCTCTGGTCTACAACTAGTTGGTCATGGGTTCATCCTACAGCAAGATAATGCCCCAATATATGCCTCCAGGTTATTTCAGAACTAACTCATGGAAAAGAACATTGCAGTTGTAGGTTTGAAATCAGGTAAAAGCCAACACAGTCTCCAGACTTAAACCCCATTGAGCTGGTTTGTGATAAACAGGACAAAGGGTGAAAGAAAAGCAATCTGCAAGTGCAACACATTTGAGGGGAATTTTGCAACAGTGTTGGGAAGAACAAAACTTGATTTTAATTGTGGAGTGAATGTCATGAGCTGGTCCAGTGGTTATATATGCAAACGACTATTTTTTTTCTTTTTAAATAATGTTTTTATTAAGTTCCAGATACACAGGAACCAAGAATAAAAGTACTTACATAAATTGTACATAAGATAACAGAATTGAGTAAACAGCGGAAATGTACATAACACAATAGCACTGGAGCAGAGTGCTCAATTCGCCAACTGTGTACTCATAACCTTGGCATCAAACAAAAAAACAAAACAGAAAAACAAAAATGAAAGAACAGCAAATAATGCAAATAGTCGGATCAGAAGAAAAAGTACTATACAGTGACACAGAAGGGGAAACAAATAGAGGTAAAATACTACAATATATGTGTCCATGGGAACGGCATATCCAGGTATTGGTACATAGGGGTAGAAGAGAAATAACTGTTACAATTGGTTAGTATCAGATTGTGGGGACTTTAAAAGTGACGAATCTGTGGAGTCACTAATAGTCATAGCATGTCCCTGCCTTACCCGGAATTCCCTCCATTTCAACCGATTCCTATGAATTGAGGGAGGCGATATAGAGTACACCCCCTGCTGTTTCGAATAAGAAATGCTTGTGGGTATTATTAATGATAGTCTGGATGGTGGGTATTGACTGCGATTTCCACAATTGACCTATTGTTGCCTTAGTGGATAGTAAGATGTGACCAGCAGTTCAGTAGGGTATATGTTGAATAGTGAAATAAGGCAAACACTGGGTCCAATGGCACCTCCACACGCAGCACTTCCCACAAAAGAGAGAACACTTCCGTCCACAACGGTCCCAGGATCAAGCATTCCCAAAAAATGTGTAAGATAGTGCCCACATGTCCACAATTTCTCCAGCAGGGTTGGGATATCGAGGGCCAAATACTATGAAGCCGCTGTGGAGTGAAGAACGCCCTGTGGCATAATTTATAAAACATTTCGGAATGTTGGTAGAAATCTTGAAACACATTAAGGAAATAGTGTCCCACTCCTCCTCTCGGAGAACTATAGAGAGGTCTGTTTCCCATTTAATCTGCGAAGGTATATTACTCGTTTTAGTCAGAAGGACAATGTACTGATACCATCTAGACATCCCACCCCTATGTCCAGGGGAAGACAACCTAGAATATAAAGGAGCAGGGAGGGGAGAGGGACTTCCAAACTTACAAATACGGCACTGGCTCCATTCTTGTATTAGTAAGTACTTAAAGAAATCATGTTTCGGTATATCAAAATGGGATTGTAGGCGAGAGAAAGGTACTAAACCTGCTTCAGAGCAGAGATCCTTCAAATTCACAATTCCAGCATCTATCCAAGCGTCCAGCGTGAGATTGGGAATAGTACAGGCAATAGTTCTAACAGAAAGATCAGCTGCTGGCAGCAAAATAGTTGGGTCAGACGTTACCACTAAATGCCAGAGCTTTAAAGTACATCTAACCGCTTCTCCAGGGCCTTGCCATTTTAGAACGCCGTGGATAGGCAGCAGGAAGAGATCTATTATGTTAATCAATCTAAAAAAAAAATCATTCAATAAGTACCCAAGGTTTGGGGTGGTGCATAGCAAACCAGTCCCTAGCCTGGTCTAGAAGACAGGTGGAGTGGTATGCCTCCAAGCCAGGGTAGGCTACACCACCAAAATTCTTGGGTAAAGTCAAAACCTGCCTAGCTATGCAGGGTTTAGACCCCTTCCAAATAAAGTGAGACAATTTTTTATTAGCTATGACACTGAGAGGTTTGGGGAAGCTACGGGGGATAGCCCGAAACAAGTAGAGGAGTTTAGGTAGCAATACCATCTTAGTTGCAGAAATATGCCCTAGCCAAGAGATTTCATGGAGGGACCATTCTTTAATTAATTTTTCAAAGGTGCATAATTGCAATCATACAAATCCGTGTCTAGTGAAAGATGAATACCCAAATACTTAATGAATCTCACTTGCCAAGCATATCTGTATCTGTCCTTGAGTAAAGCCAGTGTATGCGGCGGGGTATGGAGCGGTAGAGCTTCCGTTGTGGAAGTATTTAATTTATAGTAAGATATTCTGGAATATATATCCAGTATAGTATGGAGGGCGGGAAGGGAGGAGTCAGGGAGGGTTAAACAGAGCAAGATGTCATCTGCGAAAAGGTTGATCTTGTGATTCAATCCTCTTATCTCGGGACCTGTAACTGTCGCATCAGTTCTAATGGTCTCGGCCAGGGGCTCAATAGCTAGAGCAAAAATGAGGGGTGACTAGGGGCAACCTTGTCTAGTGCCGTTCAATATATCAAACCTACCCGACAGACACCCATTAACAAACACCCTTGCAGAAGGAGTGGGGTACAAGGCAAAAATAGTCCAAAAACCTTCCAAAGATTCCAAATTTATGTAGAACAGATCTCTGATAACCCCAATGGAGTCTGTCGAATGCCTTTTCGGCATCCAACGAAAGGATCAATAGGGGCGTTTTATGAGCATTACAATACTCCATGACGTTGTAAACTTTCCGAGTGTTGTCTGGGGCCTGCCTGCCTGGGACAAAACCAACCTGATCAGCTATGAGGGAAGGTAATAAGGGACAGGGGCGATTAGCGATAAGCTTTGCAAAAAGCTTTGTCTGTGTTTAACAGAGCTATAGGATGGTAATTTTGGACAGATGTGGGAGGTAAACCTGGCTTAGGAAGAGCAACTATTTGTGCTTCAAGCATCTCCCTCGGGAACGTCCCAACATCGGATGCCTCGTTAAAGATGGTCAATAGCACTGGTGCCAAATCCGCTTTATAAGTTTTATAGAAATTGGATGGAAATCCATCGGGCCAGGTGCTTTATCTCGCAGGAGATCACCAATAGCTGCATCTAGTTCAGTTATAGTCCAAGGGGAGCTGAGTGACAGGCAGGCCGCGGAGTCCAGCATCGGGAGGGAAAGTTTATTCAAAAAGGACTGAATTTAAGCCTCCATGGGCTGAGGAGTAGCCGGATCCAACTATAAATTGTAAAGTTGGGAGTAATACTCTGCAAAGGTGTTTGCTATATCCTAAGGGTCACATACTCTGGAGCCTGTAGAGCAAGCATTCCCAACCGCGGTCCTCAAGACACACCAACAGTGCAGGTTTTAGTGATATCCAGACTTCAGCACAGATGATTAAATCAAAATAACTGAGGTACTAATTAAGTCACCTGTGTTCAAGCCTGGCCTTCACTAAAACCAGGACTGTTAGTGTACCTTGAGGACCGAGGTTGGGAAACACTGCCGTAGAGGAACAAATATAATGAATTCTGGCCTTAGCTCGCCTACCTTGTAATTTCCGGGCCAAAAGTCGACCCGCCTTATTTCCAAATACATAAAATCTTTGGTACAGTCATGCAAAATTGCGTTGCACGTCCCGAAGAGAGAAAACATTCACCTTCTCCCTAGCGGCAAGCAAAAGCTTAAAAACATTTCTATTTTGGGGAGTAGCCTTTTGCGTCATTTCAAGTTTGGCAGCTTCACTTTCAGCCAACAATCGTTCAGCATTTTGAGAATGTTTAAGCCGTGAAGCTGCCTGAATGGCTGACCCCCGTACTACCGCTTTAAAGGAGGACCAGTTATTAAAGATCGAGGTATCCTCCGGCTTGTTAGTATCTAGATATATCTGTATAGAATGTTGTATGGCAAGAAAGGCTTCTGGATGACTTAGTAAGAAATTCCCTAGCCTCCAGGGACCTGGAGATAATTTACGAGCTCCTAGGTCCCATACTACCAATAGTGAAGAGTGGTCGGACCAGGTCATCGGCAATATGATTATTTTCCTAATCGTCGATAACGACTCCTTACCAGTCAAGACAAGGTCAATTCTAGAGTACGAGGAGTGGACATGTGAGTAAAAAGAATAGTCCCTAACCGTAGGATGTTTAGTCCTCCACGCATCATAGAGATCATACTCTCCAAGTAAATGGCGAAATCCAGAGTTCTTTTCTGAGGTGATCCTAGTCCTAGTTAAAGTACTTCTAGTGGGGCGAGATCTACCCATATATAGGTCAACAACCAAGTTGAAATCTCCCAATATTATAATGGCCCCTTTAGCATGGTTCTGTATTAAGGAGCATAATTTCCTGCAAAACGGAAGTTGATCAGAATTTGGTGCATAGCGAGAGACCAAGGTGACCATAGTGTTTTCAAGTTGTCCTAATAATATGAGGTACCAACCTTCGGGGTCTACTATTTGGGATTCTAGGTTGAAAGAACAGCTTAGGGAAATTAGTATCGCAACGTCTGCCTTTTTTGTGGGTTGTTTCTGTATGAGCGGTCTTCTAAATCTGCCACTTTATCCCGCAAAGCTGGCACTTCTCCCTCAAGGGTATCATGAGAGTCGATAAGGTTATTATGAGATCCCACTACCTTACCCATCTTTTTTTCCAGGTGTCCGGTCCTCTTGCCTAAATCCTCAATAGAGCTTAGGCAAGACTGCAACAAAGTACTAAATTCAGATGCCACTTTGTCTTTAAACTGGTGTAACAAAAGCTTCACGTTGCCCACCGTTAAGGCTTCTCTGTCCTCCAGACTTGGCAAGGAGGGGAGGAGGGGGGGGGGTTATGAGGTGAGGATAAGGCTGTCAGGGGTGAGGAAAGCTTAGGCAAAGGGCCCGATTCGGTGGCAGGGACTCCAGTCCCCTGAGACGTGTTACGATAAGGAGAAGGCTTAAAAAAGGCCACTTGAGAAATTGATTTGGAGGCTTTATGCTTTTTTGGAGGCATAATGTAGTACCGTCAAAAGAAAAAATAACACTAGTAGAAAGGTGAGTTCAGTGGGGGCCTCAGAATGGCAGATAGCTTCTATGCCACGTGTGTAGATGTGTCGGCTAAAATGATTGCAGGGAGACACGGTGAGGGCACATTTTTAAAGGTGATTACATCCTGTCAGAGCAACAGCGGAGATGACTTCAAGGATTGAATGGCATCCACTTCTCAACAGAGAGGGCCCAATGGGTAAGGTGAAGAAACAGCAGTGAGGGCAGGGGATTCCAACCTCAAAACTATATAGGAGGAAGTTCACAGCGGAGTGAGCTATGGCACAGAGGACAGATGTATAGGAGGCCCAGGCAGGAGTGTGGAGATGGCATAAACAGGGCAGGCTGCCCTATAAATGCACTGGCACTATGCAGGATAGGGCAACTGTATGATGCTGGTGTAAATGTAAGATGTCTGCTACAGAATTCACCTGACAGTCCTGGGTGTAGAGAGAGGGTTGTATCATAGTCCTGTGATGTCAGGGGGACACGGGGCGAGAGACCACTGCAAAATGGGTGAGGCAGGTGTCTGCAGGCTATTCCGCGGGTTCCACTGTGGCCGCACTCCGCTCCTGGAGCTCACGGCCGGGTCTCCTCTAAACTCTAGCCCCTGGTCTCAGCACTGGATGGATGGAGGTCACATTCGCCGGGTGATGGAGGGAGCTGCCTGACCCGCTGGTGCTGCTCAATATGCTGCCACAGTTGTGGGTAGGTCCCAGGAGGGGTAGATGTGCTGTGCTTGTTGCAGGCTCTCTGAGCCCCAAGTATCAGACAGGCGGGAGGGAGAACTCACCAGCTGTCCAGAGCTGCCACGGCCGCCGCCCAGCGCGGAGTGCACCAACTTCTGCCGCCGGGACTCAGGGAAAGATGTCACAGGCACTGCTGCAGCTCCCGTTGCAAGTGTGGACGCCACTGCTCCTGATCTCCGTGGTGAGGGTGTTCCGCTATGCCGAGAACCGAATCTGGGACATAGGGCCAACTGCAGCCCCCAGCTGCACTGTGAAGTGAAAGCCACAACCCGCAAGGACCCTAATAAGAGTCCTCCGGCTCCATGGCTGCATCCCCCTCTATCACACAAGCTGGGGAGTGGTATCAGGAGACAGTGGTGGTAGAGGGAGCCCCCAATAATGAATAAAACCCGTAGTATGTCTGGGTCTAGCAGGACCTTCTGGAGTCAATGTCTGTTTGGTTAGCTTGCTAGGCCACGCCCCCACAAACAGCTATTTTAAGGAGTAAAATATTTAAATTCTATGATTTATATTTAGGTGGTTCTTAGGTCTTTGCTAACAGAACCACCTGTGCATCTTCCTCTGTGAATACACCCTCCTAGGAAAGTTTCCTTACCGTGGTTTGAGTCACACTGCTTTGATAGGATGACACTTGAAGCCATGATCATTAAGTGGTCTTTTTTGTTCAATCATTTAGACTATGCTTAGAGCTTGAAAGCCTACAAAGGCTGGGATCTATCACTCAGTGTGGAAGACATACACTATCTGGTGTGACTACAGCGGAGTCTCTAAGCCCCAGATCAGGATGGCTTTGATGAGGGGCTTATTATGTGTCAATTCACAGCCCATTTTATCCCCTTTCACTGGAAACTGGCCTCCATTTTGGAGTTTCAGACCTTTATCCAGGGTTTTTCTTCATATGCAACCATGTTATATTACCCTTTAAGACTTAAATTTGGACTCTCCAGTAGAATTAGGGGGTAATTAAGACTGTATCGCTACAGCGGCAGCGATCGCAGTCTGAATTACTTTGTGGAGTGCGCATGCACAATGGCCGTACTGCGCGTGCACACCCCGGGAGCCCAGTGAGATGCTATCGCATCTGCCTGATTGACAGGCAGAGGCATTCGCGGGAGGGGGTGAATATATTTTTGTTATTTATTTTTATATCTTTAATCTTTCTTATATGCCTCTTATGATATTCAATTGCTGCTATACAATATAAATTATGATGACTTCCAGAAAGTGGTCGATAAATGTATATAAGTCATGGAGACTGACCATATGGAGCGCACTTGACCCGCAAATTAGTATTACAACACACAGCGACTTGGTGGAAATTCATTGATATAGCGACCCACATGACCGGAAGTTACGATTATCTATATGGAACGCATTTGAGCCGCAAGCGGGAAGTGCAGTGTGTGAGAGCTTGATGGGAGTTCCTGTGAAGACGCAGACCACATGACCGGAAGTGACGATAATGGAAGAGCGATGTTTTGAATGTTCTAACGAACTGTTCCACAGCTGACTTTGTTTTTTATGAATTGTGGGGGTATATAAGGGAGGTCTATTACTACATGGGCACTATCTGCTTTTGAAAAAGGTTAAATCCGTAACGCGTTAAGCGGGATCACGTCCTCTGTATCCTGATGGATTCCTGCACACCGTTTGTACACTGCCTGGAAGGCTGAGCTGTGGGTAACTGGGACTCGTACTTACCTTGCTGTAAACTACCATCCCAGCAATCCAGTGTGGTGTCCTCTTGGGAATTGCAGGATAAAGACATATGATATGCTTGTTATTCTACTTTACCATGTGAGTGCATTTATGTAAAAATTAAAAACCTGTTTGTATAAGGGAATATTGCACTATCTCTCTCTCTCTCTGCTGTATGTGTATCGGAGGCAACTCTGACACATATCCTACAGGTTGAAAGCACAAAGAAAGCTGGGTCCATTTTGGATTTCTTGTGGAGTCTATTTGAGGAAATCTTGAACATAAAGATAC
The DNA here is from genome assembly GCF_028390025.1 of Pseudophryne corroboree. NCBI lineage: Eukaryota > Metazoa > Chordata > Amphibia > Anura > Myobatrachidae > Pseudophryne > Pseudophryne corroboree. Next base: position 50,688,632 of record NC_086449.1, on the reverse strand, counting down.
CTTGATATGCCTGAAATTTCTGGGAACTTTGTGAGTGAGATGAGTTAAACATATTGGATATTCTATGAAAAGGATTTCTACACTTTTGTGTTTTTCTCTCTCTTTACATGAGTGGTATTTGATGTTTTTACCTGATGGTGAACACAAACACACAGTTTATAGGTTGTGAAATACAAGTATAAGATTGAAGAGAACAAGCATTAGTAATATGACTTGTTACATTTGGAAGGCGCCTTAGTGGAGAATATTATACCCTAGAACTGTGAAAATGTTTTGCAGTAGGTGAAACTTCTTTATACCTTTGCTGGGCTGACTTCTGGACCTTGTTGCGCACTCTGTAAACCACTTATTTTCCTTGAGTTGGTGGGGTGTGGTCTGGACAACGGAGACGTGTCCGGACCATTTGGGGGGGCGGTCCGTGGTGGCTGCGTGATGTCACACGCAGCTGCTACGACCCAAAGCGTGGTGGGTAGCTCCCTGTCACTGCCAGGAGCTATGCTGGCAGGGAGCTACTAGTCAGGTACATAAGCATCACCGCTGTGCGATGCTTTTATACCTGTGCGGGGTGGGTTGACCCTGACATGCACGGCAGACTTGCCCTGTGCTGGGCATCCCCCCCGCATGTCAGAGGAAATGATCGTACAAGTGCTAAATTTAGCACATCTTCGTTCAACTTTGAATTCCCCCCTTAGTGTGTATGTTTCATTTAAATCAGGAACTTATCCTGCTGGCTTCTCAGCATCCCAGTTCTTCTAGTTCTGCGAGCCCATTTCATCTCCTGCATGTGATACACCCCTTAGCAATCTATATTGATCAGACTGCTTAGCAAGGCAGCGAGCTGGTCTTCCCTGCACATGTTTATGACATTTTACACATTCTCAAAACCTTTTGTGTCTTGGGATGCCCGTTTTGGGTGTTGAGTGTTGCTCATGGTAATTCCAAAAGCATTCACACCCTTTATGAGCTCGCTGTGGGAAATCCTAGTGTATGCAGTTGCCCCCTGAATGGAGGTAGAGAAATCAGGATTTTTTGTGTAAGCAGTTGCCCCTCTGATTGAATGTAGGGTTTTTGTGTAATGAAGGTTACAACTGTTTCTCATAGTCCATCTGGGTAATCTGCCTTCCCTCCCTTATGATATATGTTGTTGTCTTGTTTCTGGTTTCTGTTTTTTTAGTTTGAATGTGGTGACTCCATTAGGGCTTTGTTAGTGAAACAACTGGTGTCCTACTTGATGTAGATGGGGTATATAGGGGAGAGAGCATCAATTAGGTTTAAGTAATTGATTTCTCCAAGTGCCCAACTCTATGCCCAGTGTAAGCCATGTCCCCAGTTTGACAATGAGAAACAGATTTTCTGGAAAGTACATAAGAAAATTCGGATTTTCTTTGTCGTGAACACAAGCACCAAACCTACCTGTGTCTCTTACATAGACATCTATGTGCTCTTATATATACTGGTTGCTCAGGTTACAGATCCTGGAATGCTGCTGTTTCCTCTACACACGCTGCTCAGAATGATTGTAGTGTGTCACATTATCCCCATTTCCATGACTTGTGCAGAGAAAGTGGCAGCATCCTGGTGCATCAGCTGACGGGAGGTATGGCCAGATTTGTAGCATATATCACCTATCTATGCTTTTTACAGGAGGTCAGAATATCATTACATGGATTTGGTATGAAACCCTTTCTCCACACCTCTCCTCCCTTCCCCACTGTCCGCTCACTCCTGTGCATCTCTGACACTGGGGGGAGGGATCAGAGTTCTTACCAAGGGGGGTATCCAATTAGCCTTGATAACACGATCTGAGATCACAGCTAATGTTATCACACCTACCTCCCAAAATATCAGGTTATCGCAGCCTGCGCGCTCCCCTTTATTACACCTATACTATTCCAAAATGGCAATAACAGGAATCGCGTGATAATTCTAGCTGGCATTGGAGAAAGTGAGGAATTCTGCCTGTACCCCAAAAAAATCAAACTAACTTAGGAAAACATTGTAGACGTCTATTAGTGGCCATAATAAAAATATTTACTGTCATTAAATTAGGTCAAATTTCTGTTATATGCATTTTTTTTTTAAAATGCATTAAGATTATATAAAGCAAATTTTTTTCAGCAAAATAAGTGCTCTCATTAAATTTGGGGTACATAAAAATGGGTATAAGTATATATTTGGGTAATTTTAGGGAACTTTAAAAAAAAAGAGGAAACCTAATAAAAATAATTAAAAACTTCTAAGTGCCTCATTAGTCATTCAGGGGGATGTACCAGGGATTCAGAACCAAATGGTAACATTTTTAATAGGGGTTTTTCATTACTTACCACCAGCTCAAAGATGGTGAAGAGAAATGCACGATAAACCCTATGGAGACTTATCAATAATAACTTATCGCCACTAACACGATACCAAATGATTGCATTTGTGATAAGTTATCAATATACTGCAGCTAATTGGATACTGCCTAATTGTCATTTCATTCCAAATTGATAACATAATTTATTATAATTTGATTTGTTTTATATACATAAGTTGTATCTGTGGCAGGAGGAATGTGGTCTCTGTACTGCAAAGCTGACTGGAAATGGGAGCCCAGCAATTAGGCAACATACATAAAGATACATCATGTTCCTTATACAATATAACACTGCAACTGATTACAATGGTGATCTTCAGGCTATTAAATAACAGATTTTATTTATATATTTTTTTACAGGTAACTTAAGGAGCTGGAGTCCCACTAAGAATAGAAGACAGGGCTGCAGAAAGAGACGGGAAAGGCTCCTTGTTCCCTGATCTAGAAAACTAAAGATATAATTTCTTCTTTAGCTTCTGAATGGTTCAAAGAAACGATTTTCATTTTATGGATAGAAGTTTTTATCCATTACATGATGAGTCTCACAGGAGAGAGACCACATCTGTGTTCTGAGTGTGACAGAAGCTTTACACATAAATCACATCTTATCAGACATCAGAGGAGTCACACAGGAGAGAGACCATTTATATGTTCTGAATGCAGCAAGTGTTTTTCCCAGAAGTCATCTCTTGTTATACATCAGAGGAGTCACACAGAAGAGAAACCATTTATTTGTTCTGAATGTAGCACGTGTTTTTCCCATAAGTCATTTCTTATTCGACATCAGATGAGTCACACAGGAGAGAAATCATTTATATGTTCTGAGTGCAGCAAATGTTTTTCCCATAAGTCGCATCTTGTTATACATCAGAGGAGTCACACAGGAGAGAAACCATTTATTTGTTCTGAATGCAGCAAGTGTTTCTCCCAGAAGTCGCATCTTGTTATACATCAGAGGAGTCACACAGGAGAGAAACCACATCTGTGCTCGGAGTGTGACAGAAGCTTTACATGCAAATCAAATCTTAGCAGACATCAGAAGAGTCACACAGGAGAGAGACCACATCTGTGTTCTGAGTGTGACAGAAGCTTCACATGCAAATCAAAACTTATCATACATCAGAGGAGTCACACAGGAGAGAGACCATTTATATGTTCTGAATGTAGCAAGTGTTTTTCCCATAAGTCATTTCTTATTCGACATCAGATGAGTCACACAGGAGAGAAATCATTTATATGTTCTGAGTGCAGCAAATGTTTTTCCCATAAGTCACATCTTGTTATACATCAGAGAAGTCACACAGGAGAGAAACCATTTATATGTTCTGAGTGCAGCAAGCGTTTTTCCCGGAAGTCACATCTTGTTATACATCAGAGGAGTCACACAGGAGAGAAACCATTTACATGTTCTGAATGTAAGAAGTGTTTTCCCCAGAAGTCAGAGCTTGTTATACATCAGAGGAGTCACACAGGAGAGAAACCATTTGAATGTTCTGAATGTAGGAAGTGTTTTTCCCAGAAGTCGCATCTTGTTATACATCTGAGGAGTCACACAGGAGAGAAACCATTTACATGTTCTGAATGCAGCAAATGTTTTTCCAGGAAATCACTTCTTATTATACATCAGAGGAGTCACACAGAAGAGAAACCATTTACATGTTCTGAATGTAGCAAGTGTTTTACTAGAAAGAAAACACTCAGTAATCACATGCAGAGTCACTCTGAGGGCCTGAATGCAGCTTGTGTATCATAACTAATGTAACTTATCACAACTGTATGAATTCAATGGAACCAATATTTATTTTCTGAATGTGACAAGTGTTTTATATAAATCTGTCTTGATAAAGACAGGAGAGGTCAGACAAGTGGACCTGGAGGTACTTTTCCCCTTGGGAAGGTCTCTGTGTTAGGAACTAGAGCTGCAGTATAACAATAGCCAATGACCGTGGGACTGCCATTACTGAGCTCTGTAATATACAGCGTTCTGATCATGCAGGTGCTGGGACTAGTAGAGAGTTCCAGCAGCTCCTCTCAGTACTGGGATTCCTTCTCTGACCAGCAGGGCTATGAGTGCTGGGTATTTCTACAGGAACAATGTATGCTGCTTTGTTTCACCGTATGGGTTATTGTACGGGGTGTTATTTTTAACCACTTTTAGATGCCATTTTGTCCATGTTTAACTCAATTTTGTATGTGCATGACCTCATTGCTTTATATACTGTACATACTTTTTATTAGTATTAGTGCTTTGCAGACATATAGGCACCAGTTAGAAATAAAGTCTCACGTTAAGTTACAAGTTTTCTTTCACCTTTGACATAGTGTGAAAGACATAGTGAGTGGGAAGTGTATACAGCTTTTAGGGTGGTTGATTATAATAAATAAATGTTCCTGTTATCAGTATCTCAGATGGAAACTGTCTAGTAAGATGTTTGGGGTATTGTGTACATAAGTAGGGGAAAGGGTACAGTTGTCTAGAATAACATAAATTATGTTATCCTGAATGACTACTGCACCCAGCGTCACAGACCCTGAATGTAATATCTGGTAAGACAATGTTAGTGTATCCTTGCAGGGTTATAAAGCCTAGAGACTTACACATAGCATGTAGTTCTGATGGAAGCTAGGTCTGGCTGCAGCGGACCTAGACTTCTACAAACCCCCTCCAGCTTTTAACTTGCAACAAAGTTATTAGGCGGGACCCAAGAGAATGACTGAACTACATTAAACTATTATTTCCAAATACATAAAATCTCTGGTACAGTCCTGCAAAATTGCGTTGCACGTCCCGAAGAGAGAAAACATTCACCTTCTCCCTAGCGGCAAGCAAAAGCTTAAAAACATTTCTATTTTGGGGATTAGCCTTTTGCGTCATTTCAAGTTTGGCAGCTTCACTTTCAGCCAACAATCGTTCAGCATTTTGAGAATGTTTAAGCTGTGAAGCTGCCTGAATGGCTGACCCCCGTACTACCGCTTTAAAGGAGGACCAGTTATAAAAGATCGAGGTATCCTCCGGCTTGTTAGTATCTAGATATATCTGTATAGAATGTTGTATGGCAAGAAAGGCTTCTGGATGACTTAGTAAGAAATTCCCTAGCTTCCAGGGACCTGGAGATACTTTACGAGCTCCTAGGTCCCATACTACCAATAGTGGGGAGTGGTCGGACCAGGTCATCGGCAATATGATTATTTTCCTAATCGTCGATAACGACTCCTTACCAGTCAAGACAAGGTCAATTCTAGAGTACGAGGAGTGGACATGTGAGTAAAAAGAATAGTCCCTAACCGTAGGATGTTTAGTCCTCCACGCATCATAGAGATCATACTCTCCAAGTAAATGGCGAATCCAGAGTTCTTTTCTGAGGTGATCTTAGTCCTAGTTAAAGTACTTCTAGTGGGGCGAGATCTACCCATATAGGGGTCAACAACCAAGTTGAAATCTCCCAATATTATAATGGCCCCTTTAGCATGGTTCTATATTAAGGAGCATAATTTCCTGCAAAACGGAAGTTGATCAGAATTTGGTGCATAGCGAGAGACCAAGGTGACCATAGTGTTTTCAAGTTGTCCTAATAATATGAGGTACCAACCTTCGGGGTCTACTATTTGGGATTCCAGGTTGAAAGAACAGCTTAGGGAAATTAGTATCGCAACGTCTGCCTTTTTTGTGGGGCCGTTAGCCATGTAACAAGTAGGGAAGCAATTATCATAAAATCAAGGGGGGGGTCTAGTTTCCTAAAGTGAGTTTCTTGATTAGCGACAACATTCGCTTTCATTTTATAGAAGCAGGATAGAGCCAATTTACGTTTCTGTGGGGAATTCAATCCCTTAACATTCAGTGACACCAATTTAACCATAACTGAATTACCGGGAAGCGGGCTGACTGCTTGAACCAAGAGGTGCAATTAAAGAAACTACCGTATCCTGAACACGGTGACCTATCAGAACAATGAACATAGGGGAGACAAGACACAAGAGGGAAACATACAAGGGGAGAAAAGATGAAAATAGAAAAAGATAGAAAGAGTGGATTCCGTAAAGATACAGAGTCATAGTAAGGTGCCAAAACATCCAGCGCCTCACACTACAAAGTAGAGAGTTTAGTGGCCAACCTCTTCACAATCAAATAACCAGAAAATAAGAAAATGGTAACCACTTGGTCACATGTCTTAAAGAACAGATAAAGTCAAGTCTGCATAGACATGCTATTTTGAAAAGGTCACTGAGTCCTAGAACTAACAAAATAGCTCAGTGATTGCAACAGGGAGACAAAAATGAAACATAGTACGTAAATCCAGCATCTGAAAAGCAACAATAAACAGTAAATAAATGATTATAGCCAGATAATAACTCAATGATGGTAATTAGTTAAGTCAATGTTCGTAACAAACTCTTGTAGCAAGACTTTATGAAAAACAGCACTAGCCCAGTGAGGGCCGTTCTTGGCAAGCAAGATACATCAGAGGCTAGGCCCTACTTCCCAACCGTCGACCAGTCCTGCTGAAGTCTGGGGTCAGGAGAGCCGGTCTTGTGATCGCCATTTAAATTGCATTTGTGAAGAAGTCTCATACTGTCTTCCACAGAAGACACGACAATAGTGGAGCTCTCTCAAGAAAATAGTAAATGCCTGGGGAAGCCCCACCTATATACTATACTAGCTTTCCAAAGGTCCATGGTGTCGGGCTGAAAAGAGTGTCTCTTGATGAGGGTGTACTGTGATAGGTCTCCAAAAAGTTGAAGCGGGCCAAAAGCTTCCACCATGTCAGAAGAAGGTCTAGCTGCCTTGAGCAAGGATTCTTTAATGTGGAAAAAATGGACTCTCATTAAGAAATCACTCGACGACCCTTCAGGAGCACTGTGGGCCTTCGGAACCCTATGAATATGGTCCAATATCAGATCCGATGAGATAGCGGTAGGTAGCAGCTTCTTAAAGATCTCGATATTATAGTCATGTAGGCTGCTATCAGAGATGGATTCAGGAACCCTCTGAGCTTGAGGTTGTTTCTGCATGAGCGGTCTTCTAAATCTGCAACTTTATCCCGCAAAGCTGGCACTTCTCCCTCAAGGGTATCATGAGAGTCGATAAGGGTATTATGAGATCTCACTACCTTACCCATCTTTGTTTCCAGGTGTCCGGTCCTCTTGCCTAAATCCTCAATAGAGCTTTGGCAAGAATGCAACAAAGTACAAAATTCAGATGCCACTTTGTCTTTAAACTGGTGTAACAAAAGCTTCATGTTGCCCAGCGTTAAGGCTTCTCTGTCCTCCAGACTTGGCGAGGAGGGGGGTTATGAGGTGAGGATAAGGCTGTCATGGGTGAGGAAAGCTTAGGCAAAGGGCCTGATTCTGTGGCAGGGACTCCAGTCCCCTGAGACGTGTTACGATAAGGAGAAGGCTAAAAAAAGGCGACTTGAGAAATTGATTTGGAGGCTTTATGCTTTTTTGGAGGCATAATGTAGTACCGTCAAAAGAAAAAATAACACTAGTAGAAAGGTGAGTTCAGTGGGGGCCTCAGAACGGCAGATAGCTTCTATGCCACGTGTGTAGATGTGTCGGCTAAAATGATTGCAGGGAGACACGGTGAGGACACATTTTTAAAGGTGATTACATCCTGTCAGAGCAACAGCGGAGATGACTTCAAGGAGTGAATGGCATCCACTTCTCAATAGAGAAACAGCAGTGAGGGCAGGGGATTCCAACCTCAAAGCTATATAGGAGGAAGTTCACAGCGGAGTGAGCTATGGCACAGAGGACAGATGTATATGAGGCCCAGGCAGGAGGGTGGAGATGGCATAAACAGGGCAGGCTGCCCTATAAATGCACTGGCACTATGCAGGATAGGGCAACTGTATGATGCTGGTGTAAATGTAAAATGGCTGCTACAGAATTCACCTGACAGTCCTGGGTGTAGAGAGAGGGTTGTATCATAGTCCTGTGATGTCAGGGGGACCCGGGGCGAGAGACCACTGCAAAATGGGTGAGGCAGGTGTCTGCAGGCTATTCCGCGGGTTCCACTGTGGCCGCACTCTGCTCCTGGAGCTCACGGCCGGGTCTCCTCTAAACTCTAGCCCCTGGTCTCAGCACTGGATGGATGGAGGTCACATTCGCCGGGTGATGGAGGGAGCTGCCTGACCCGCTGGTGCTGCTCAGTATGCTGCCACAGTTGTGGGTAGGTCCCAGGAGGGGCAGAAGTGCTGTGCTTGTTGCAGGCTCTCTGAGCCCCAAGTATCAGACAGGCGGGAGGGAGAACTCACCAGCTGTCCAGAGCTGCCACGGCCGCCGCCCAGCGCGGAGGGCACCAACTTCTGCCGTCGGGACTCGGGGAAAGATGTCACAGGCACTGCCGCAGCTCCTGTTGCAAGTGTGGATGCCACTGCTCCCGATCTCCGTGGTGAGGGTGTTCCGCTATGCCGAGAACCGAATCTGGGACATAGGGCCAACTGCAGCCCCCAGCTGCACTGTGAAGGGAAGGCCACAACCCGCAAGGACCCTAATAAGAGTCCTCCGGCTCCATGGCTGCATCCCCCTCTATCACACAAGCTGGGGGGTGGTATCAGGAGACAGTGGTGGCAGAGGGAGCCCCCAATTATGAATAAAACCCGTAGTATGTCTGGGTCTAGCAGGAGCTCCTGGAGTCAATGTCCGTTTGCTTAGCTTGCTAGGCCACGCCCCCACAAACAGCTATTTTAAGGAGTAAAATATTTAAATTCTATGATTTATTTTTGGGTGGTTCTTAGGTCTTTGCTAACAGAACCACCTGTGCATCTTCCTCTGTGAATACTCCCTCCCAGGAAAATTTCCTTACCCTGGTTTGAGTCGCACTGCTTTGATAGGATGACACTTGAAGCCATGATCATTAAGTGGTCTTTTTTGTTCAATCATTTAGACTATGCTTAGAGCATGAAAGCCTACAAAGGCTGGGATATATCACTCAGTGTGGAAGACGTACACTATCTGGTGTGACTACAGCGGAGTCTCTGAGCCCCAGATCAGGATGGCTTTGATGAGGGGCTTATTATGTGTCAATTCACAGCCCATTTTATCCCCTTTCACTAGAAACTGGCCTCCATTTTGGAGTTTCAGACCTTTTATCCAGGGTTTTTTTTCATATGCAACCATGTTATATTACCCTTTAAGACTTAAATTTGGACTCTCCGGTAGAATTAGGGGGTAATTAAGACTGTATCGCTACAGCGGCAGTGATCGCAGTCTGAATTACTTTGTGGCGTGTGCATGCACAATGGCCGTACTGCGCGTGCACACCCCGGGAGCCCAGTGAGATGCTATCGCATCTGCCTGATTGACAGGCAGAGGCATTCGCGGGAGGGGGTGAATATATTTTTTTATATTTTTATTGTTATTTATTTTTATATCTTTTATCTTTCTTATATGCCTCTTATGATATTCAATTGCTGCTATACAATATAAATTATGATGACTTCCGGAAAGTGGTCGATAAATGTATATAAGTCATGGAGACTGACCATATGGAACGCACTTGACCCGCAAAGAAGTATTACAACACACAGCGACTTGGTGGAAATTCATTGATATAGCGACCCACATGACCGGAAGTTACGATTATCTATATGGAACGCATTTGAGACGCAAGCGGGAAGGGCAGTGTGTGAGAGCTTGATGGGAGTTCCTGTGAAGACGCAGACCACATGACCGGAAGTGACGATAACGGAAGAGCGATGTTTTGAATGTTCTAACGAACTGTTCCACAGCTGACTTTGTTTTTTATGAATTGTGGGGGTATATTATAGGGAGGTCTATTGCTACATGGGCACTATCCACTTTTGAAAGAGGTTAAATTCGAGACGCGTTAAGCGGGATCATGTCCTCTGTATCCTGATGGATTCCTGCACACCGTTTGTACACTGCCTGGAAGGGTGAGCTGTGGGTAACTGGGACTCGTACTTACCTTGCTGTAAACTACCATCCCAGCAATCCAGTGTGGTGTCCTCTTGGGAATTGCAGGATAAAGACATATGATATGCTTGTTATTCTACTTTACCATGTGAGTGCATTTATGTAAAAATAAATAACCTATTTGTATAAGGGAATATTGCACTATCGGTCTCTCTTTCTGCTGTATGTGTATCGGAGGCAACTCTGACACATATCCTACAGGTTGAAAGCACAAAGAAGGCTGGGTCCATTTTGGATTTCTTGTGGAGTCTATTTGAGGAAATCTTAAACATAAAGATACCTTGATATGCCTGAAATTTCTGGGAACTTTGTGAGTGAGATGTGTTAAACATATTGGATATTCTATGAAAAGGATTTCTACACTATTGTGTTTTTTTCTCTCTTTACATGAGTGGTATTTGATGTTTTTACCTGATGGTGAACACACACACACAGTCTATAGGTTGTGAAATACAAGTATAAGATTGAAGAGAACAAGCATTAGTAATATGACTTGTTACATTTGGAAGGCGCCTTAGTGGAGAATATTATACCCTAGAACTGTGAAAATGTTTTGCAGTAGGTGAAACTTCTTTATATCTTTGCTGGGCTGGCTTCTGGATCTTGTTGCGCACTCTGTAAACCACTTATTTTCCTTGAGTTGGTGGGGTGTGGTCTGGACAACGGAGGCGTGTCCGGACCATTTGGGGGGGCGGGCCGTGGTGGCTGCGTGATGTCATACGCAGCTGCTGCGACCCAAAGCGTGGTGGGTAGCTCCCTGTCACTGCACAGGAGCTATGCTGGCAGGGAGCTACTAGTCAGGTACATAAGCATCACCGCTGTGCGATGCTTTTATACCTGTGTGGGGTGGGTTGACCCTGACATGCTCGGCAGACTTGCCCTGTGCTGGGCATCCCCCCCGCATGTCAGAGTAAATTATCGTAGAAGTGCAAAATTTAGCACATCTACGTTCAACTTTGAATTCCCCCCTTAGTGTCTATGTTTAATTTAAATCAGGAACTTATCCTGCTGGCTTCTCAGCATTCCAGTTCTTCTAGTTCTGCGAGCCCATTTCATCTCCTGCATGTGATACACCCCTTAGCAATCTATATTGATCAGACTGCTTAGCAAGGCAGCGAGCTGGTCTTCCCTGCACACGTTTATGACATTTTACAGATTCTCAATACCTTTTGTGTCTTGGGATGCCCGTTTTGGGTGTTGAGTGTTGCTCATGGTAATTCCAAAAGCATTCACACCCTTTATGAGCTCGCTGTGGGAAATCCTAGTGTATGCAGTTGCCCCCTGAATGGAGGTAGAGAAATCAGGATATTTGTGTAAGCAGTTGCCCCTCTGATTGGATGTAGGGCTTTTGTGTAATGAAGGTTACAACTGTTTCTCATAGTCCATCTGGGTAATCTGCCTTCCCTCCCTTATAATATATGTTGTCTTGTTTCTGGTTTCTGTTTTTTTAGTTTGAATGTGGTGACTCCATTAGGGCTTTGTTAGTGAAACAACTGGTGTCCTACTTGATGTAGGAGGGGTATACAGGGGAGAGAGCATCAATTAGGTTTAAGTAATTGATTTCTCCAAGTGCCCAACTCTATACCCAGTGTAAGCCATGTCCCCCAGTTTGACAATGAGAAACAGATTTTCTGGAAAGTACATAAGAAAATTCGGATTTTCTTTTGTCGTGAACACAAGCACCAAACCTACCTGTGTCTCTTACATAGACATCTATGTGCTCTTATATATACTGGTTGCTCAGGTTACAGATCCTGGAATTCTGCTGTTTCCTCTACACACGCTGCTCAGAATGATTGTAGTGTGTCACATTATCCCCATTTCCATGACTTGTGCAGAGAAAGTGGCAGCATCCTGGTGCATCAGCTAACGGGAGGTATGGCCAGATTTGTAGCATATATCACCTATCTATGCTTTTTACAGATGGTCAGAATATCATTAAATAGATTTTGTATGAAACCCTTTCTACACACCTCTCCTCCCTTCCCCACTGTCCGCTCACTCCTGTGCATCTCTGACACTGGGGGGAGGGATCAGAGTTCTTACCAAGGGGGGTATCCAATTAGCCTTGATAAACCGATCTGAGATCGCAGCTAATGTTATCACACCTACCTCCCAAAATATCAGGTTATCGCAGCCTGCACGCTCCCCTTTATTACACCTATACTATTCCAAAATGGCAATAACAGGAAACGCGTGATAATTCTAGCTGGCATTGGAGAAAGTGAGGCATTCTGCCTGTACCCCAAAAAAATCAAACTAACTTAGGAAAACATTGTAGACGTCTATTAGTGGCCATAATAAAAATATTTACTGTCATTAAATTAGGTCAAATTTCTGTTATATGCATTTTTTTTTTAAAATGCATTAAGATTATATAAAGCAATTTTTTTCAGCAAAATAAGTGCTCTCATTAAATTTGGGGTACATAAAAATGGGTATAAGTATATATTTGGGTAATTTTAGGGAACTTTAAAAAAAAAAGAGGAAACCTAATAAAAATAATTAAAAACTTCTAAGTGCCTCATTAGTCATTCAGGGGGATGTACCAGGGATTCAGAACCAAATGGTAACATTTTTAATAGGGGTTTTTCATTACTTACCACCAGCTCAAAGATGGTGAAGAGAAATGCACGATAAACCCTATGGAGACTTATCAATAATAACTTATCGCCACTAACACGATACCAAATGATTGCATTTGTGATAAGTTATCAATATACTGCAGCTAATTGGATACTGCCTAACTGTCATTTCATTCCAATTTGATAACATCATTTATTATAATTTGATTTGTTTTATATACATAAGTTGTATCTGTGGCAGGAGGAATGTGGTCTCTGTACTGCAAAGCTGACTGGAAATGGGAGTCCAGCAATTAGGCAACATACATAAAGATACATCATGTTCCTTATACAATATAACACTGCAACTGATTACAATGGTGATCTTCAGGCTATTAAATAACAGATTTTATTTTTCTATTTTTTTACAGGTAACTAAAGGAGCTGGAGTCCCACTAAGAATAGAAGACAGGGCTGCAGAAAGAGACGGGAAAGGCTCCTTGTTCCCTGATCTAGAAAACTAAAGATATAATTTCTTCTTTAGCTTCTGAATGGTTCAAAGAAACGATTTTCATTTTATGGATAGAAGTTTTTATCCATTACATGATGAGTCTCACAGGAGAGAGACCACATCTGTGTTCTGAGTGTGACAGAAGCTTTACACATAAATCACATCTTATCAGACATCAGAGGAGTCACACAGGAGAGAAACATTTTATATGTTCTGAATGCAGCAAGTGTTTTTCCCAGAAGTCATCTCTTGTTATACATCAGAGGAGTCACACAGAAGAGAAACCATTTATTTGTTCTGAATGCAGCAAGTGTTTCTCCCAGAAGTCGCATCTTGTTATACATCAGAGGAGTCACACAGGAGAGAAACCATTTATATGTTCTGAATGCAGCAAGTGTTTTTCCCAGAAGTTATGTCTTCTTATACATCAGAGGAGTCACACAGAAGAGAAACCATTTATTTGTTCTGAATGCAGCAAGTGTTTCTCCCAGAAGTCGCATCTTGTTATACATCAGAGGAGTCACACAGGAGAGAAACCACATCTGTGCTCGGAGTGTGACAGACGCTTTACATGTAAATCAAATCTTAGCAGACATCAGAAGAGTCACACAGGAGAGAGACCACATCTGTGTTCTGAGTGTGACAGAAGCTTTACATGCAAATCAAAACTTGTCATACATCAGAGGAGTCACACAAGAGAGAGACCATTTATATGTTCTGAATGTAGCAAGTGTTTTTCCCATAAGTCATTTCTTATTCGACATCAGATGAGTCACACAGGAGAGAAATCATTTATATGTTCTGAGTGCAGCAAATGTTTTTCCCATAAGTCACATCTTGTTATACATCAGAGGAGTCACACAGGAGAGAAACCATTTATATGTTCTGAGTGCAGCAAGCGTTTTTCCCGGAAGTCACATCTTGTTATACATCAGAGGAGTCACACAGGAGAGAAACCATTTACATGTTCTGAATGTAAGAAGTGTTTTCCCCAGAAGTCAGAGCTTGTTATACATCAGAGGAGTCACACAGGAGAGAAACCATTTGAATGTTCTGAATGTAGTAAGTGTTTTTCCCAGAAGTCGCATCTTGTTATACATCTGAGGAGTCACACAGGAGAGAAACCATTTACATGTTCTGAATGCAGCAAATGTTTTTCCAGGAAATCACTTCTTATTATACATCAGAGGAGTCACACAGAAGAGAAACCATTTACATGTTCTGAATGTAGCAAGTGTTTTACTAGAAAGAAAACACTCAGTAATCACATGCAGAGTCACTCTGAGGGCCTGAATGCAGCTTGTGTATCATAACTAATGTAACTTATCACAACTGTATGAATTCAATGGAACCAATATTTATTTTTTGAATGTGACAAGTGTTTTATATAAATCTGTCTTGATAAAGATAGGAGAGGTCAGACAAGTGGACCTGGAGGTACTTTTCCCCTTGGGAAGGTCTCTGTGTTAGGAACTAGAGCTGCAGTATAACAATAGCCAATGACCGTGGGACTGCCATTACTGAGCTCTGTAATATACAGCGTTCTGATCATGCAGGTGCTGGGACTAGTAGAGAGTTCCAGCAGCTCCTCTCAGTACTGGGATTCCTTCTCTGACCAGCAGGGCTATGAGTGCTGGGTATTTCTACAGGAACAATGTATGCTGCTTTGTTTCACCGTATGGGTTATTGTACGGGGTGTTATTTTTAACCACTTTTAGATGCCATTTTGTCCATATTTAACTCCATTTTGTATGTGTATGACCTCATTGCTTTATATACTGTACATACTTTTTATTAGGATTAGTGCTTTGCAGACATATAGGCACCAGTTAGAAATAAAGTCTCACGTTAAGTTACAAGTTTTCTTTCACCTTTGACATAGTGTGAAAGACATAGTGAGTGGGAAGTGTATACAGCTTTTAGGATGGCTGATTATAATAAATATATGTTCCTGTTATCAGTATCTCAGATGGAAACGGTCTAGTAAGATGTTTGGGGTATTGTGTACATAAGTAGGGGAAAGGGTACAGTTGTCTAGAATAACATAAATTATGTTATCCTGAATGACTACTGCACCCAGCGTCACAGACCCTGAATGTAATATCTGGTAAGACAATGTTAGTGTATCCTTGCAGGGTTATAAAGCCTAGAGACTTACACATAGCAAGTAGTTCTGATGGAAGCTAGGTATGGCTGCAGCGGACCTAGACTTCTACAAACCCCCTCCAGCTTTTAACTTGCAACAAAGTTATTAGGCAGGACCCAAGAGAATGACTGAACTACATTAAACTACTTAGTTAATCGATGACCATCATCTGGGACAGATCTTATAACATCTGGGATAAGAGCAGAGTGTATCTGATTTCATTATTTTTGGCTCTTCACAAGATATCTCCCATGATAAGAGATGTGAATAAAGAAAAGAGAGTGGAACAGGCACGGCGATGGATTGAGAGTGGTGAAACATTTCATGATGTCATTTTCACAGATGAATCGTCTGTTGCCCTTGAGCGGTTCTCCAGAATGTCATTCCGGAAACGTAACCATATCATTAAAACCATGCCCACAGCATCCATTGAAAGTCCATGTATGGGGAGGCATATCACGATTAGAAGCTGGTCCCCTATTATTTTTCGAAGGTACAGTACTATACTTTATTCTGTGCCTGTGTTCTGTAAAAATACATGCTGTACTGTAGAGTATATGTAACTGCACAATAAAATAAGTTGCTTATTAATGAACAACATTTTTTTTTATTTCTGTAGGGATCATGGATAAGACATTTTTCCAAGAAACAATAGTAGAGGGATGTATGGTGCCATTTGTGAATAAATATTACCCAACTCACCATAGGATATTCCAAGACAATGATCCTAAACACTCCGCCTCAGCCAAATTTATGGAAGAGAAAGGTATGAATTGGGAACGCACACCACCAGAGTGAGTATTCTTTCAACAGTGTACAAGTAAAATTTTGGATAGCACTCTAGTACTGTAAATCTATTTTTTTATTTAATAAACAGTACAATATTGTATGTTTAATTTTCTCTATTTACTGTAATGTCATTAATTTTTTCTATACGCTTTTTTTTATTTTTTTTATATAGATCACCAGACATGAACCCAATCGAATTAGTGTGGGCTCAATTGAAGAGGTACATTAGGAGTGTTGCGAAGCCAACAACAAAACAGCAGCTGTTGGATGGGATAAAGAAATTTTGTCTAGAAGTACTCACACCTGAACATTGTAATAATTATATAAATCACCTGTATAAAGTATTACCTGTTATAGTCGAAAGAAATGGTCAAGCCACAAATATGTAGTTCTGTACTGTATTTTCTGCTTAAAATTTTAAATTGGTGCATTATTAAAAATGTTTATAAAATTGCCTTTGTCTGATTATTGCATAAGCTAATGTAGAATATTATACAGTAGTAATGTTATTGATGTGTATGAACAGTTATTTTCAGTTTTATAAGTCCTGAATAAGAGTACTCTACATTTTGATAAGTACAGTACATGGAATCAGATGTTGTAATAAATACTTTTTTGTACATTAATATTGATGCTTTTCCAATAAATATTCCATTATACAGTATGGTACAGTACATGGGGGTAACTATAGTATGATGTGACGTTATGGGGGAGAAATACTGTATACACTAAATGTACAGTAAAATGTTTTTTACTTATTACAAACACACAAATCCCAGATGGAAATCTGTTATACACAGCAGACAGCTTATGGTGACAGAATTTACCTATTGTATCCCCACCCATAGTCGTGGTATATTTTAGATTGCCTAATGAGACACTTCTGCAGCATTGCCAAGGATTAATGTAAAACCTGTGTGCAAACAGTATCTCTATTGAATGCAAAGTACAGTAACAGTACAGTATACAGTATTACCAGAGCCGTACCTGACCAACATGATGCCCTAGGCTACATTTTGGCTGATGCCCCCTTGCACAGATGCTAGTTCTGCCTCTAACCCTGCACCCCTTTCCCAGCACCATTACCCATTTTGGCACTCCTACCCCTATATTTTAAATAGGAAAAATGTGCACATTTAGAGCCAGCCCAAAACAGTGCATGTTCTTGCTGGGAAGGGGCATGGTAACACAATAATTCCCCCAGTTGAAATGACACAACACAGTACTGCAACTTTATTCACATTATATCATGCAATAGTGTCTCTTATTCTCGTTACATCATATGATAGTACCACATTACTCCTAACAGTATTGCCCCTTATTCACATTACACCCCACCACATTGATCTTTATTTACATTAGACCACAGGTTCTCAAACTCGGTCCTCAGGACCCCACACAGTGCATGTTTTGCAGGTCTCCTCCCAGAATCACAAGTGAAATAATTAGCTCCACCTACTGTATGGACCTTTTAAAATGTGTCAGTGAGTAATTAATACACCTGTGCACTTGCTGGTTTACCTGAAAAACATGCACTGTGTGGGGTCCTGAGGACCGAGTTTAAGAACCACTGCATTAGACCATGCAGTAGTGCCCTTTCTTTATGTTACGCCAGAAAATATTGTAGTACACCTTATACACATAATGCCGCACATTAGTAATGCATTTCATATTTAAATTTTCATATTTCATTTCATAGAGCCGCAGTCACACACAGAATATAGGCGTGTAGCATCTCATTTTATTCAGCAGAAGCTGATTATTCCCCGTTTGGCTAGTTTGCCGGCTCTGTATATTACAATAGAAAAAAATAATAGTGTCAGTGAAAAAAAACACCTCATGACAGATACTGTACAGAAGCTCATGTCTAAATGTACAGTAAGCAGTGATACCTTGCCATTGGCTTTATATTAAGCCTTAATGGCAAGGGGACTTGGCCGCAGACTTACTGTACTGTACCACATCCCTAACTTTAATAGACCACACTGTTGCTTAAACTCCTTGTTTTGTGTCTGTATACTGTACATTATACAGCATTTATTATTTGATCATTCTACGGGACCTCATTGCCTCTGTGTACTGTTATTTTAGCTAGGGGATTGTGATGCTCCTTCAGCATTGCACCGTAGCCTGCAAAACTTATGCCATCTCTCACTCCATATCCGAGCGCTGCCTGCCACGTGGTGGAGGTTCAGGGGCGGGGGCCATTTTGCCAGTGTGCTATGAGATAGAGTCCGGTGTATCGTAATATGCATAGACCTCGCTTATGCCTATCGCCCCTGTGTATTTTAGCTAGGGGATTGTGATGCTCCTTCAGCATTGCCCCGTAGCCTGCAAAACTTATGCTATTTCTCACTCCATATCCGAGCGCTGCCTGCCACGTGGTGGGGGTTCAGGGGCGGGGGCCATTTTGCCAGTGTGCTATGCGATCAAGTCCGGTGTACCATAATGTGCATAGACCTCGCTTATCCCTATTTCCCCTGTTAGCTAGGGGATTCTGATGCTCCTTCAGCACTTCCCCGTTGCCTGCAAAATCTATGCCGTCACTCGCTCCATAGCTGAGGGTCTTCATGGGGCAAGGAGTCACAGGCGGTAGCCATTTCAATTGAGTCTGCCCTGCTACAAAATTGTATGTGTACCGTATGGTGCATAGAACCTTAACAGTACATCTGCTCCTGCAGCTTTGCCCTGGTTTATGTGAATAAAAATAATAATAAAGTGTCTGGAAAAAACTAACATTCATTCGTACTTTAGGAATCGAACACGGGACTCTGAGTATAGGAAGTGGAACACTTCACCACTTTGCCGCAGACAGATGAATAAAGCCATTGGTTTTGATTATGCAATAATGGCTACGGAATTAGGATGCTAACATACTGTACAATATTCCTAATATCATTAGGCAATAATTAACTTCTAACAAGTCCATTTGCGTCAGTGTACACTACTGGTTTTATGTTGCTTTGTCTGTGGGACTTGGACGCTTACATATTCCTAAAGTACTGTAAATGGACCATATATGCTGTACTATTTGCGTCTGTACTGTATATACTATATTAAATAATGCAGAATGAGACGCTGTACATACTGTATGCAGCGTAACGAGACACACTAGTAAAGTAGTCCTTACTATATATTTCAGTATTTTTATTTTATGGGAGACCACACGCATTCGCAGTGGTGATTGTAAAAAGCGACATCTGGTGGATGATCGCAGGTATTACATGTAAAGGTAACGCCCAACGCCCTGTCTGCCTCCGTGCGATAAGATACGCCTCTCTGTGACTAGGCGCGCCTCCCTACGCCCCAGTACGCTGCGTATGCTCGATCGGGACAAACGCCTCAGCCAATCAAGATAAAGGTGGCTACATCTGTATGTGGGTGGTCAGTTTACTTTAAATGTGACACAGGTTTTAAGTCTACTTCCTAGGGCCTCATTCACACTTCTATGCAATGCTGATGTTCCTGCAACTGAGCGATTATCAGTAGACTGCACACGTCCCAAGCTACTCTTGCAATGCCAATCGCAACCAGGAACAAAAATATAGTGCTATGAATTGTGTGAGGGAGGGGAGGTGAGGGGGAGGGGGGGGGCAAAATCAATATCTTGCCTAGGGCCCCATGAGGTCTAAATCCAACTCTGATGAGTGGAGGATAATATGAAGAAGCAAAGAGTGTTTAAGTATGTTCTATAGAACTCAATAGGACACTCCAAGCAACAAAAAGATTGTGTTTAATGAGGGATGTTGGAGGAACCTATTTTAATCTTGGGGGATCTATCCATACTGGAACTATATTACAGTATCCTCCAATAATGAGTCTTCCCTTTGTCAGCTTAGTCAGGTAGGTACAGAAGGAAGCCAGAAAGGTAATTAAGCCCACATTAGGGGTATAAACTGAGGCAGTAGTATGACCTAGAAGAATGTGATAGAATTATTTGAAATTACCTTGAGGGTCTGTTATGAGTCACCAGCATGACTCATCACTTCAACGGGTTATGGCTGTTGCTAAGCAGCTGGGATGCTGCGTAACTCTGCTGCATGGGCCACTGGTCCGAACCGGTTTATTTAAGAAGCTTTGGGTTATAAAACCGCCACTTATGATCATGTTTATGACTATGCCCAAAATTTAAAAGGGCAATGCTTTTATTACCCATCTCTAGCTAGTAAAAGCATTGCCTTTTTAAATATTGGGTATAAACACAAACAGTAGTGCTGGTTTTTACAACCCAATGTTTCCTAAATTAACCACCAAGTGTAGTGGAGGAGCATATTGAGAAGAGCGCTAAGAGACCAGGGGCAAGGTGAGCAGCACATGGATACTAAAAATGACCAAATTGCAGTAGAATTGGAGGACAACTGGAATATTGCCAATGTGAGAGCGGAGTAAGGGTGAAAAAAACCCATAACAGTAAAATCATGGCAAGTGAGGGGTATTGCCGAGGGGTTGATGCCTCGATGAATGACCAAAGCCACAAAGATCCCTAAGGAGAGAACCTAGGGCGAGGTCATGGAAATGACAGGACACACCAGGGAATGTGTAAAAACCATACTAACAAGTAGGGATGATGAGTAAGTGGAGAGAGAGGAAAAGCAAAAAGAAAATGAGGTAAGGAGGGAGCAGGAACAGCTGCTATGAGAGGGGGAAGGGAAGCAAATTTACCAGAGAAGGGCATAGGGCCTAGAATAAATACTGTAATAATACAGAAGGGATCATCTGATCCCATCACCAAGATCATATAATCATTTAAAAATCTCTCCTGAAGAGGACCACACCAGTTACATATACACATCCCAGTGCAGGGAGTCCAATGGATAATGGACTGGGAGAGGAGGATTTTGAAAATGTAAAGTCAAATGTGGAAATCCCATAGATAGTGACCCTGATCCTTTGTTGTATGCTATGCCACTGTGGCAGGGAAAACGCGCAATTTGTGATTACGCTCAGTGAGTATTCAATCGCAAGTGAATGACAGGAAGTGGCCGTTTCGTGGGAGGTAATGGGGAGTGGTGGCAAAAACACCCATCTCCAGCGTGTCAATGAGTCTGTATTAAAAGATCTACAGTAATTAAACTGACAGCCAATAGGTATAAGGTCAACATGGTCAAAAGGTCAACAGGTTAAAGGCAGACAGTATATAAGTTCAACAGGTACAAAAGGTGGACACAGAAATGCTTGACACGTTTTATTTTCATTGTTTAACCATATGTGACCACCATTAGTAGAAACGCTTCACTCGCCATGCTTCCGGCTTACTACAGGTAATCCTTTGTGACATGGATTGTAAATTAAGCAAAAGTTGAAAAAAAACTGAATCCCCCCCAAATTTTTAACTATTGTCATGTCGACCCTTTGAACCCATCAAACAGAGGCCTGTTGACCTATCATCCTAATACCGTCTCAGTTGTAGCATCTATTCTGAGTGACCACAGACCCATTGCTTTCTGAGTAGGGGGAGAATTGGGCAGATGACCGCTCTGGGAAGAGAATGGTGTGATAAGAAACATACATAATATGGGACTGTCAGTCTCTACTGATTCCCTGAATTAATATCTGATCAAATAACTCACAATACATGACCGTTGTCAGTTTCTGGCTACCTACACCTGTTACAGACCGCACTCTGCTCACCTGTGACTGGGAATTTTACTGTAAGGGGAACCTCAAGATTCCACCACTCAATTTTGCACTCCCCTACCTCAGGCTCCTGCTTCAGTCATAAATCTACTGCTGCCCTGCTTTGTAGGTCAAATCTCCCAGATTGTTTAGCTTATGTCAGGGGTGATAGTGACACTAAGGAGTTTGTTTGCAAAAACTGATTTGCTGTAGCTGCTGAGTAGTCACTGCTGACAACTCTCATTATCCTCCCTTGTGGGAACCCCTGACAGGAGAGAGAGACAGCAGCACATGATCACACACAGCAGGGTCCTCTTATCTGTACTGGTGTGTACTCATCCATAGTATGCTGCTGCTGCTGCTGTTGCTGTTAAAGGTAAGAATCGTTAGTAATCTTTCTGTAGTTAAACACATTTCTTTAATTAGACTATCTGATGTTAGTAATGAGTCTGTTAATGCTGTAATGGTATGGAAAACAACACATACAATAAATATAGGTAGTGTCTACAAGATAGGAAAAAACGGATAATTCGAGACAACAGTCTCAAATTTCACAAACCGGCACTGATTAGTTATGTTTCATTAAAACCAGTGTCTCTTTAAAGCTGCTGAGTAAAACAGCTTGCTAAACTGCACAACAAAAGCAATTAGAACAAAGAAAAATAACTCTGCGCTTAGAAACACTTTATGGATTTATATACGTGTGGTCTGTCATGTAGAATAAATAACTCAGTGAGACTTTGTATATTGATACATATTAACAATCTTTGATAAAAAGTAACATTTATCACAACATACAAGTATTAGTAATTTAGTAGCTATTATACATAAAAGATCTAGTAAATAGTAAATGAGTGATTAAAAGCTTGTAAATCAGCACTAAAAGTTACACTTTGTATAAAGGTGTAATTTAATATTTATAGACACATCATAAGAAGGTGTAAAACGTTACTCTCCTATTTGGTATTTATATATAGTTGCACTGGCGTCCCAGTGTATTACTAAAATGAATGTCCCGCAACAGATTCACACTAATTACAGTCTCATGAAGACAGCACTTGAATATAATTACCCCTTGTTGGTTCCTGACGGTTCCGTTTAGCAATATTACACGGGGTATACTTGATGCTTAATAGCGCTGTACAGAACAGCCCCGCTGGGAGATGAATGTGTCCCCACTCTCCCGTCGATGCTGCCCGCTGTTACACTCTACGGCTTGTTAATTGTGTAATGATATGCGGTCCTCGCGGCGGAGGTCAGCCCAGAATCACCCGGCATACAGCAACAAGTCCCAGTGGTGGTTAATGCTGATGCTGTTTGGTGGGATCTTGTGCATTCACCCGTGATGTTACTCAGTGATCCGGACCTTTGTAGCAGAGGACGCAGGGTTCAGCTGAGAATAGCCGGGTGTAATTACAGTGGTGTGCGGGAGCTGTTCGAAGTGGCGGTGAATACCAGTTGGAGAGTAACTTCAAAAAAGTGGGCGTCAACGCGTTTCATCTCCTAGCAACCGGAGACTTCCTCAAGATCCGTCTCCGGTTGCTAGGAGACGAAACGCATTGACGCCCACTTTTTTGAAGTTACTCTCCAACTGGTATTCACCGCCACTTCGAACAGCTCCCGCACACCACTGTAATTACACCCGGCTATTCTCAGCTGAACCCTGCGTCCTCTGCTACAAAGGTCCGGATCACTGAGTAACATCACGGGTGAATGCACAAGATCCCACCAAACAGCATCAGCATTAACCACCACAGGGACTTGTTGCTGTAGGCCGGGTGAGTCTGGGCTGACCTCCGCCGTGAGTACCGCATATCATTACACAATTAACAAGCCAGAAGAAAGAAGGGATTGGTGCCGCACAGGATGGTATAAAATTATTTGGAATGGGCTCTTAAATAATTTGTCCCTTGTAGACCAACAGTGCAAATATATTGAACTTGCCTGTATAGGTAAATAAGGTAATTGTTGGTGGTGCACCCAGAGTCAATGGTATATGGTGAGGTTGCGAAGAGAAAGAGAGACTCTTTGTTGGGGCACGCTTGAAAGACTAAAACTTAACTTTTAATACAAAATAGATTATAATATGGTACACCAAAACAAACACACATATAAAAATTAGCTAATAAAAATGACAGTGACACCTGAGGTGAAAATATTAGAGAGTAAGTTTGATTGTCACAGGATGATGGATAATCTGTTAGGTATTAAATGCATAAATGTTGCATATGTTGCAAACATGTTGAGATTTATAATCCTTGTATAGTTACCTGTGAGAAAAATATATCCAACCTGGTAATGGTTTAATCTGCTACTTAGAAATTAGTGTCAAGGGAATACCATAGATGGGAAAGCTAGTGCTTAAGACAAAAATGGACAAAAAATCAACAAAGCTCAATGGCTAGGAGAGAAGAAATATAAGGTGTGAAGATTGGTAATGATCAAAGGTTACTCCAAAACCTCCGTTTGTCACAAATACTGAGATATTTGTTACTACACCTGATATTCCCTAGCAGTCTCCCAAATAGGTACTAATCAGGCTATTCACTGCTTAGCTTCCAAGATCAGGCGAGGTTGGGCGTACCCAGTGAAATATGGTAGTAAAAACCCCTTGATTGTGAATACAATGGTATATGGTTATTGATGTATACCAAAGAAGTACTTCTATAGTTCACTATTGTGCCCAGTCCTTTTGTTGCTTTAGAATTAACAAATGGACAAGATAACTGGCATCAAATTGTGAAAAGTACTGTAGAATAGTAGAGTCTAGGAAACTTGTAGGTACAGGTCCCGTCTTCTATTCTCTATTGTCAACCACATATCTCACATGGTAGAGAAGGGATCAAAGAGACGGGTTTCCTGTGCCCAGAAAGAATAGGAGTGAAATTACACAGATATCTTAAGCCCTGACGACAGTAAATGATAAAGAATTTAAGGTTCTTCACTGAGTGATTAATATTACTCAGATGGAATAGACAAATAGCAGATTACGCAAGGATTACACAGTCAATTGAAAAGGATTTCACATTATACGATACCAGTGGATGAGTGGGCTGAGCCGTGCACTGCTCAGCTCCACAGGACACAGACGGCCGTTTCACCGGATGGTGGCTTGTTCACTGTGTGAAGAAGTGGTGGAAGGCAGGGTATTTAAGTCAATAGTGGGAGTGGTCTAATTGGATGGACCAATAATAAGACAGGGGAAGGGGTGGAGGTAATGTTATATAACCTCCTCCATGTCAGTTCCTGTTTCAGGACCCGGAAGTGATATTATGTGACCTCAGTAAGCAGTCTCTAGATATCTTTATCTATTAGGACTTTATTTTGAGAAAAGTTTAATACAAATAAAGTTAAAAAATTGCTGAGGTCAGTTATAATATAGTAGGTAGAGAATAGGAGGGTTATTAGAGTGATAATTTTAATGTGGACGCATCGTCAGACAAGTATGCGTCACTTCCGGTCACGGAGGCCGGAGGTCGTGTAATGCCGTGATGAGGAGAGTTTGAATAGGTTAGTATATAAGTCTAACAAAACCCACAATCGCAGGGTGGGCCTTGCCTAGAGGGAAGATAAACGAATAGTTATAGTATCATTGCCCATACCGGAATATGCCCCGCATGAATTGGCGTGGACACGTCGTCCGGCAGATATACGTCACTTCCGGTCATGAAGACCGGAAGTCGTGTGGAGCCGTAATTTGAATAGTTAAATAAAGTTAGTTATAAGGCTCGCTATTACAGAGTGGGCCGGGTCAAAGGAGTAAGTAACGGGGTGGCTGTGATGGCATAGCCTAATGCGGAAAGAGACCTAATTGTTTGGAAGTGATGTAGACGTAAAGTTACATCACTTCCTGTTGGGAAAATGTGCCGTGGAATTCGGCTTTGTGACCGGATATGACGAGGACGATGTCCTGCAAAGAAAGTGTCCGTATATATCAGTTCATGTTTAAAATAAGACCGGATATACCGTGTGTACCATGAGTATGGGGGAATTAAAGGGTTATATAAATGGCTGGTAAATAGGTAAAAATAAACATAAATGAAATTCATTAGGTGACAAGAAATAGAATTAAAATTAAAAGGAAAGAAAATCATAGTGGAAATAAATAATATATGAATTAATCTTTAAATCATAGATACCCTGTGTGTATATATTAGGTATATAGGTTATAAAGTAAAATGGTAATGAGAAACGTGACAGCTTGCAATTATTAACAAAGAGTGACAGGGATGAAATTGAGCCAAATAAAAGTAAGGAGTTTATTAAAAAGATTGTATTGGTAATTTTAATTGGACTAATGATAATAGTGGGTTAAAACTGAATTGGAAGTGTGGGTGTAAAGTGAGGGACAATATGTTGAAGATGAAAAAGTTGGGTTAAATTTGGTATACCAGATTAGAGAGAGACCTAAGGCTTTATGTAAATAAATGTGTGTGAGGTAAGTATAAGGGTGGGATTGATTGGAGGTGCCAAAAGGGGTGGTGTAGAGATGGTGTGGAAGTGTGATGGTTCTGGGTATGGAAGGAGGGAAATAAGGGGAATGAATAGGTGTGTTAATGTGTAGGTGATATGATGCTATAAGCTAAAGAGAGGGGTGACAATAGTGGTATGGGGATGAAGAGAAAAAGTGTAGTGTAGGTAAATGATTATTGTGAAGGTGACTGGTTGAAATTTTAGGAAAATATGGTTTATAGGAAATTTTTTGATAGAGGATGATTATTGTGTGGAAGTGGAAGGTACAAGGATTCAAATAAAGACTCCATAATTAATATATTCATTCATGCCCATTGGAGCAAGGCAATTGAGTTTAAAGGTCCATTCTGATTCATGTTTTAAAAGTTCTTGCATCAGGTCTCCTCCCCGTATTCCTAGGCTCACTTTTTCCAAGCCAAAGGCTTTAAGTTCTTTGGGATTGGCCTGATGATGGTTAAGGAAATGGCGTGCCACTGATGTTACTTTTTTCATTTTTTGAAGATCGGATGTTGCATTTCTCACTGAGCCTACATGTTCCAAGATGCGTTGTTTCAAGGCTCTAGTGGTAATGCCAACATATTTCATATTGCAACTGCATGATATACAGTACACCACCCCAACTGCATTGCAGTTGATAAATTGGTTGATGAATTTTTCTTCACCATATCGGTCCAATACTGATGATGTCTTGACCATATGTGGACATGCTTTGCAGGTTCCGCATGGGAAGGACCCCTTAATAGTTGACTGTTTTTTGGGGTTTTTGGAAAAATGACTGCTTGTGAGTTTATCTTTAAGATTTCTAGATCTTCTCCAACTCATGGAGGGTTTAGGTCCTATACTTTCTGCCAGATCTTTGTCTAAAAGTAAGACTGGCCAGTGTTTGTTGATGGATTCCTGTATCTCCCTCCACTCTCTGCAGAAGGTGCCCACGAATCTGAGCTTGTTGTTTTGTTCCAAGTGTTTTTTGGTTGTGGTATGTGGAAAGATCAATGTGTCCCTTGATACCTGGCTGACATGCCATTTAGCTTTTTTAATTGATCTGTGACTATAGCCACGTTCCCGTAATCTTACTGTTAATTCCCTACTTTTCTGTAGGAAGGTTGAAGAGTCTGAGCAGTTGCGTTTTAAGCGTAGAAACTCCCCCTTGGGGATATTTTCTACTGTAGGGGGGAAGTGCGCACTAGTCTGGTGTAGGAGACTATTGGTAGATGTCTCTTTGCGATACAGTTCAGTTTCTATCTGGTCATTGGGTGCTCTGGAAATTAAAAGATCCAGAAAGCACACCGAATCTTTACTGATGTGATGAGTAAGTTTCAGATTGTACTCATTGGTATTGAGTTCCTCAATGAATGTCAGTAGCAGTTTTTTATCACCTTCCCATATTAGGATGATGTCATCGATGTAGCGCCACCACGCAACTACATGTCGAGTGAATCTCTCATTCTTTGGATGCATCACAATTTCTCTCTCCCACCAACCTAGATATAGGTTTGCGTATGTTGGTGCGCAAGCTGCCCCCATCGCTGTGCCGCGAGTTTGAAGGTAAAACTTGTCGTTGAAAGTAAAGTAGTTCCTTGTTAATATGAATTCCAAAAGTTCAATTAACAAGTTATGAAAATCGTTGGTACCAGCCATTTCAAGAAAATATCTGACTGCTTTTAATCCAATCGCATGTTTTATACTAGTGTAAAGCGATTCCACATCGAGTGTGACCAACAGATGGTTGTCATCCAGTTGTACATCATGTAATTTTTGGAGTACATCTGTTGTGTCTCGTAGGTATGAGGGCAAGTTGAGTACATGCTGACGTAAATGTAAGTCCAGGAAGATACTTGGCTTTTCCAGTATTCCATTTTGTCCGGATACGATTGGTCGCCCTGGTGGTACAGAAAGATTTTTATGAACCTTCGGTAGAAGGTACAGAGTTGGTGTTTTGGGTTTGGCGGTCATAAGATACTCAGTTTCCTCTTTGGTTAATATGCCTTGAGAGTATGCCCGGTCTAAAATCCTGTTAAGGGCGATCCTAAAGTTGTCTGTTGGGTCAAAGGTTATTTGTTTATAACACTCTGTATCTCCTAATTGTCGCATTGCCTCAATGATATACATTGTTTTTGGCCATAGGACAATGTTGCCCCCCTTATCAGAGGGCTTAATCACTATGTCAGACCAAGACTGTATTTCTCGCAATGTTTTCCTTTCTATTTTGCTTAAGTTGTCATCATAAAGTGGTTTGGATTGGGACTTAGTATGGATTTTATCCAGGTCACGGGCTACTAATTCTTGGAATACTCTGGTTTCGGGTGAGATGTGTTCTGGAGGGAAGAAAGTAGATTTTTTCTTACATCTAGGTCTTGAAGTTGTGTCCATGGTTGACAGATCACCAGTTTGAAGTTCTTCAAGTGCGGCTAAGGCCTCTATTTCTTCTGTGGTGAAGGATTCATCAAACGTATTCGGTTCCATGTCATTCGACCGAGAGGATTCCTGACGTGATGCGAAGAATTTTCTGAGAAGTAGTTTCCGCCCAAAGAGTTTTAGATCTTTTTCCCAATGGAAGCGATTTAGTGGTTGTGTGGGCGTGAAGGATAGTCCTTTCGAGAGGAGGGTGATGTGATCGACAGTGAGGGTTTTGTCTGAGAGATTAATGACTCTGAGATTAGCCTCCTGTGTTACTTCCTCCTGTTGTTCCTTACTGGGTATCTGGGTTCCCAGTTGGTTTGATCTCGTTGATTTCTTAGTCCCCCTCCTCGTCTTCCTCTTTGTCGAAGTCTTGGTCTTCCTCCCCTCCTGTCTGATCCTAAAAAATGAGTCGATGTATAATTGTTGGAATCATCCCTGTAGTTGTAGGTTGCACTTTCCATATTGCTAGAGTCAGAGTATTCCTCTCCTCCTGATGATTCTGCCTCAGAAGAGGTGTATCTATCTTGCGACTGATTGTATTCCCTACGTGTGGGTGTTTTGCTCCAACGAAATATGTTGCCTGTCTTAAAGTCCCGCATGTCTCTCGCAAATTTGCTTTTCTTTCTTTCGATAATTTTTTGTTCATAGGGTTCAAGTTCTTTCTTAATTTTTTCAAAAGTTTGTTGGAATTTGGTGTTGGTCTCCCATTCTTCAAGACTTTTTCCCAGGTCTTCTATTTCTTTTTCACATGCATTCAGCACTAGATGATTGTGCTTAATTAGAATGGCCATGAGATCTTGGGAGCATTTTAAAAGTACTCCTTCCCATTCCGTGGTTAGGCTGTCCGTGGTTAATTGAAAGGTTGGAAAGATTTTAGGTCTCAGACCTCGTGGTGTAATTTTATTTTTTGCATAACTTTCCAAAGTTTTGACATCCCATGTAGATCGCATCCTCTTCTGTAGACAGGATCTTAGTTTGTTTAAATCCGAGTCCCACCCTGAGTTGCCTGGGGGCAAATCTGTTCCACTATTGAAAATGTCTTCCACACTTTGTAGTGACGCATGTCTACTACTCAATTCATTGCGGAGGCTAAAAGAAGCCATATTGTTCTTGTTTTGTTTTTTTTTTTTAAAAAATTCTATATATTTTTTATTGTAGGATGAGATATTGTGCCAAAATATGGGACAGATATACGTCTTTATATTGGTGTGTGTGGTCAGAGAGTGTACTACAACAAATTATGCCAGTAATTGGCCTAAATGAACAAAAATGTTCTGTCCGTGCTGGCGCCTGAAGCTGAAGATCAAATCAGCATAGGTAGACAGAAGAAAGAAGGGATTGGTGCCGCACAGGATGGTATAAAATTATTTGGAATGGGCTCTTAAATAATTTGTCCCTTGTAGACCAACAGTGCAAATATATTGAACTTGCCTGTATAGGTAAATAAGGTAATTGTTGGTGGTGCACCCAGAGTCAATGGTATATGGTGAGGTTGCGAAGAGAAAGAGAGACTCTTTGTTGGGGCACGCTTGAAAGACTAAAACTTAACTTTTAATACAAAATAGATTATAATATGGTACACCAAAACAAACACACATATAAAAATTAGCTAATAAAAATGACAGTGACACCTGAGGTGAAAATATTAGAGAGTAAGTTTGATTGTCACAGGATGATGGATAATCTGTTAGGTATTAAATGCATAAATGTTGCATATGTTGCAAACATGTTGAGATTTATAATCCTTGTATAGTTACCTGTGAGAAAAATATATCCAACCTGGTAATGGTTTAATCTGCTACTTAGAAATTAGTGTCAAGGGAATACCAGAGATGGGAAAGCTAGTGCTTAAGACAAAAATGGACAAAAAATCAACAAAGCTCAATGGCTAGGAGAGAAGAAATATAAGGTGTGAAGATTGGTAATGATCAAAGGTTACTCCAAAACCTCCGTTTGTCACAAATACTGAGATATTTGTTACTACACCTGATATTCCCTAGCAGTCTCCCAAATAGGTACTAATCAGGCTATTCACTGCTTAGCTTCCAAGATCAGGCGAGGTTGGGCGTACCCAGTGAAATATGGTAGTAAAAACCCCTTGATTGTGAATACAATGGTATATGGTTATTGATGTATACCAAAGAAGTACTTCTATAGTTCACTATTGTGCCCAGTCCTTTTGTTGCTTTAGAATTAACAAATGGACAAGATAACTGGCATCAAATTGTGAAAAGTACTGTAGAATAGTAGAGTCTAGGAAACTTGTAGGTACAGGTCCCGTCTTCTATTCTCTATTGTCAACCACATATCTCACATGGTAGAGAAGGGATCAAAGAGACGGGTTTCCTGTGCCCAGAAAGAATAGGAGTGAAATTACACAGATATCTTAAGCCCTGACGACAGTAAATGATAAAGAATTTAAGGTTCTTCACTGAGTGATTAATATTACTCAGATGGAATAGACAAATAGCAGATTACGCAAGGATTACACAGTCAATTGAAAAGGATTTCACATTATACGATACCAGTGGATGAGTGGGCTGAGCCGTGCACTGCTCAGCTCCACAGGACACAGACGGCCGTTTCACCGGATGGTGGCTTGTTCACTGTGTGAAGAAGTGGTGGAAGGCAGGGTATTTAAGTCAATAGTGGGAGTGGTCTAATTGGATGGACCAATAATAAGACAGGGGAAGGGGTGGAGGTAATGTTATATAACCTCCTCCATGTCAGTTCCTGTTTCAGGACCCGGAAGTGATATTATGTGACCTCAGTAAGCAGTCTCTAGATATCTTTATCTATTAGGACTTTATTTTGAGAAAAGTTTAATACAAATAAAGTAAAAAAATTGCTGAGGTCAGTTATAATATAGTAGGTAGAGAATAGGAGGGTTATTAGAGTGATAATTTTAATGTGGACGCATCGTCAGACAAGTATGCGTCACTTCCGGTCACGGAGGCCGGAGGTCGTGTAATGCCGTGATGAGGAGAGTTTGAATAGGTTAGTATATAAGTCTAACAAAACCCACAATCGCAGGGTGGCTAAATGGCATGTCAGCCAGGTATCAAGGGACACATTGATCTTTCCACATACCACAACCAAAAAACACTTGGAACAAAACAACAAGCTCAGATTCGTGGGCACCTTCTGTAGAGAGTGGAGGGAGATACAGGAATCCATCAACAAACACTGGCCAGTCTTACTTTTAGACAAAGATCTGGCAGAAAGTATAGGACCTAAACCCTCCATGAGTTGGAGAAGATCTAGAAATCTTAAAGATAAACTCACAAGCAGTCATTTTTCCAAAAACCCCAAAAAACAGTCAACTATTAAGGGGTCCTTCCCATGCGGAACCTGCAAAGCATGTCCACATATGGTCAAGACATCATCAGTATTGGACCGATATGGTGAAGAAAAATTCATCAACCAATTTATCAACTGCAATGCAGTTGGGGTGGTGTACTGTATATCATGCAGTTGCAATATGAAATATGTTGGCATTACCACTAGAGCCTTGAAACAACGCATCTTGGAACATGTAGGCTCAGTGAGAAATGCAACATCCGATCTTCAAAAAATGAAAAAATTAACATCAGTGGCACGCCATTTCCTTAACCATCATCAGGCCAATCCCAAAGAACTTAAAGCCTTTGGCTTGGAAAAAGTGAGCCTAGGAATACGGGGAGGAGACCTGATGCAAGAACTTTTAAAACATGAATCAGAATGGACCTTTAAACTCAATTGCCTTGCTCCAATGGGCATGAATGAATATATTAATTATGGAGTCTTTATTTGAATCCTTGTACCTTCCACTTCCACACAATAATCATCCTCTATCAAAAAATTTCCTATAAACCATATTTTCCTAAAATTTCAACCAGTCACCTTCACAATAATCATTTACCTACACTACACTTTTTCTCTTCATCCCCATACCACTATTGTCACCCCTCTCTTTAGCTTATAGCATCATATCACCTACACATTAACACACCTATTCATTCCCCTTATTTCCCTCCTTCCATACCCAGAACCATCACACTTCCACACCATCTCTACACCACCCCTTTTGGCACCTCCAATCAATCCCACCCTTATACTTACCTCACACACATTTATTTACATAAAGCCTTAGGTCTCTCTCTAATCTGGTATACCAAATTTAACCCAACTTTTTCATCTTCAACATATTGTCCCTCACTTTACACCCACACTTCCAATTCAGTTTTAACCCACTATTATCATTAGTCCAATTAAAATTACCAATACAATCTTTTTAATAAACTCCTTACTTTTATTTGGCTCAATTTCATCCCTGTCACTCTTTGTTAATAATTGCAAGCTGTCACGTTTCTCATTACCATTTTACTTTATAACCTATATACCTAATATATACACACAGGGTATCTATGATTTAAAGATTAATTCATATATTATTTATTTCCACTATGATTTTCTTTCCTTTTAATTTTAATTCTATTTCTTGTCACCTAATGAATTTCATTTATGTTTATTTTTACCTATTTACCAGCCATTTATATAACCCTTTAATTCCCCCATACTCATGGTACACACGGTATATCCGGTCTTATTTTAAACATGAACTGATATATACGGACACTTTCTTTGCAGGACATCGTCCTCGTCATATCCGGTCGCAAAGCCGAATTCCACGGCACATTTTCCCAACAGGAAGTGATGTAACTTTACGTCTACATCACTTCCAAACAATTAGGTCTCTTTCCGCATTAGGCTATGCCATCACAGCCACCCCGTTACTTACTCCTTTGACCCGGCCCACTCTGTAATAGCGAGCCTTATAACTAACTTTATTTAACTATTCAAATTACGGCTCCACACGACTTCCGGTCTTCATGACCGGAAGTGACGTATATCTGCCGGACGACGTGTCCACGCCAATTCATGCGGGGCATATTCCGGTATGGGCAATGATACTATAACTATTCGTTTATCTTCCCTCTAGGCAAGGCCCACCCTGCGATTGTGGGTTTTGTTAGACTTATATACTAACCTATTCAAACTCTCCTCATCACGGCATTACACGACCTCCGGCCTCCGTGACCGGAAGTGACGCATACTTGTCTGACGATGCGTCCACATTAAAATTATCACTCTAATAACCCTCCTATTCTCTACCTACTATATTATAACTGACCTCAGCAATTTTTTAACTTTATTTGTATTAAACTTTTCTCAAAATAAAGTCCTAATAGATAAAGATATCTAGAGACTGCTTACTGAGGTCACATAATATCACTTCCGGGTCCTGAAACAGGAACTGACATGGAGGAGGTTATATAACATTACCTCCACCCCTTCCCCTGTCTTATTATTGGTCCATCCAATTAGACCACTCCCACTATTGACTTAAATACCCTGCCTTCCACCACTTCTTCACACAGTGAACAAGCCACCATCCGGTGAAACGGCCGTCTGTGTCCTGTGGAGCTGAGCAGTGCACGGCTCAGCCCACTCATCCACTGGTATCGTATAATGTGAAATCCTTTTCAATTGACTGTGTAATCCTTGCGTAATCTGCTATTTGTCTATTCCATCTGAGTAATATTAATCACTCAGTGAAGAACCTTAAATTCTTTATCATTTACTGTCGTCAGGGCTTAAGATATCTGTGTAATTTCACTCCTATTCTTTCTGGGCACAGGAAACCCGTCTCTTTGATCCCTTCTCTACCATGTGAGATATGTGGTTGACAATAGAGAATAGAAGACGGGACCTGTACCTACAAGTTTCCTAGACTCTACTATTCTACAGTACTTTTCACAATTTGATGCCAGTTATCTTGTCCATTTGTTAATTCTAAAGCAACAAAAGGACTGGGCACAATAGTGAACTATAGAAGTACTTCTTTGGTATACATCAATAACCATATACCATTGTATTCACAATCAAGGGGTTTTTACTACCATATTTCACTGGGTACGCCCAACCTCGCCTGATCTTGGAAGCTAAGCAGTGAATAGCCTGATTAGTACCTATTTGGGAGACTGCTAGGGAATATCAGGTGTAGTAACAAATATCTCAGTATTTGTGACAAACGGAGGTTTTGGAGTAACCTTTGATCATTACCAATCTTCACACCTTATATTTCTTCTCTCCTAGCCATTGAGCTTTGTTGATTTTTTGTCCATTTTTGTCTTAAGCACTAGCTTTCCCATCTCTGGTATTCCCTTGACACTAATTTCTAAGTAGCAGATTAAACCATTACCAGGTTGGATATATTTTTCTCACAGGTAACTATACAAGGATTATAAATCTCAACATGTTTGCAACATATGCAACATTTATGCATTTAATACCTAACAGATTATCCATCATCCTGTGACAATCAAACTTACTCTCTAATATTTTCACCTCAGGTGTCACTGTCATTTTTATTAGCTAATTTTTATATGTGTGTTTGTTTTGGTGTACCATATTATAATCTATTTTGTATTAAAAGTTAAGTTTTAGTCTTTCAAGCGTGCCCCAACAAAGAGTCTCTCTTTCTCTTCGCAACCTCACAATTAACAAGCCGTAAAGTGTAACAGCGGACAGCATCGACGGGAGAGTGGGGACACATTCATCTCCCAGCGGGGCTGTTCTGTACAGCGCTATTAAGCATCAAGTATACCCCGTGTAATATTGCTAAACGGAACCGTCAGGAACCAACAAGGGGTAATTATATTCAAGTGCTGTCTTCATGAGACTGTAATTAGTGTGAATCTGTTGCAGGACATTCATTTTAGTAATACACTGGGACGCCAGTGCAACTATATATCAATACCAAATAGGAGAGTAACGTTTTACACCTTGTTATGATGTGTCTATAAATATTAAATTACACCTTTATACAAAGTGTAACTTTTAGTGCTGATTTACAAGCTTTTAATCACTCATTTACCATTAACTAGATCTTTTATGTATAATAGCTACTAAATTACTAATACTTGTATGTTGTGATAAATGTTACATGTTAACAGTCTTAGATAAAAAGTATCAATATACAAAGTCTCACTAAGTTATTTATTCTACATGACAGACCACACGTATATAAATCCATAAAGTGTTTCTAAGCGCAGTTATTTTTCATTGTTCTAAATGCCTACAAGATGCAGACAACCCAGGGTTCACAATAAAATAACATTTAATACACCAAAATCATAATTTAGGGATGAATTCATACAAGGTTGAATTGCATTTGGAATTTATTGCATATTGTATTTATCGTTAATATTGTGTGAGAAGAAAAGAAATATCACAGTGAATATATATTTCAAACAAGAAACCCCGTATTGCAGACAGCAATGTTAGTTTCAATACTTGCAAAACTTCCCAAAAGATATTACTCAGAGGCGTAGCTAGGGTTTTGGAGCCCAGGGCAAGATCAAAAATGGCGCCCCCCCCTCCCCTCCCCAAAAACAAAACTAAAAAGGAAAGTATGTGCCCACACCACCGGTGTCACTGTATATAAAGATGAGGGTGTGTATGTACAGATGTAGGTGCAGTGGTCGAAGAGGAATTTTTGAAGAGGGAATGAAATAGTGAAGGTTGCAATTATGCGCGCGCCTAAGGCGCGCTCCGGAAAAGGGGGTGTGGCCACTCAAAAGGGGCGTGGCCTTCAATGTAGTAGGTCTCCTTATACTATCTAGTACTGGTGCCCCTTTCACATTACAGCACACGGTATGAGCCAAAATTCCCATAATGGGGTATATTCAAATGAAATCAGATCCATTCCAACATGCATTTGTCGGAATGAATCTGACAACCCCTATTCAAATCTCATCTCAATTCGACTTTTTCAAGTGGAATTGAGATGAGTGACCCTGGAGGAGGAGATGAGGGAGGTGTGGGGGGGGGGGGGGAGCCACGGGGGACAGCCAGAGGATGTCAGTGCTACAGTAGTGCTGCAGAAGGATGTCACACAGCCGCCCAACCTCACGGCAGTGTCCACCCGGCTCCAGCAAGCTTGCTGGAGTTGGGTGGACGCTGCTGTGAGCGGCACGGCTGTGTGACATCCTGCTGCAGCGCTGGGCTGTAGCGCTGATCTCCTCTGGCTGTCCGTGGCAGTCCCCCGTCTCCCTGCGGCTCTCCCCCCTTTCCTCCTCTGGGTCCGCATCTCAGTCCAACATCTTTTGATGTCGGACTGAGATGGTTGAAAAGGGGGCTGTAAGCACGTGGATCGGCAGCTATTCTGCCGAACCACGTGCTTTTTGACAAGTCAAATTCACCGAATTGGCGAACATATTGAATAGGTCTTATCACGATTCGACCTTAAAAAGTAAAAAACTACTGTCTTTTCTACAGACGGCAGTTTTCGACTTCAATTGAATATACCCCTAAAGCACACGGTATGAGCCAAATTCACATTATAGCACACGGTATGAGCCGAAATTCACATTATAGAGTGAGGGGATCCTACCCCGCTCAATTAACTAATCCTGTGGGGCCCTTAATTAACTAATCCTGTGGGGCACTGTGGTGAGGGGAGCCTACCCCCTTAATTTACTATTTGCAGAGTTTAGCAGCGGAAGGGTTGCAGCGGTTTCTCACCCCAAGCTGCGGCGCTTCTGCCACCTCCGACACTCAATGTCTTTGGTGCCACCCGGGATGCAGAGCACCGCACCGGGGATGCACCCTTTTCAGTGTGGTCTGCTGCGCTATGTAGGGGGATCTTCTCTCCTGCTGCAGGATCCTGAAGTGCGCCGTCCTCCCCGTTGTTCTGCACCATCTTCTTTAAGCCAGCCAGGGTCTTCTGTGGGTCCTTGCTCCGGTAAGCGGGTGTCCTCCGCGATGCCGGTGATCCCGTTGCTGGTCAGTCTCCTCCTTTGCTGCAGGGTCCCGCTCCACTGAAGGTTGGATGTCCTTCCCCGGTCCTGCGGCTGGCTGGACTCCTCCTCTTCCACGGTGTCTTCTCCACTCAGCGCGGACGGCTCTGGTTGCTCTGGTGACAGGCATAGGCAGCTCCTCCCTGGCGTTGGTCCTCTCCTGGTCCTGCGGCTTGCTCCCTTGCATCTCTTCAGCTTGTGCGCATGTCTCGGCTCCTCCTCCTCCAGTCTTCGTGAATCCTCCAGGGCTCCTTCCTACATGCTGCTGTCTGCCAATTAAAAAATATATATACTTCCGGGTCTGTGGAGAAGTGCCGCTACTTCGACCTACATACAATAAATTATATATATATATATATATATAGATATAGATATAGATATATATATATATATATATATACATACATACACACACACACACACACACACACACATGTATATATATATATAAAATTCCATGAAAAGAGCCGCAGCACACTTCCAAGTCAATATGTAGGTGCCAGGTCAGATAAATAATACAGTACTGTCCATAAACTAAAGAATCCCACAGGAACCAAGTTCAGGATAGACCAGCACACTGTTCAAATCATGAGAAAGACTTTCTGTAATTTAATAAAGTGCAAAATATGCAAACATGCAGCACAAGTAATTAAGCAGCAAAGTGTCATATGCAATGATATACTCAACATCCCATTTTGGTATGTTGAATATATCATTGCATATGACACTTTGCTGCTTAATTACTTGTGCTGCATGTTTTCTTTTTTTTGCACTTTATTAAATTACAGAAAGTTTTTCTCATGAATTGAACAGTGTGCTGGTCTATCCTGAACTTGGTTCCTGTGGGATTCTTTAGTTTATGGACAGTACTGTGTATATATATATATATATATTAGAGATGAGCGGGTTCGGTTCCTCGGAATCCGAACCCGCCCGAACTTCATGTTTTTTTTCACGGGTCCGAGCGACTCGGATCTTCCCGCCTTGCTCGGTTAACCCGAGCGCGCCCGAACGTCATCATGACGCTGTCGGATTCTCGCGAGGCTCGGATTCTATCGCGAGACTCGGATTCTATATAAGGAGCCGCGCGTCGCCGCCATTTTCACTCGTGCATTGAGATTGATAGGGAGAGGACGTGTCTGGCGTCCTCTCCATTAGAATAGAGATAGATTAGATAGAGAGAGAGAGATTGTGCAGAGTCGCAGACAGAGTTAGTTTACCACAGTCAGTGACCAGTGCAGTTGCTAGTTAACTTTTATTTAATATAATATATCCGTTCACTTCTCTCTGCTATATCCGTTCT
Organism: Pseudophryne corroboree; assembly: GCF_028390025.1. Lineage (NCBI taxonomy): Eukaryota > Metazoa > Chordata > Amphibia > Anura > Myobatrachidae > Pseudophryne > Pseudophryne corroboree. The sequence goes on along the minus strand of NC_086449.1, from coordinate 50,649,696 downwards.
CTGCCTGAAAAAAAAAACGATACACAGCACAGTCAGTCACACAGTGTGACTCAGTCTGTGTGCACTCAGCTCAGCCCAGTGTGCTGCACAGTCATCAATGTATAAATTAAAAGCTTATAATTAATTGTGGGGGAGACTGGGGAGCACTGCAGGTTGTTAGCAGGAGCCAGGAGTACAATTATATTAATTAACAGTGCACACTTTTGCTGCAGGAGTGGTGACCAGTGCCTGACCACCAGTATAGTATTGTTGTATACTACTAATATCTCTTTAAATATCAACCAGTCTATATTAGCAGCAGACACAGTACAGTGCGGTAGTTCACGGCTGTGGCTACCTCTGTGTCGGCACACGGCAGGCAGTCCGTCCGACCAGAATTGTATTATTTATTATTATATACCTACCACCTAACCGTGGTTTTTTTTTCATTCTTTATACCGTCATAGTGTCATCCTAATTGTTACGAGTATACTACTATCTCTTTATCAACCAGTGTACAGTGCGGTAGTTCACGGCTGTGGCTACCTCTGTGTCGGCACACGGCAGGCAGTCCGTCCGACCAGAATTGTATTATTTATTATTATATACCTACCACCTAACCGTGGTTTTTTTTTTCATTCTTTATACCGTCATAGTGTCATCCTAATTGTTACGAGTATACTACTATCTCTTTATCAACCAGTGTACAGTGCGGTAGTTCACGGCTGTGGCTACCTCTGTGTCGGCACACGGCAGGCAGTCCGTCCGACCAGAATTGTATTATTTATTATTATATACCTACCACCTAACCGTGGTTTTTTTTTTCATTCTTTATACCGTCATAGTGTCATCCTAATTGTTACGAGTATACTACTATCTCTTTATCAACCAGTGTACAGTGCGGTAGTTCACGGCTGTGGCTACCTCTGTGTCGGCACACGGCAGGCAGTCCGTCCGACCAGAATTGTATTATTTATTATTATATACCTACCACCTAACCGTGGTTTTTTTTTCATTCTTTATACCGTCATAGTGTCATCCTAATTGTTACGAGTATACTACTATCTCTTTATCAACCAGTGTACAGTGCGGTAGTTCACGGCTGTGGCTACCTCTGTGTCGGCACACGGCAGGCAGTCCGTCCGACCAGAATTGTATTATTTATTATTATATACCTACCACCTAACCGTGGTTTTTTTTTCATTCTTTATACCGTCATAGTGTCATCCTAATTGTTACGAGTATACTACTATCTCTTTATCAACCAGTGTACAGTGCGGTAGTTCACGGCTGTGGCTACCTCTGTGTCGGCACACGGCAGGCAGTCCGTCCGACCAGAATTGTATTATTTATTATTATATACCTACCACCTAACCGTGGTTTTTTTTTTCATTCTTTATACCGTCATAGTGTCATCCTAATTGTTACGAGTATACTACTATCTCTTTATCAACCAGTGTACAGTGCGGTAGTTCACGGCTGTGGCTACCTCTGTGTCGGCACACGGCAGGCAGTCCGTCCGACCAGAATTGTATTATTTATTATTATATACCTACCACCTAACCGTGGTTTTTTTTTTCATTCTTTATACCGTCATAGTGTCATCCTAATTGTTACGAGTATACTACTATCTCTTTATCAACCAGTGTACAGTGCGGTAGTTCACGGCTGTGGCTACCTCTGTGTCGGCACACGGCAGGCAGTCCGTCCGACCAGAATTGTATTATTTATTATTATATACCTACCACCTAACCGTGTTTTTTTTTTTCATTCTTTATACCGTCATAGTGTCATCCTAATTGTTACGAGTATACTACTATCTCTTTATCAACCAGTGTACAGTGCGGTAGTTCACGGCTGTGGCTACCTCTGTGTCGGCACACGGCAGGCAGTCCGTCCGACCAGAATTGTATTATTTATTATTATATACCTACCACCTAACCGTGGTTTTTTTTTTCATTCTTTATACCGTCATAGTGTCATCCTAATTGTTACGAGTATACTACTATCTCTTTATCAACCAGTGTACAGTGCGGTAGTTCACGGCTGTGGCTACCTCTGTGTCGGCAGTCGGCAGGCAGTCCGTCCATCCATAATTGTATTATTATTATAATATATACCACCTAACCGTGGTTTTTTTTTCATTCTTTATACCGTCGTCATAGTGTCATACTAGTTGTTACGAGTATACTACTATCTCTTTATCAACCAGTGTACAGTGCGGTAGTTCACGGCTGTGGCTACCTCTGTGTCGGCAGTCGGCAGGCAGTCCGTCCATCCATAATTGTATTATTATTATAATATATACCACCTAACCGTGGTTTTTTTTTTCATTCTTTATACCGTCGTCATAGTGTCATACTAGTTGTTACGAGTATACTACTATCTCTTTATCAACCAGTGTACAGTGCGGTAGTTCACGGCTGTGGCTACCTCTGTGTCGGCAGTCGGCAGGCAGTCCGTCCATCCATAATTGTATTATTATTATAATATATACCACCTAACCGTGGTTTTTTTTCCATTCTTTATACCGTCGTCATAGTGTCATACTAGTTGTTACGAGTATACTACTATCTCTTTATCAACCAGTGTACAGTGCGGTAGTTCACGGCTGTGGCTACCTCTGTGTCGGCAGTCGGCAGGCAGTCCGTCCATCCATAATTGTATTATTATTATAATATATACCACCTAACCGTGGTTTTTTTATACCACCTAACCGTGGCAGTCCGTCCATAATTGTATACTAGTATCCAATCCATCCATCTCCATTGTTTACCTGAGGTGCCTTTTAGTTCTGCCTATAAAATATGGAGAACAAAAAAGTTGAGGTTCCAAAATTAGGGAAAGATCAAGATCCACTTCCACCTCGTGCTGAAGCTGCTGCCACTAGTCATGGCCGAGACGATGAAATGCCAGCAACGTCGTCTGCCAAGGCCGATGCCCAATGTCATAGTACAGAGCATGTCAAATCCAAAACACCAAATATCAGAAAAAAAAGGACTCCAAAACCTAAAATAAAATTGTCGGAGGAGAAGCGTAAACTTGCCAATATGCCATTTACCACACGGAGTGGCAAGGAACGGCTGAGGCCCTGGCCTATGTTCATGGCTAGTGGTTCAGCTTCACATGAGGATGGAAGCACTCAGCCTCTCGCTAGAAAACTGAAAAGACTCAAGCTGGCAAAAGCACCGCAAAGAACTGTGCGTTCTTTGAAATCCCAAATCCACAAGGAGAGTCCAATTGTGTCGTTTGCGATGCCTGACCTTCCCAACACTGGACGTGAAGAGCATGCGCCTTCCACTATTTGCATGCCCCCTGCAAGTGCTGGAAGGAGCACCCGCAGTCCAGTTCCTGATAGTCAGATTGAAGATGTCAGTGTTGAAGTACACCAGGATGAGGAGGATATGGGTGTTGCTGGCGCTGGGGAGGAAATTGACCAGGAGGATTCTGATGGTGAGGTGGTTTGTTTAAGTCAGGCACCCGGGGAGACACCTGTTGTCCGTGGGAGGAATATGGCCGTTGACATGCCAGGTGAAAATACCAAAAAAATCAGCTCTTCGGTGTGGAGGTATTTCACCAGAAATGCGGACAACAGGTGTCAAGCCGTGTGTTCCCTTTGTCAAGCTGTAATAAGTAGGGGTAAGGACGTTAACCACCTCGGAACATCCTCCCTTATACGTCACCTGCAGCGCATTCATAATAAGTCAGTGACAAGTTCAAAAACTTTGGGTGACAGCGGAAGCAGTCCACTGACCAGTAAATCCCTTCCTCTTGTAACCAAGCTCACGCAAACCACCCCACCAACTCCCTCAGTGTCAATTTCCTCCTTCCCCAGGAATGCCAATAGTCCTGCAGGCCATGTCACTGGCAAGTCTGACGAGTCCTTTCCTGCCTGGGATTCCTCCGATGCATCCTTGCGTGTAACGCCTACTGCTGCTGGCGCTGCTGTTGTTGCCGCTGGGAGTCGATGGTCATCCCAGAGGGGAAGTCGTAAGCCCACTTGTACTACTTCCAGTAAGCAATTGACTGTTCAACAGTCCTTTGCGAGGAAGATGAAATATCACAGCAGTCATCCTACTGCAAAGCGGATAACTGAGTCCTTGACAACTATGTTGGTGTTAGACGTGCGTCCGGTATCCGCCGTTAGTTCACAGGGAACTAGACAATTTATTGAGGCAGTGTGCCCCCGTTACCAAATACCATCTAGGTTCCACTTCTCTAGGCAGGCGATACCGAGAATGTACACGGACGTCAGAAAAAGACTCACCAGTGTCCTAAAAAATGCAGTTGTACCCAATGTCCACTTAACCACGGACATGTGGACAAGTGGAGCAGGGCAGGGTCAGGACTATATGACTGTGACAGCCCACTGGGTAGATGTATGGACTCCCGCCGCAAGAACAGCAGCGGCGGCACCAGTAGCAGCATCTCGCAAACGCCAACTCTTTCCTAGGCAGGCTACGCTTTGTATCACCGCTTTCCAGAATACGCACACAGCTGAAAACCTCTTACGGCAACTGAGGAAGATCATCGCGGAATGGCTTACCCCAATTGGACTCTCCTGTGGATTTGTGGCATCGGACAACGCCAGCAATATTGTGTGTGCATTAAATATGGGCAAATTCCAGCACGTCCCATGTTTTGCACATACCTTGAATTTGGTGGTGCAGAATTTTTTAAAAAACGACAGGGGCGTGCAAGAGATGCTGTCGGTGGCCAGAAAAATTGCGGGACACTTTCGGCGTACAGGCACCACGTACAGAAGACTGGAGCACCACCAAAAACTACTGAACCTGCCCTGCCATCATCTGAAGCAAGAAGTGGTAACGAGGTGGAATTCAACCCTCTATATGCTTCAGAGGTTGGAGGAGCAGCAAAAGGCCATTCAAGCCTATACAATTGAGCACGATATAGGAGATGGAATGCACCTGTCTCAAGTGCAGTGGAGAATGATTTCAACGTTGTGCAAGGTTCTGATGCCCTTTGAACTTGCCACACGTGAAGTCAGTTCAGACACTGCCAGCCTGAGTCAGGTCATTCCCCTCATCAGGCTTTTGCAGAAGAAGCTGGAGGCATTGAAGAAGGAGCTAACACGGAGCGATTCCGCTAGGCATGTGGGACTTGTGGATGCAGCCCTTAATTCGCTTAACAAGGATTCACGGGTGGTCAATCTGTTGAAATCAGAGCACTACATTTTGGCCACCGTGCTCGATCCTAGATTTAAAGCCTACCTTGGATCTCTCTTTCCGGCAGACACAGGTCTGCTGGGGTTGAAAGACCTGCTGGTGACAAAATTGTCAAGTCAAGCGGAACGCGACCTGTCAACATCTCCTCCTTCACATTCTCCCGCAACTGGGGGTGCGAGGAAAAGGCTCAGAATTCCGAGCCCACCCGCTGGCGGTGATGCAGGGCAGTCTGGAGCGACTGCTGATGCTGACATCTGGTCCGGACTGAAGGACCTGACAACGATTACGGACATGTCGTCTACTGTCACTGCATATGATTCTCTCAACATTGATAGAATGGTGGAGGATTATATGAGTGACCGCATCCAAGTAGGCACGTCACACAGTCCGTACTTATACTGGCAGGAAAAAGAGGCAATTTGGAGGCCCTTGCACAAACTGGCTTTATTCTACCTAAGTTGCCCTCCCACAAGTGTGTACTCCGAAAGAGTGTTTAGTGCCGCCGCTCACCTTGTCAGCAATCGGCGTACGAGGTTACATCCAGAAAATGTGGAGAAGATGATGTTCATTAAAATGAATTATAATCAATTCCTCCGCGGAGACATTGACCAGCAGCAATTGCCTCCACAAAGTACACAGGGAGCTGAGATGGTGGATTCCAGTGGGGACGAATTGATAATCTGTGAGGAGGGGGATGTACACGGTGATATATCGGAGGGTGAAGATGAGGTGGACATCTTGCCTCTGTAGAGCCAGTTTGTGCAAGGAGAGATTAATTGCTTCTTTTTTGGGGGGGGTCCAAACCAACCCGTCATATCAGTCACAGTCGTGTGGCAGACCCTGTCACTGAAATGATGGGTTGGTTAAAGTGTGCATGTCCTGTTTTGTTTATACAACATAAGGGTGGGTGGGAGGGCCCAAGGATAATTCCATCTTGCACCTCTTTTTTCTTTTCTTTTTCTTTGCATCATGTGCTGATTGGGGAGGGTTTTTTGGAAGGGACATCCTGCGTGACACTGCAGTGCCACTCCTAGATGGGCCCGGTGTTTGTGTCGGCCACTAGGGTCGCTAATCTTACTCACACAGTCAGCTACCTCATTGCGCCTCTTTTTTTCTTTGCGTCATGTGCTGTTTGGGGAGGGTTTTTTGGAAGGGACATCCTGCGTGACACTGCAGTGCCACTCCTAGATGGGCCCGGTGTTTGTGTCGGCCACTAGGGTCGCTAATCTTACTCACACAGTCAGCTACCTCATTGCGCCTCTTTTTTTCTTTGCGTCATGTGCTGTTTGGGGAGGGTTTTTTGGAAGGGACATCCTGCGTGACACTGCAGTGCCACTCCTAGATGTGCCCGGTGTTTGTGTCGGCCACTAGGGTCGCTAATCTTACTCACACAGCTACCTCATTGCGCCTCTTTTTTTCTTTGCGTCATGTGCTGTTTGGGGAGGGTTTTTTGGAAGGGCCATCCTGCGTGACACTGCAGTGCCACTCCTAGATGGGCCCGGTGTTTGTGTCGGCCACTAGGGTCGCTTATCTTACTCACACAGCGACCTCGGTGCAAATTTTAGGACTAAAAATAATATTGTGAGGTGTGATGTGTTCAGAATAGGCTGAAAATGAGTGTAAATTATGTTTTTTGAGGTTAATAATACTTTGGGATCAAAATTACCCCCAAATTCTATGATTTAAGCTGTTTTTTAGGGTTTTTTGAAAAAAACACCCGAATCCAAAACACACCCGAATCCGACAAAAAAAATTCGGTGAGGTTTTGCCAAAACGCGGTCGAACCCAAAACACGGCCGCGGAACCGAACCCAAAACCAAAACACAAAACCCGAAAAATTTCCGGCGCTCATCTCTAATATATATATATATATACATACATACATACATACACACACACACACACACACACACACACACACACACACACACAACACATACACACGCATACTACTGCTTAGCCCTCCAAGTGTACACACACTTCTGCTTACCCCTCTAAGCCAGACACACACACACACACACCATGGATATGCGGTGACACGCACACTCCTGCTTACCCCTCCAGGCAGTACACACACACAAACAGGCACACGCACCATGGATATGCAGTGACACGCACACCCCTGCTTACCCCTCCAGCAACATACATAAATGCCTGCTTACCCCTCTATTGCTGGACACATGCACACACACACACCCTTGCTTACCCCTCAAACAACACACACAAACCCCTCCATTGGTGGACACATGCATGCACACACAAACACCCCCCCCCTTACCCCTACAATAACACACACACACCCCTCCATTGCTGGACACATGCATGCACCCCCCCTCTTACCCCTCCAATAACATACACACCCCTCCATTGCTACACGCTTGCAGCTTACCCCGAGCCCTCTATCATTGTCAGCGGGTGGGTGGCAGGTCCGGACCGGGGCCCTCTGTGTCTGCGCACACTGTCTGGCACTCAGTCACAGCGGCGGCCGGGAGGCAGACGGCAGGTCCGTGGCAGAGGCCTTCCTTCGCAGCGCACAATGGCGCTCACAGCGGTCGGCCGGCGGGAGTAAAATGATAGGTCCTGGGCCCTCCCTTTATTTATTGCACTCTCCTGGCCGCGCCTGCGAGTGCAGTGAATAGAGAGAAGGCCCTGGACGACACCACATCTGGAGGTCTCATAGCGGCGCTGGTGGACTAGCAGCAGCAGGCAACATGGAGCGAGCGGGTCGTGCAGGTGCCAGTGGCGCCCCATTCTGCTGGGGCTGTCACGGCGCCCAGGGCACGTGACCTGCTCGCCCCATGCTAGTTACGCCTCTGATATTGCTACTACTGTTATATAGAAATATCTCACAGCAACAAGCATGTAAGCAGAGACACGCCCTTTGGGCAGAGTATGACACGCCCCCTCTGTGGTGTTGGAGGTAAACCTCCTTTAGCCTCAGCCTTCTCTGAGAGGACTCCAACAACAGCCTGTCTTTTGTATTCAGAATCATCTTTGAACAAAATTATATAAGTGCTGTGCAGCCAGCTGGAGAAATCAAATGATCACACACTCAGCCTGGTGTATTCAATCTGAGTTCTACTTTAATGTTCTTCCATACATATATTTATACCTGTTTTTTAAAACTGTCACTAACTATTGCCTTAACCTCAGGATTGCGTCTTATTCCTGATAACGCCTGTTTGTTTCCTTTTCTTTCTCCATTTCTCAGAAGCTTTGCCACAAGTTCTTCTTTTTGCTTCGTTTCTTGGAAATGGCTTTGCCACAAGTTCTTCTTTTTGTTTCCTTTCAGCCAACTGTAATTTTCCTTCTCCCAGGCATATTTAAACATCTCATATCTTAATACTAAAGTAAACTTATAATTTATTGTATATAACAAAATGGAGTGACATTGGCTTTATTGCAGAATCATACTAATGCTTGCCCATCTACATTCCTCATTTTCCCTCCTTTTGATTCTCAAAAAGACATCACACTATACCTCGCTACCCTACTTCGCCAAGCAGGCCAGGCGATGACCTGGTCAAGTACGTCGGTCTCCCTGGGCCTATTGCCAGGGGAAGGTAATAACCATCCCGTACAGACAAAATAGTCACAAGGCATAGATGCATAAGAGTCCTTTTTACAGTCTTTTTTGATTGCTTCCATTTTTGTAGACGGGTGGTCTGTCATTACGTGATTCAATATCATCATATTCATCTTGGTCACATTCATCCATTTCCACTGTATGTTCGAATTTTGCGTGTTTAGCAGGTTTCTTTTTGTTTATCTTGCGTTTTACTTTTTTTTTTTTTTGAAGTGCATGAAATACAACAGAGAATAATATGTAGGAGTACATATACCAATAAACATACTCCAGCTACTTTTGCAATTAGGAGAACAATGCCCATTAACCATCCTCCAATCCCCTTTTAACCAAATTGCACGGTTTAACCATCCAAAATCCCAGTCTCCCCATGTCCATTATGATTCCTCCACCTTTCTCACAAACTGCTGTTTTATATCTTCTATTTCCTGCATTTTTTCTTACTGCCCTCCTGTCTCTCCTATGCCTGGCTTCTTACAGCTATGCCCATTAGTTACTCTTTTGCAGGGAGGGCCTTGTCCAACATCCAGTCATACATGACCTTTTCAAACTGTTTATTTATTTATTTTTCAACACTTCCAACATGTCTGTACCCTTGCAAAGTATTTTCCCCATGTATTGTAATCAAATTTACATTTAATCTGACATTCCATTGCTTTTTCCATTGGTTCCTGTCCACTCACACAAACATTTATCCCTGCCTTCCATTTTTGCACACGGTGGTATTGGCCACACTGCATGTCTTTTTTACACTTTAGGGGTATTTATTCATGGTTACAGGGTATTTTTCCGTATTTATCTCAGGGGCTGGAGTAAGGCCTTGACTTACAGGCGTGTTTACCAAATGTACAGTAAATACAATTGCAACAATCAACATTGCGGATCCCAAATAACCCCCCACAGGGACCAATCAGGCTTAGGTCCAAGTAAATTCATAGTTATTACTTTCCTGGGGGTTTAATAGTGATCTTGGTCTTTTTGCAGTGTGATGCATGCACCTACGCGTCTCGACCCTCGAGTTTCACCGAGGTGGGGGTCACTAGCAACACTTGTAAAGGACCATCATATCTGGGCTCAAGTGCTCCTCTCACGTGTCTTTTTAAGTAGACCCAATCGCCAATCTGGATGCTGTGTGGTCCAAGATCAGCTCTTTCAGGTCCTGAGGATAAAACTTGAGAATGTATTTCAGTTAAATGTTTATTCAGCTGTTTTATATATCCTGTCATATTCCCATGTTTATGCTGCAGTTCCTGGGGCGAATAACACCCTGTCTTGGGTTTTGTCCCAAATAAAATTTCATAAGGTGAGTACCCGGTTTCCTTGCCTGGTGTTGTTCTAACTGCAAACAATGCTAAGGGCAAGCACTCTACCTATGCTTTCCCTGTCTCTTGCATGGCCTTTTGTATTTTAAGCTTTAGGGTCCCATTCAGACGTTCTATTACTTCTGGAACCCCAAATCTGCACACTATTTCTGCTATTATTTTCCTTGCAGTAGAGATAGCATTTGCTTTTGCTACCGGACCCGCCTCTGGCCATCTGCTAAAAATGTCTGTGTAGGTTAGAACATATTCATATGTTCCATGCTTTGGCATCTGTATATAGTCAATTTGTATTCTCTGGAAAGGAAAATAAGCTTGTGGTGTCTGTCCAAGGCTTGTTCTTCTTCCTGGATTTTTCTCTGCACATATCCAGCATTGATCCGTAAAGTTCTTTGCTGCCACATAAAATCCTGGTGCTACCCAATGGTCCTGTACTAGCCTAGTCATTTGTTCTTTTCCTTTGTGATCTGATCCATGGGATACATGTAGCATAGGTGGGTATAGTGCTCTTGATAAGCACCATGTGTCTTCTTTCTTCCATAACCCTAAACAGGTTGCTTTGGCTCCCATGTCTTGTGTTCTGCTTTTGCTTGTTCTTGTAGCTTGATGAGAATCTTTATGTTCACTTCTTCCTGAACATAAATGGCTGGTTCATGTTTGTTCTTTAGGGCTGCTTTCCTCGCTTCTGCATTACCCTTGCTTTCTTCTGTTTCTTCCTTAGTATGTACTTTGGTCTTTATGACTGCCATTTGGGCAGTTTCAATGCTCTTGTTAGTCTTTGTATTAGATGCCCATTATTTATAGGTTTACCTGCTGCTGTAAGGAAACTTCTGTTCTTCCAGACTTCATGCAGAGAAATAATTGCATACCCCGCCACCCTGTATCCTTGAACATAATAACTAGAACCATCAGTAAAAAATAAAAATTTTGGATTATGTATTGGTTTGTCATCAATCTTCCAATCTGGCTGTATTTCTTCCTACATGAGGGCTATACAGTCATGTTCTTGTTCCGGGTATGGTTCTGTTCTTTCCTCTGGCTGTACTTCTTCATCTTTCCCTCCTTTTGAATCGTCAGGTTCATCTTTAAGAGGTAGTAAAGTTGCAGGGTTGAGAGTGGTACATCTCTTAATAGTAAGGTTGCTTGCTGATAGAAGGGCTACTTCACATTTTGTCAGCCTTGCTGTGCTGAGATGTCTTGTAGATGCCTGTTGCAGTATTTCTGTGACTGCATGTGGAAATTGTATGGTAACTGGGTGATCTATCACAACATCTGAACATTTGTCCTTTAGGATGGCTGCAGCTGCTACTGACCTTATGCAGGTTGGTGATCCTAGCATCACTCCATCCAGCGCTGCTGAATAATAAGCGACCTCCTGTGTCAGGACTCCTGTTACATGTCCCCTATGTTCATGGCAGAACAAGGTAAAAGGCTTTGTGTAGTCTGGGAGTCCCTGGACTGGAGCTGAACATATGGCTTCCTTCATCTGCTTAACTGCCACCCATTGTGTCTCTTGCTCTTCTTGGGAGTTTGTAGCAGTCTTCTTGGCATTATACAGTGGTTGCATAAGGGCTGAAGCTCCTGGTATCCAGTCTCGGACATAGGACACCAAACCTAGAAAGGCTCTTTTCTGTGTTGAGGTCTGTGGATTTGGGGCGTCCCGTATGACGTTTATTCTTTCTGTTCTAAGGTGGCATGTTCCTTGAGAAATGCAGTGTCCTAGGAATATCACCTTCTTCTGGGCAAATTTCAGCTTGGCTTGTGTCACTCAGCAGTCTTTATCTACAAGAAACTTTAACAATGATATTGTCTCTTCTTGGCATTGCTGTTTGGTAGCAGTTGCTAGTAGATCATCCACATATTGCAGTAGCTGAGTTTTCTTCTGGATACTCAGGTGCCCATTTCTTCAAGACTGTGGCCATGGCTTCTGTGAACTCTGATGGGCTTGTAGCTCCTCCTTGAGAAAGTCTTGTCCAGCAATATTACTGTCCATCATGTGCAAGCATATCTTTGATCTGTACTCCTATGGCTGCTGTCTGTTCCTTGTTCAAGGGGTACTGTTTTATAGTTACTGGTACAGTTCCTGGTTTGATAGCTTCACAGGTTGGACCTTTATGGTTCCCACATCTCTTTTTCCTTTTGCCCATACCTTGTCTGGAACTCCCCATCCTCGCCAGATTTTAATTTGTTCTGGGGTTTCTTCTTCATCCTCTTCTGCAGTGGTTGCTAGAAATATCTGTATAGCGGCTTGCACTTGATCATAGTCTGTGTGTGATAGTGGTGTCTTGAATATCACCTTGTTCCCTCTGTACAGAATACTTGCTTGTAGTTTCTGAAGCAAATCTGCTCCCAGCAAGTTGACTGGGCAGGTGGGAGATACTAGGAACTCTACTGGGATTTTATGTGGATGTCCTTGTACTAGTAGATTGAGGATCCTAGTTTTCTTCAGATGGATCTTTTCTCCACTTAATCCCTTTGCTGTCACTGGTTTTCCTGTAATGAGGTGTGCTGGTACTTCTTCCTGCCTTATAACTGATTGGCTTGCTCCAGTATCAAGCAAGCAGGAAACATTTTCTCCCGTTGTCAGTTTGACTTTACTAAACCCATCTTCCATTCTGTCGGGGGGTTTCATCGGGAGTATCACTGGTACTGGGGTGCCGGGACTTCAGTCTGACTTATCCTTGGGGACTTGATTGCCCCTTTCTTCTATCCAACTCTTATATGTGTGACAGTCTCTTTTGAAGTGTCCTGGTTTCTTGCACTAGAAGCATTTTCCCGATTCGGGCTTGATCATGGCTCTTCCTTTCCCTTCTAATTTTTTTTATTTGAGCCTTCTGTGACCAGGTAGACGATTTTTGGTTTGGCTACCTTTTTCTCCTTTTCTTCCTTTTCCAGATCTTCTAAGGCCTCTACCGTATCCAGAATTTGATCCATAGGTGTAGACCTATATGCAGGAGTACTAGTAATTAATTTCTGTTTTAGACTTGGTCTTAAACCTTCCAATACTCGGTATCTGACCATCCTTTCTCCTGCTCCTGGGTCCAAATCTTCATTTCGGACCATATCCTTAATTTTACAGAGGTAACTTCTAAACGGTTGTTCTCCTTGTGGTCCAATGGCTTCTGGATACCTTCGATTTCTTAAATAACACCATCTCCTTAGGCGTCCACTGGCTATAGTTTTCCTTTGTGCTTCTAGTACATCTTCTATCTGTTCATGATAATCAGTGGCTTGATGAGCTGCCATATCCTTAATCTGTCTTAGATCACCCTCTAATTTATTTTTACATATTTGTTCCACATCTACCCATGCTGCGGAATGTAAATTACACATAGTCTCCATATATTACCCAAACCGTCCAGGCTGTTTGTAGGGATCTGGGCTATCTTTTATTATGGCTGTAACTTCCATTACTGAAAAAGGGGTATGCTGTTCTCTTGTAAAAAATTGTGGTCTAAAATTATTTTGTCCTTGAACATATCCCTCCTCATCCACTAATATAGGCTGTCCTTCTCTTGGATTGACATAGGCAAAGGTACGTACTGGCAAACAAGCAGGAACATTTAACTTTTCTGATTCATATTCTTCCTCAATTTCATGCATTTGTAGAGTTCCATTTTCTGCTTCAGTGTAAAATACATTTCTTGTTCCCAGTCTCCCCTTTCTCAGTTTTCTTTTGTCTTTATGAGACAATGGGGATCCTGAATGCATTTCCCCTTGACCGTGCAGGTTGTACGGTTTCAGTCTATTTATCATTAATGGAGTTCTGTGGCCTGTTCCTATCTGGGGTGTACAGTTGGGACAGGTCATCCTCTCTGGTTCCAACAGAGATGCACATTGGGGACATTTAGTTAAATCGGGGTACTGGTTCCATACTATAGGAGGTTGCCCTGGGGTTCCCAGATTTGCGGGGTAAGGGGGTGGATCTGTGACTAGTGTAGGTACTGGTAATACAGGTGGAGGAGGGGGCGGATTGGGAATAACTGGCACATTATGGCCCTGGTTCGTTCCTGTAGTTGCTAAACAGACTGTCATATGCTGGTCATCTTCCCTCTCTTCTTCCTTTCCTCCTGCTCCCATTTCTCCCTTCTGTTAGCCAAATATAAACCTGATCCCCTTTCTTGCATTTTTCTATCCATTCCCTATTACAGATTCTGAACTTTCTCCATTTGTCAGTGTTAAATTCCCCATCTGGAAGAAATCCTCCCCTTTTAAATACCTTGGCTATATCTTTAACTGCATGTGGTCCAACCTCCTGTTTAACTATTTCCACAGGGGTTAATTCACCCTTGCTATTAGAGGTTCCCATCCTACCTTCTGCCAACTTATCAACACTTCTCTCTCCGATATGGGTTACACAATTTCAGTACTCTGTTGATTATTGTAAAGATGGGTTTCCTGAACACTACAGGTTTACCTCTGTCCTACTGATTACATACACATGTAATCATTCAGTTTCCTTATGGGTGGACTCACAATCTTCCGTTATCAAGGTTATCTCAATCTGGTGGGTCTGACAGAATAGGGACAAAAGAATCTTTCAGGTTCTGGTTCCTTCAGTATCTGGCGCAAGTCCTTGCCGTCCCTTTGATTAACAAAACCATGACATCCTGTTGTTAATATACCTTTTATATAACCCACAGTTTTACCATAAACATCTTCTTGATGTCCCTTACACTTTTTTAAAAACCGGACATATCTTTTTTCAGTGCGTCCAACAAATGTAATATTTACTGACCCATGAGGACGCACAAACCACTTTAAAACTAACAGTACAACACCTACAACCATATGTGCTTTCAAAATCAATACATTCTTCAATTTCAGACATATATTTACATTGCTTGTTCTGATACAAAAGAGGCAAGGCTTTTACTAGGAAGCGCTTGAGTTGAACAGAGAAAACTGACACTTCTGACACAGACGTTAAAACACGTAAAGTAACAATTGGCGAAAAATCGCAATCACTTTGTTACTTACCGCGGTTTAAACGGTTCCAACGTCTAGAGTCAGGTGACTTGTTGCTCCTCTATTCAACTTCTTGGCTTCCCGGGTTTCGGCACCATGAAAATGTTGGAGGTAAACCTACTTTAGCCTCAGCCTTCTCTGAGAGGACTCCAACAACAGCCTATCTTTTGAATCATCTCTGAACAAAATTATGTAAGTGCCGTGCAGCCAGCTGGAGAAATCAAATGATCACACACTCAGCCTGGTGTATTCAATCTGAGTGCTACTTTAATGTTCTTCCATACATATATTTATACCTGTTTTTTAAAACTGTCACTAACTATTGCCTCAACCACAGGATTGCGTCTTATTCCTGATAACGCCTGCTTGTTTCCTTTTCTTTCTCCATTTCTCAGCTTTGCCACAAGTTCTTCTTTTTGCTTTGTTTCTTGGAAATTGCTTTGCCACAAGTTCTTCTTTTTGTTTCCTTTCAGCAAACTGTAATTTTACTTCTCCCAGGCATATTTAAACATCTCATATCTTAATACTAAAGTAAGCTTAGAATCTATTGTATATAACAAAATGGAGTGACATTGGCTTTATTGCAGAATCATACTAATGCTTGCCCATCTACCTTCCTCAGTGGCACGGAGCGATTTGAGCCGCACATCCTACTGTAATCTCCCTGATTCTAGTTTTCAAAAGTAGGTGAGTATGGATATACAGTACATACAGCAAAACACATATAAAAGGAGAAAGTCCAAATAAACCTACAGTTGTATAATCTGCCCCAAGGGAAATTGGCATGGGTGAATAAACAGTTAATCAATTACACTGATTTCCTAAAAAGTCAGAAAATGTATTTAATACAGAGTAAAACATTTTTCTTGGAATGGGCACCCAGAGAGCAGTGTATGCTAATATGTGGGAGCAAATCAGTGCAATCAGTGTGCGTCTTTTACCCTTTCTGGGCGGCTCGGCACATGCCATTTTTAGCAGTAACAGTTTCGAGAAAATTTTAATTTCAGCCTCTGCCTGGTTCATTCACTTAATGCAATGCTATTGCAGGACCTGTACTGCACATGCACATAATAGGTATTACACATGGGCCGGTTCCCAATCAGGAAACTGCACAGAGGATCGTGATTACACTCCTTACTGAATAACCACCTACACTGGCTAAGCTGTGCGGCAGGGGGATTGTTTTACTCCAAGTTATTCCTCGTGAGGACAGGAGACAAGGAAAGACAGCAGCAAAGCAGGGAATACTAAGTATCGTTCCTTCTACAGAGCAATCCCTGATTGGCAGGAAGACCCTGTGTTTATATTTCATCCACAGCTGTAAAATGACATAAATAATGTATTTGCTGAGTAGTAATAATGATAAATGATTCTTTGAGGATTTAATATTGTTTGCGAGATAGTTATCATTACATGATCACCTAAGTATCTCTCCTGGTTCTGACTTCTAAAATGTAGAAGAGGAATGTACAAAAGTATTAAATATTGATGAAATTGTTTTATTCAATGAGTGTTATAGGGGGAGGCCCTCGATATCCCAGCTGTCGGGATCCTTGCGCTCTGCATAACGGTGGTCAGGATCTTGGCGCAGATATGCTGGGAGCCGGTATCCTAAGCGCCGGTATATCGTAGTACACCCGTTATGGGGACAACTGCTAGTAACATGTATGGGTATTACAGATATGGGGCCGGATGTAATGGTTTGGAGACGGCAAGAGCTCCGAGACTCCGTCCCCACTCATACGTTATTTCACAGCAGTAAATGTTTACAAGGCAAAACCAGTCTCAGAGCTCCGTCCGTCTCGCAGCCCATTACATCCGGCCCATTATTTGTACATGGTCCTTCAGTCTACATACAGGACAGATCTGTCTGCGTTACATCACTGAGTACTATGGACCTGATTCAGAGATATATGCAGCCAGATCTGCGCCTATCTCCTCACATGCTGGGGGCCGCCCAACACAGGACAAGGCTGCCCGGTATGTGTGATGGTCTGCCTCCTGACGCGTCTCCAATTAGATTGCAGATGCATGAAACTAAGATTGACCCCCAGCAGCGCAGACTGTCTGCGCTGTCAGGTGGTCAGCCACCATTTTTTAAATTGGAGCAGCTGCATGTGACATCATGCCCCCGCCCCCCAATGCTGCGACACCACCCCACAGTGGTCGCTGCTGTCTATCATCTTGCGGCCACATCCTTCCAGGATGCAGCCACGAGAAGGGTCACACATGTGCACTGCGGCCAGTGCATGTGCGCAGACCACCCAAATGCAGCCGCTGCGTACAGATGCACGGCTGTGTTCAGGTCTGTGTGACCCCTTATGTCAAGGTATTGTGTATATTATTACTGTCATACAGTTTCATTTATTGTGAAGGAACTTTACTATTAGCCTGGTACACAATGTGCACAACTTGGGACTTGTTTAATTACATGAAGTGAAAAACAAGCATGCGCTGTAACCCATAGCAACCAGATATCAGCTATTAGCTGTCTAGTGCCAGCAAACAAGTGTTCTAATTTGGTTGCAATGGGATACAGATGACCAGTGTTTTACTTGCACCATTTTAGTAAATAGTAATATAAAAAGGTATTAGAGAAAGAATACAGAGGTATAAGAGACCAGAGGAAAGACCTGTAGCGGGTATACTGTAGTTACTACACAGTTATTTTGAAAGCCAGAGATTTTCACTCCATTTGTGTGCTGGATTTAAAGGGCAATAGAAATACAAGCAAAACAAGCCTGAATTTACATGTATTATTACTGACCTTTATCATCCAGCGATCATAGACAGTGAGAAGGGTGGTTAGTCATGTGACCGTCGGTCAGCCGACCGTCACATGACCTCCCCTGTGAGCCCGATGGTCGGCATGCCGACCAATAGGGACTATTTCCACTCGTGGGTGTCCACGACACCCATAGAGTGGGAATAGAACCCGTGGCGACCTCAGGTCGCCACCGAGCCCGCAAGGGGCTTGCTGCACTCGCCCCTCCCCGCCGGGATCCCGGCATCGGTATGCTGCTGGGATCCTGGCGTCGGTAAGGTGACCGGCGGTCAGGAGACCGCCGGTCACCCGTACTACACCCGTGAGAATCAGTGACTTTGAAAAACTGATACTAAGTAAATATAACTGTTGTCTGTTGAAAATCTCAAGCGACCAGGTTCTGGAATACAATGTGTTAAATATGGAGACTCTCACAGGACATAGTAAAAAGGATAATCATTAATCAAAGTTACAATAATGAAAACATGCAAGTAACAAGTTCTAGTCAGTTACAATAATAACAACAACAAATTAGAACACTCAGCTCTTATCCCAGATGTTATAAGATCTGTCCCAGATGATGGTCATCGATTAAGTAGTTTAAATAATGTAGTTCAGTCATTCTCTAGGGTCCCGCCTAATAACTTTGTTGCAAGTTAAAAGCTGGAGGGGGTTTGTAGAAGTCTACGTCCGCTTCAGCCAGACCTAGCTTCCATCAGAACTACTTGCTATATGTAAATCTCTAGGCCTTATAACCCTGCAAGGATACACTAACATTGTCTTACCAGATATTACATTCAGGGTCTGTGAAGCTGGGTGCAGTAGTCATTCAGGATAACATAATTTATGTTATTCTAGACAACTGTACCCTTTCCCCTACTTATGTACACAATACCGCAAACATCTTACTAGACAGTTTCTATCTGAGATACTGATAACAGGAACATATATTTATTATAATCAGCCATCCTAAAAGCTGTATACACTTCCCACTCACTATGTCTTTCACACTATGTCAAAGGTGAAAGAAAACTTGTAACTTAACGTGACACTAAATTTCTAACTGGTGCCTATATGTCTGCAAAGCACTAATCCTAATAAAAAGTATGTACAGTATATAAAGCAATGAGGTCATACATATACAAAATGGAGTTAAACATGAACAAAATGGCATCTAAAAAGTGGTTAAAAATAATACCCCATACAATAACCCATATGGTGAAACAGAACAGCATACATTGTTCCTGTAGAAATACCCAGTACTCATAGCCCTGCTGGTCAGAGAAGGAATCCCAGTACTGAGAGGAGCTGCTGGAACTCTCTACTAGTCCCAGCACCTGCATGAGCAGAACAGCTGTATATTACAGAGCTCAGTAATGGCAGTCCCACGGTCATTGGCTATTGTTATACTGCAGCTCTAGTTCCTAACACAGAGATCTTCCCAAGGGGAAAAGTACCTCCAGTTCCACTTGTCAGACCTCTCCTGTCTTTATTAAGACTGATTTATATAAAACACTTGTCACATTCAGAAAATAGATATTGGTTCCATTGAATTCATACAGTTGTGATAAGTTACATTACTTATGATACACAAGCTGCATTCAGGCCCTCAGAGTGACTCCGCATGTGATTACTGAGTGTTTTCTTTCTAGTAAAACACTTGCTACATTCAGAACATGTAAATGGTTTCTCTCCTGTGTGACTCCTCTGATGTATAACAAGATATGACTTATGGGAAAAACATTTGCTGCACTCAGAACATATAAATTATTTCTCTCCTGTGTGACTCCTCTGATGTCTAATAAGAAATGACTTATGGGAAAAACACTTGCTACATTCAGAACATTTAAATGGTTTCTCTCCTGTGTGAATCATCTGATGTATAACAAGCTCTGACTTCAGGGAAAAACACTTGCTGCATTCAGAACATTCAAATGGTTTCTCTCCTGTGTGAACTCTCTGATGTATAACAAGCGGTGCCTTCTGGGGAAAACACTTGCTGCAT
Organism: Pseudophryne corroboree; assembly: GCF_028390025.1. NCBI lineage: Eukaryota > Metazoa > Chordata > Amphibia > Anura > Myobatrachidae > Pseudophryne > Pseudophryne corroboree. The sequence continues at coordinate 50,629,889 of NC_086449.1, read as the reverse complement.
TCAGAACATTCAAATGGTTTCTCTCCTGTGTGACTCATCTGATGTCTGATAAGATGTGATTTACATGTAAAGCTTCTGTCACACTCAGAGCACATATGTGGTTTCTCTCCTGTGTGACTCCTCTGATGTTTGGTAAGATGTGATTTACATGTAAAGCTTCTGTCACACTCAGAGCACAGATGTGGTTTCTCTCCTGTGTGAATCCTCTGATGTATAACAAGATGTGACTTCCGGAAGAAACACTTGCTGCATTCAGAACAAATAAATGGTTTCTCTTCTGTGTGACTCCTCTGATGTATAAGAAGAAGTGACTTCTGGGAAAAACACTTGCTGCATTCAGAACATTCAAATGGTTTCTCTCCTGTGTGACTCCTCTGATGTATGATAAGTTTTGATTTATGTGTAAAGCTTCTGTCACACTCAGAGCACAGATGTGGTTTCTCTCCTGTGTGACTCTTCTGATGTATGAGAAGATATGACTTCTGGGAAAAACACTTGCTACATTCAGAACATTCAAATGGTTTCTCTCCTGTGTGACTCCTCTGATGTATGATAAGTTTTGATTTATGTGTAAAGCTTCTGTCACACTCAGAGCACAGATGTGGTTTCTCTCCTGTGTGACTCCTCTGATGTATGAGAAGATATGATTTACTTTTAAAGCTTCTGTCACACACAGAGCACAGATGTGGTTTCTCTCCTGTGTGACTCCTCTGATGTATGAGAAGCTGTGATTTATATGTAAAGCTTCTGTCACACTCAGAACACAGATGTGGTCTCTCTCCTGTGAGACTCATCATTAAATGGATAAAAACTTCTATCCATAAAATGAAAATCGTTTCTTTGAACCATTCAGAAGCTTAAGAAGAAATTATATCTTTAGTTGGCTAGATCAGGGAACAAGGAGCCTTTCCCGTCTCTTTCCACAGCCCTGTCTTCTATTCTTAGTGGGACTCCAGCTCCTTAAGTTACCTGTAAAAAAATAGAAAAATAAAAACTTTTATTTAATACTCTGAAGATCACCATTGTAATCAGATGTAGTGTTATATTGTATAAGGAACATGAGGTATCTTTATGTATGTTGCCTAATTGCTGGACTCCCATTTCCAGTCAGCTTTGCAGTACAGAGACCCCTTTCCTCCTGCCACAGATACAACATATATATACAAAACATATAAAATTATAATAAAATGATGTTATTAAATTGGAATGAAATGACAGTTAGGCAGTATCCAATTAGCTGCAGTATATTGATAACTTATAGCAAATACAATCATTTGGTATCGTGTTAGTGGCGATAAGTTATTATTGATAAGTCTCCATAGGGTTTATCGTGCATTTCTCTTCACCATCTTTGAGCTGGTGGTAAGTAATGAAAAATCCCTATTAAAAATGTTGCCATTTGGTTCTGAATCCCTGGTACATCCCTCTGAATGACTAATGAGGCACTTAGAAGTTTTTAATTATTTTTATTAGGTTTCCTCTTTTTTTTTAAGTTCCCTAAAATTACCCAAATATGAACTTATACCCATTTTTATGTACCCCAAATTTAATGAGAGCACGCATTTTGCTGAAAAAAATAGCTTTATATAATTTTCTGCATTTTTAAAAAAAATGCATATAACAGAAATTTGACCTAATTTAATGACAGTAAATACTTTTATTATGGCCACTAATAGACGTCTACAATGTTTTCCTAAGTTAGTTTGATTTTTTTTGGGTACAGGCAGAATTCCTCACTTTCTCCAATGCCAGCTAGAATTATCACGTGATTCCTGTTATTGACGTTTTGGAATAGTATAGGTGTGATAAATGGGAGCGTGCAGGCTATGATAACCTGATATTTTGGGAGGTAGGTGTGATAACAGAATCTGAGATCGCAGCTAATGTTATCAAGGCTAATTGGATACCCCCCTTGGTAAGAACTCTGATCCCTCCCCCCAGTGTCAGAGATGCACAGGAGTGAGCGGACAGTGGGGAAGGGAGGAGAGGTGTGGAGAAAGGGTTTCATACAAAATCTATTTAATGATATTCTGACCTCCTGTAAAAAGCATAGATAGGTGATATATGCTACAAATCTGGCCATACCTCCCGTCAGCTGATGCACCAGGATGCTGCCACTTTCTCTGCACAAGTCATGGAAATGGGGATAATGTGAAACACTACAATCATTCTGAGCAGCGTGTGTAGAGGAAACAGCAGCATTCCAGGATCTGTAACCTGAGCAACCAGTATATATAATAGCACATAGATGTCTATGTAAGAGACACGGGTAGGTTTGGTGCTTGTGTTCACGACATAAAGAAAATCAGAATTTTCTTATGTACTTTCCAGAAAATCTCTCTCATTGTTCAACTGGGGGACATGGCTTACACTGGGCATAGTGTTGGGCACTTGGAGAAATCAATTACTTAAAGCTAATTGATGCTCTCTCCCCTATATACCCCTCCTACATCAAGTAGGACACCAGTTGTTTCACTAACAAAGCCCTAATGGAGACATCACATTCAAAGTAAAAAAAAAAAACGAAACAAGACAACAGTACATCATAAGGGAGGGAAGGCAGTTTACCCAGATGGACTATGCGAAACAATTGGAAATCATTACAGAAAAACCCTACATCCAATCAGAGTGGCAGCTGCTTACACACAAAAAAACAAGATTTATGGTAAGAACTTACCGTTGTTAAGTCTCTTTCTCTGAGGTACACTGCGCTCCACAAGGAATAACATCGGGGTGTAGAATAGGATCTGGATCCGTGGCACCAACAGGCTCAAAGCTTTTGACTGTTCCCAAGATTCACAGCGCCGCCTCCTCTATAACCCCGCCTCCATGCACAGGGAGCTCAGTTTCGTTAACCAGCCCAATGCAGTGGCAGGTACCAGAGACGACAATCACTCGTAGCCAATTACACCACACACTCACCACAGGAGAGGATGTCAGCGGCTATGACAATACCAACCCAAAGAAGCTAAGTGCGTCAGGGTGGGCGCCTTGTGGAGCCCAGTGTACCTCGCAGAAAGAGATTTAACAATGGTAAATTCTTACCATAAGTCTCGTTTTCTGCTGCGGGGTACACTGGGCTCTACAAGGATTAACATCGGGGATGTCCTAAAGCAGTTACTTATGGGAGGTAATGCACTGTAGTGGGCACAAGAACCCGTCATCCAAAGGAGGCATCCTGGGAAGCGGCGGTATCGAAGGCAGAACCTTATAAACGTGTTCCCGGAAGACCACGTAGCCGCCTTGCACAATTGTTCAAGTGTCGCACCATGGTGGACCGCCCAAGAAGGTCCAACCGACAGAGTAGAATGGGCCTTAATGGTAGCAGGAGCTGGACGACCAACCTGTACATAAGCATGCGCAATTGCCATTCTAATCCATCTGGCCAGAGTCTGCTTGGAAGCAGGCCAGCCATGTTTCTGAAAACCAAACAATACAAAAATAAGAATTTACTTACCGATAATTCTATTTCTCGTAGTCCGTAGTGGATGCTGGGAACTCCGTAAGGACCATGGGGAATAGCGGCTCCGCAGGAGACTGGGCACAAAGTAAAAGCTTTAGGACTACCTGGTGTGCACTGGCTCCTCCCCCTATGACCCTCCTCCAAGCCTCAGTTAGGATACTGTGCCCGGACGAGCGTACACAATAAGGAAGGATTTTGAATCTCGGGTAAGACTCATACCAGCCACACCAATCACACCGTACAACTTGTGATCTGAACCCAGTTAACAGTATGATAACAGAGGAGCCTCTAGAAAAGATGGCTCACTACAACAATAACCCTATTTAGTTAACAATAACTATGTACAAGTAATGCAGATAATCCGCACTTGGGATGGGCGCCCAGCATCCACTACGGACTACGAGAAATAGAATTATCGGTAAGTAAATTCTTATTTTCTCTGACGTCCTAGTGGATGCTGGGAACTCCGTAAGGACCATGGGGATTATACCAAAGCTCCCAAATGGGCGGGAGAGTGCGGATGACTCTGCAGCACCGAATGAGAGAACTCCAGGTCCTCCTCAGCCAGGGTATCAAATTTGTAGAATTTTGCAAACGTGTTTGCCCCTGACCAAGTAGCTGCTCGGCAAAGTTGTAAAGCCGAGACCCCTCGGGCAGCCGCCCAAGATGAGCCCACCTTCCTTGTGGAATGGGCATTTACAGATTTTGGCTGTGGCAGGCCTGCCACAGTATGTGCAAGCTGAATTGTACTACAAATCCAACGAGCAATAGTCTGCTTAGAAGCAGGAGCACCCAGCTTATTGGGTGCATACAGGATAAACAGCGAGTCAGATTTTCTGACTCCAGCCGTCCTGGAAATATATATTTTCAGGGCCCTGACAACGTCTAGCAGCTTGGAGTCCTCCAAGTCCCTAGTAGCCGCAGGCACCACAATAGGTTGGTTCAGATGAAGGCTGACACCACCTTAGGGAGAAACTGAGGACGAGTCCTCAGTTCTGCCCTATCCGAATGGAAAATCAGATATGGGCTTTTGCAAGATAAAGCCGCCAATTCTGACATGCGCCTGGCCGAAGCCAGGGCCAACAGCATGGCCACTTTCCATGTGAGATATTTTAAATCCACGGATTTAAGCGGTTCAAACCAATGTGATTTGAGGAACCCCAAAACTACATTGAGATCCCAAGGTGCCACTGGAGGCACAAAAGGAGGCTGTATATGCAGCACTCCCTTGACAAACGTCTGGACTTCAGGAACTGAAGCCAGTTCTCTCTGGAAGAAAATCGACAGGGCCGAAATTTGAAGCTTAATGGACCCCAATTTGAGGCCCATAGACACTCGTTTGCAGGAAATGCAGGAATCGACCCAGTTGAAATTCCTCCGTTGGGGCCTTCCTGGCCTCGCACCACGCAACATATTTTCGCCAAATGCGGTGATAGTGCTGTGCGGTCACCTCCTTCCTGGCTTTGATCAGGGTAGGAATGACATCCTCCGGAATGCCTTTATCCTTTAGGATCCGGCGTTCAACCGCCATGCCGTCAAACGCAGCCGCGGTAAGTCTTGAAACAGACAGGGTCCTTGCTGGAGCAGGTCCCTTCTTAGAGGCAGAGGCCACGGGTCCTCTGCGAGCATCTCTTGAAGTTCCGGGTACCAAGTCCTTCTTGGCCAATCCAGAGCCACGAGTATAGTTCTTACTCCTCTCCGCCTTATAATCCTCAGTACCTTGGGTATGAGAGGCAGAAGAAGGGACACATACACTGACTGGTATACCCACGGTGTTACCAGAGCGTCCACAGCTATTGCCTGAGGGTCCCTTGACCTGGCGCAATACCTGTCCAGTTTTTTGTTGAGGCGGGACGCCATCATGTCCACCTTTGGTTTTTCCCAACGGTTCACAATCATGTGGAAGACTTCTGGATGAAGTCTCCACTCTCCCGGGTGGAGATCGTGCCTGCTGAGGAAGTCTGCTTCCCAGTTGTCCACTCCCGGAAAACACTGCTGACAGAGCTATCACATGATTTTCCGCCCAGCGAAGAATCCTTGCAGCTTCTGCCATTGCACTCCTGCTTCTTGTGCCGCCCTGTCTGTTTACGTGGGCGACTGCCGTGTTGTTGTCTGACTGGATCAACACCGGCTGACCTTGAAGCAGAGGTCTTGCTAGGCTTAGAGCATTGTAAATGGCCCTTAGCTCCAGTATATTTATGTGAAGTGATGTCTCCAGGCTTGACCACAAGCCCTGGAAATTTCTTCCCTGTGTGACTGCTCCCCAGCCTCTCAGGCTGGCATCCGTGGTCACCAGGACCCAGTCCTGAATGCCGAATCTGCGGCCCTCTAGAAGATGAGCACTCTGCAACCACCACAGGAGAGACACCCTTGTCCTTGGGGACAGGGTTATCCGCTGATGCATCTGAAGATGCGATCCGGACCATTTGTCCAGCAGATCCCACTGGAATGTTCTTGCGTGGAATCTGCCGAATGGAATCGCTTCGTAGGAAGCCACCATTTTTCCCCGGACCCTTGTGCATTGATGCCCTGAGACTCGGCCTGGTTTCAGGAGGTTTCTGACTAGCTCGGATAACTCCCTGGCTTTCTCCTCCGGGAGAAACACCTTTTTCTGGACTGTGTCCAGAATCATCCCTAGGAACAGCAGACGTGTCGTCGGAATCAGCTGCGATTTTGGGATATTCAGAATCCAACCGTGCTGCCGCAGCACTACTTGAGATAGTGCTACTCCGACTACTAACTGTTCCCTGGATCTTGCCCTTATCAGGAGATCGTCCAAGTAAGGGATAATTAACACGCCTTTTCTTCGAAGAAGTATCATCATTTCGGCCATTACCTTGGTAAAGACCCGGGGTGCCGTGGACAATACAAACGGCAGCGTCTGAAACTGATAGTGACAGTTCTGTACCACAAACCTGAGGTACCCTTGATGAGAAGGGTAAATTGGGACATGGAGGTAAGCATCCTTGATGTCCAGAGACACCATATAATCCCCTTCTTACAGGTTCGCGATCACTGCTCTGAGTGATTCCATTTTGAATTTGAACCTCCGTATGTAAGTGTTCAAAGATTTTAGATTTAAAATAGGTCTCACCGAGCCGTCCGGCTTCGGTACCACAAACAGCGTTGAATAATACCCCTTGCCCTGTTGCAGGAGGGGTACCTTGATTATCACCTGCTGAGAATACAGCTTGTGAATGGCCTCCAATACCGCCTCCCTGTCGGAGAGAGACGTTGGTAAAGCAGACTTTAGGAAACGGCGAGGGGGAGATGTCTCGAATTCCAATTTGTACCCCTGAGATACCACCTGAAGGATCCAGGGGTCTACTTGCGAGTGAGCCCACTGCGCGCTGAAATTCTTGAGACGTGCCCCCACCGTGCCTGAGTCCGCTTGTAAAGCCCCAGCGTCATGCTGAGGACTTGGCAGAAGCGGGAGAGGGCTTCTGTTCCTGGGAACTGGCTGTCTGCTGCAGCCTCTTTCCCCTTCCTCTGCCACAGGGCAGAAATGAGGATCCTTTTGCCCGCTTGCCCTTATGGGGACGAAAGGACTGCGCCTGGTAATACGGCGTCTTCTTATGTTGAGAGGCGACCTGGGGTAAAAATGTGGATTTCCCAGCCGTTGCCGTGGCCACTAGGTCTGATAGACCGACCCCAAATAACTCCTCCCCTTTATAAGGCAATACTTCTATATGCCGTTTGGAATCCGCATCACCTGACCACTGCCGCATCCATAACCCTCTTCTGGCAGAAATGGACAGCGCACTTACTCTTGATGCCAGTCGGCAGATATCCCTCTGTGCATCACGCATATATAGAAATGCATCTTTTAAATGCTCTATGGTCAGTAATATACTGTCCCTATCCAGGGTATCAATATTTTCAGTCAGGGAATCCGACCAAGCCACCCCAGCACTGCACATCCAGGCTGAGGCGATTGCTGGTCGCAGTATAACACCAGTATGTGTGTAAATACATTTTAGGATATTCTCCTGCTTTCTATCAGCAGGATCCTTAAGGGCGGCCGTCTCCGGAGAGGGTAGTGCCACCTGTTTTGATAAGGGTGTGAGCACTTTATCCACCCTAGGGGGTGTTTCCCAACGCGCCCTAACCTCTGGCGGGAAAGGGTATAATGCCAATAACTTTTTAGAAATTCTCAGTTTTTTTATCGTGGGAAACCCACGCTTCATCACACACTTCATTTAATTCCTCAGATTCAGGAAAAACTACGGGTAGTTTTTTCTCACCGAACATAATACCCCTTTTGGTGGTACTCGTATTATCAGAAATGTGTAAAACATCTTTCATTGCCGCAATCATATAACGTGTGGCCCTACTGGAAGTCACGTTTGTCTCTTCACCGTCGACACTGGAGTCAGTATCCGTGTCGGCGTCTGTATCTGCCATCTGAGGTAACGGGCGCTTTAGAGCCCCTGACGGCCTATGAGACGCCTGGACAGGCACAAGCTGAGTAGCCGGCTGTCTCATGTCATCAACTGTCTTTTGTAAAGAGCTGACACTGTCACGTAATTCCTTCCAACAGTTCATCCACTCAGGTGTCGATCCCCCAGGGGGAGACATCACTATTACAGGCAATTGCTCCGCCTCCACATCAATTTTCCTCCTCATACATGTCGACACAAACGTACCGACACAGCACACACACAGGGAATGCTCTGATAGAGGACAGACCCCACTAGCCCTTTGGGGAGACAGAGGGAGAGTTTGCCAGCACACACCAGAGCGCTATATATATACAGGGATAACCTTATATAAGTGTTTTTCCCCTTATAGCTACTGTATTGTTAATACTGCGCCTAATTAGTGCCCCCCCTCTTTTTTACCATTTTCTGTAGTGCAGGACTGCAGGGGAGAGCCAGGGAGACGTCCTTCCAGCGGAGCTGTGAGGGAAAATGGCGCCAGTGTGCTGAGGAGATAGGCTCCGCCCCCTTCTCGGCGGACTTTTCTCCCGCTTTTCTGTGGAATCTGGCAGGGGTTAAAATTCATCCATATAGCCCTGGGGGCTATATGTGATGTATTTTTGCCAGCCAAGGTGTTTTTATTGCTGCTCAGGGCGCCCCCCCCCCCCTGTTGCCAGCAGGACTCACTGAAAATAAAAAACCTAAAAAACTAAACTTTTCCTAAGAACTCAGGAGAGCTTCTAGAATGCACCCTTCTCAGCCGGGCACAAAAATCTAACTGAGGCTTGGAGGAGGGTCATAGGGGGAGGAGCCAGTGCACACCAGGTAGTCCTAAAGCTTTTACTTTGTGCCCAGTCTACTGCGGAGCTGCTATTCCCCATGGTCCTTACGGAGTTCCCAGCATCCACTAGGACGTCAGAGAAAAGAGAATCAGACTTCCGAATGGAGGAAGTTCTCTTCACACAGATACGCAGAGCCCGTATCACATCCAAAGACCGTTCTTTGGTAGACAACTCAGGAGAATGAAAGGCCGGAACCACAATCTCCTGGTTAAGGTGGAAGGAAGACACCACCTTAGGTAAAGAACCGCCCGGTCACGGTGAAATATCAAATAGGGGGACTTACAGAATAAGGCACCCAAGTCCGAGACCCTTCTAGCTGAAGCTATCGCCAGCAAGAATTGGACCTTAAGGAAAAGCCACTTAAGGTCAGCAGATGCAAGAGGTTCGAATGGAGACTCTTGTAAAGGCCTCCAAAACCACCGACAAGTCCCAAGGGGCCACAAGTGGCACATAAGGAGACTGAATCCGCAACACACCCTGAGTGAATGGATGTGCATCAGGTAGGGTAGCAATTTTTCTCTGAAACCAAACCGACAAGGCAGAGATGTGAACCTTGAGGGAGGCCAGACACAGGCCTAAGTCCAGGCCCTGTAGTAGAAAGGCCAACAGTTTGGCCGTAATAAACTTGAAAACGTCATGATCGTGAGACGCACACCAAGTAAAGTGAGCATTCCAGACCCTATGGTAGATCCGAGCAGAAGCCGGTTTACGGTCCTTCAACATAGTTTGAACGACCGCCTCAGAAAAACCCTTGGCCCTCAGGACAGAAGCCTCAAGGGCCATGCCGTCAAAGCCAGACGGGTTAAATCCTGGTAAACACAAGGGCCCTGAACGAGGAGGTCAGGTCGTTGTGGAAGTAGATGATCCCAAGAGAAGACAGAGTAGATCGGAGGACCAGTGCCTTCTGGGCCACGCTGGAGCGACCAGAAGGTTTCCTCCTTCTTGCTTGTACTTCCATATTACTCTGGGCAGGAGTGACACTGGAGGGAACACGTACGGTAGCTGAAAGTTCCATGGAATTGCCAGAACCCACGAACGCAGCTTGAGGATCCCTTGTCCTTGCTCCAAAGACCGGAACCTTGTGATTGTGTCGAGACGCCACCAGATCCACATCTGGAAGGCCCCACGTGTCCACGAGAAGTTGAAACACCTCCGGATGGAGGCTCCACTCCGTCTACGTCCTGACGACCGAGATAGTCCGCTTCCCAGTTCTGGATGCCCGGAATGAACACTGCTGATATGGCCGGCAGATGGCATTCTGCCCGCTGAATAATCCTTGATGATAATTCCCTCATTGCCATGCAGCTTTGAGTGCTAGCCCGCATTGCAGTTCACACTGTGTGATAGTATTGCTGACCCCGTGTTACAGCGGTCCGGAGGTGAAAATCTATTACCACGGTCACTCGAATACGCGTTTCTCCGCCTTGATGCTCCCTCAGCGGCTTCCTCAGGGAGCATCAAGGCGGAGAAACGCGTATTCGAGTGACCGTGGTAATAGATTTTCACCTCCGGACCGCTGTAACACGGGGTCAGCAATACTATCACACAGTGTGAACTGCAATGCGGGCTAATACCAGCAGAGGGAGCCTGAGCACTGTGAGTAGAAGTACATCATGATTGAGGTCTGCAATTACTAAAGGAGAACCGTAACAGCAAAGAGTCCAGCACTGGAGGTGAAATCAATATCCGTATGATAAACACCTGTGAAGGTAAAGAATATATATGTGTGCACACATTATTAAGAATCCAAGTAAAATTGGGACAATCTGAAGATTTATACAACTATTAATTGAATCAATCTTGGATCACAGAGATTATGAAATGAAAGGATTTTTTATACCTTACTGGGACATATTGATGTAATGTGGACATTACCCAGCTAAATTGGTTTTAATATAAGCCTCAGATCCGGATACAAATAAGCCTCTTAGGTTTTTTGGTTGTAATATTCATTATTATGCTGCAGCATGTATTGTGTATGATGAAATTCTTTTTATCTGTGCTTATTTAGAGTACTATTTTTATAAATAAAAAAGATTGAATATAAAACCGGTTGTGAACTAATATAATAGTATAGAAATTGTGGTGGAAGCAGCGCTCTTGGTATACTCCAGAGATTGTATCCCGGGGGGTATGTTTTTATATCTTTGTTTTGTATAAGGAATGCAATTATCCTTTAACTAAAGAGCAGCAGTATCCACTAATTATATGGGAAAAAATCTCCTCCATTGGTAAACCCCAGCGCCCATTCTTTTGTGCACACCGGAGTCCTTGTGTGTGTATCAGGGAATACGGTGTGTGCAAATATATGAGCTTTGAGTGCCGCCTTGATGATTGATGTACCCCACCGTGGTGGCGTTGTCAGATTGTACTTGAACAGGTCTGTTCTGTATGAGATGCTGGGCCATTGTCAACGCATTGAACACTGCCCGCAGTTCCAAAATATTTATCGGGAGTAGAGACTCTTCCTTGGACAACCGACCCTGAAGAGAGTGTTGTTCCAACACCGCGCCCCAACCTCTCAGACTGGCATCCGTTGTCAGAACGACCCAGTCGGATATCCAGAATGGATGGCCCCTGCTCAATTGTTGGTCCTGCAGCCGACAGCTCAGTGACGGGCGGACCTCTGGAGACAATGAGATCATGCGAGATCTTATCCGGTGAGGCAGGCCATCCCACTTGGTCAGACTCAACTTCTGCAGAAGGCGAAAGTGGAGCTGAGCATACTCCACAATGTCGAAAGCAGACACCATGAGACCTAGAACTTGCATAGCCGAATGTATCGACACTTGCGGACGAGATAGGAAGCATTGAATCCTGTGCTGAAGCTTCAGGACTTACTCCGGAAACAGGGACAACCGTTGGTTGAGAGTGTCCAATAACGCTCCCAGGTGTAACATGCTCCGAGCAGGAACCAGGGAGGATTTCTTCCAGTTGATCAGCCACCCGTGGGCTGTCATGCACTGGACCATCAGATCGAGATGACACAGGAGAAGTTCTGGGGAATTTGCCAGGATCAACATATCGTACAGTAGGATCCTGACCCCTGACAGCGGAGTGTAGCCGTCATGACCGCCATTACTTTGGTGAAAACTCGAAGAGCAGTTGTCAAACCAAAGGGTAATGCCCGAAATTGGTAATGAAGGTTGCCCACCGCAAACCGCAGGTACTGTTGATGAGATACCGCAATAGGAATATGCAGGTAGGCATCCTGTATGTCCAGAGACCATATAGACCCCAAGCTCTATGGCCAGAACAGTAGAGCGCAGAGTTTCCATATGAAACTTGGAGTCCTGTACATGCTTGTTCAAGGATTTCAAATTGAGAATGGGCCCAGAGGACCAGTTCGGTTTTGGGACTAGAAACAGCGGTGAATAGTACCCCTTGCCTCTCTGAGCCAGAGGCACCTGTACCACCCACTCCTGTGATCAGGAGGGAATGTACCACCAAGTACAACGGGTTTGCTTTTGCCGGATCCAGAGGCACATCTGTCAGGCAAATCCGCTGCGGGGGACGAGTCTTTAAGGGTATGGCATAACCTCGAGCGACGACTTCCCTCGCCCAGGAATCTGAAGTGGTCTTCAACCATTCCTGGGCAAAACCTAGAAGTCTGCCCCCCACCTTGGGATCCCCCAGAGGGAGACCCGCCCCGTCATGCGGCATGCTTGTCCGTTTTGGAAGCAGGCTGACGGGCGGCTCAGGCACGCTCCGGTCTGGGCTTGGCAGGTCTGGAAGCATGCGCTTGCTTTGGGTACGCCTGACCTTTCGCTTTTCCTGGAGGACGAAAGGGCCAAGGGAAAGTACTTTTAGCCTTCTGCGTTGAAGGAGCCGTAATAGGTAGGCAATCTGTTTTAGCAGTAGCCAGATCAGCCACAATCTTATTGAGGTCTTCTCCAAAGAGAATATCTCCCTTGAAAGGAAGCACCTCCAGGGTTTTCTTGGAATCCATATCCACCGACCAGGATCTCAACCAAAGGATATGTCTGGCTAAGACTGAGTAGCAGCATTGGCCGCGAGCACCCAGGCATCGGAGGCCGCCTCCTTAAGGTACAGAGAAGCCGTGGCTATATATGAGACACATTGTCGAGCATGCTCAGATGCATTGGAAGGCAATTCCGCCTCAAGATCCTGAGCCCATGCCTCAACAGCTTCAGCAGCCCAAGTCGCTGCAATTGTTGGCCTATGCACAGCCCGTTAGGGTATAAATCGCTTTTAAACAGCCCTCCACACGTCGATCCGTCTGTTCCTTCAGAGAGGTGACGGTAGTTACTGGCAGAGCATAGGAAACAACCATACGCGCCACATGAGAATCTACAGGCGGAGGGGTTTCCCAATTTTTACATACCTCCGAAGAGAGAGGATAGCGAGCCAACAGTCTCTTATTCAGTGTAAATTTTGTCCCCGGATTTTTCCAGGATTCCTGACGTATGTCAACCAGGTGTTCAGAATGGGGTAAAACTTGTTTAACCACTTTCTTACGTTTAAACCTATCCGGTTTCTTGGAGACAGTCTCAGGCTCAGAATCTTCAGCCACCTGAAGAATAAGCCCGATTGCCTCAATCAAATCCGGGACATCCACCAATGATCTCCCTTCCCCCTAAGAAACATCAGTGTCAGTGTCTGTGGGATCAGTATATGCGCTGTCCTCGTCAAAGGACATGTCTGCAATAGCAGTGGATTGGGAGTAGGTCGTGATTAAAAATGAATTGCTATGCACTAGATGTCACGAAATTGGCTCATGTATTGCTTTTAAAGTTTCTAGGTAGTGAGGAGTATCAAAAGTATATAATTCCTATATATCTGTAGTTAATATTTGCACTACATTTCTGCTATCTGTAATGGGACTTCCTAAAATAAGTATCTAAATTTTCTAACCCTCCCCAGGATTTAAATCTTTATAAATCTTCGATTTCGCCAAGGAGTCAGTATCCACTGATACCACAATAGGCTGGTTCACGTGAAACGATGAAACCACCTTTGGCAGAAAATGCTGACGAGTTCTCAACTCCTCTCTATCAGCATGGAAGATTAGAAAGGGGCTTTTGCGAGACAAAGCCGGCAACTCAGACACCCGCCTTGCGGACGCCAAAGCCAACAACATGACTACTTTCCAAGTAAGGAATTTTAATTCAACCTTACGCAAAGGTTCAAACCAATGAGATTGCAATGAGATCCCACGGTGCCACAGGAGGCACAAATGGAGGTTGGATGTGCAGCACGCCCTTCATGAAGGTCTGAACTTCTGGAAGGGAGGCCAATTCTTTCTGAAAGAAGATTGACAAGGCCGAAATTTGTACTTTAATGGAGCCTAACTTCAGGTCCGCATCCACACCTGCTCGCAAAAAATGGAGCAAACGCCCCAGTTGAAATTCTTCCATAGGAGCCTTCTTGGATTCACACCAAGAGATATATTTCCTCCAAATACGGTGGTAATGCTTTGCCGTTACTTCTTTTCTAGCCTGAAGTGTGGGAATGACTTCACTGGGAATACCCTTCCGAGCTAGGATCTGGTGTTCAACCGTCATGCCGTCAAACGCAGCCGCGGTAAGTCTTGATACACACACGGCCCCTGTTGTAACAGGTCCTCCCGTAGAGGAAGAGGCCAGGGATCTTCTATGAGCAACTCCTGAAGATCTGGATACCAGGCCCTTTTTGGCCAATCAGGAACAATGAGTATTGCCTGAACCCTTGTTCTTCTTATAATCTTTATCACCTTTGGAATGAGTGGAAGTGGAGGTAACACATAGACCAACGGAAACACCAACGGTGTCACTAGGGCGTCCACCGCTATTGCTTGAGGTTCTCTCGACCTGGAACAATAACTCTGAAGTTTTTGTTGAGGCGGGACGCCATCATGTCTATTTGAGGATTCCCCAACGACTTGTCACTTCTGCAAATATCTCTTGATGAAGACCCCACTCTCCTGGATGGAGATCGTGTCTGCTGAGGAAGTCTGCTTCCCAGTTGTCCACTTCCGTAATGAAGACCGCTGACAGATCGCTTGCATGTCTTTCCGCCCAGCTAAGAACTTTCGTGGTCTCGGCATTCGTCGCTCTGCTCCTTGTTCCGCCCTGGCGGTTTATGTACGCCACTGCTGTTATGTTGTCTGACTGAATCAAGATGGGCAGAGCGCGAAGATGTTCTGCTTGCAGAACGCCGTTGTGAATGGCCCTTAATTCCAGAATGTTTGTGTGCAGACAAGCTTCCTGGCTTGACCATTTTCCCTGAAAATGTCTCCCCTGTGTGACTGCTCCCCAGCCTCAGAGGCTTGCATCTGTGGTCACCAGGATTCAATCCTGAATCCCGAACCTGCGTCCCTCTAGAAGGTGAGAACTGTGCAGCCACCACAAAAGGGAGATCCTGGTCCTGGAAGATAGTACTTTCCGGTGCATGTCCTGGTGAGACCCGGACCACTTGTCCAACAGGTCCCACTGAAACACCCTGCACCCTGGCATGAAACCTGCCATACGGGATGGCCTCGTAGGCCGCTACCATCTTCACCAGCAACCGAGTGCTTTGAAAAACACCGACACTTTTGCTGGTTTCAGAATCTGTTTCACCATGTTCTCTATTTCCAGAGCCTTTTCCACAGGAAGAAAAACTAATTCTGTATCCAGAATCATACCCAGGAACGACAGCAGTGTCGACGACACCAACTGTGATTTTGGCAAGTTTAGGAGCCAACCATGTTGTTGCAGAATCGTCAGCGATAGCGCAACATTTTTCAGTAATTGCTCCTTGGACCTCACCTTTATGGAGGAGATTGTCCAATTGCGGGATAATTGTGATTCCCTGCTTGCGCAGGAGAACCATCATTTCTACCATAACCTTGGTGAAAATCCTCAGAGCCGTGGACAGACCAAAGGGCAACGTCTGAAATTGGTAATGACAATCCTGAACAGCAAACCTCAGGTATGCCTGATGTGGATATATGGGAACGTGCAAGTAGACATCCTTTATGTCGACCGACACCATGAAAACCCCTTCCTCCAGACTGGAGATCACTGCCCGGAGAGATTCCATCTTGAATTTGAACTTCTTTAAATAGAAATTGAGTGATGTTAGGTTCAGAATCGGTCTGACTGAGCCACCTGGCTTCGGGACCACGAACAGGCTCGAATAAAAGCCTTCCCCCTGTTGTGACGGGGGTACCGTGACAATGACTTGATTTTGACACAGCTTCAGTATTGCAGCGCATACTACCTACCTTTCTAGAAGAGAAGCTGGCAAGGCCGATTTGAAACTCTAATTTGTACCCTTGGGTTACTATATCTAATATCCAAGGATCCAGGTCCGAGTGCACCCAGACCTGACTGAAAAGTTTAAGACGTGCCCCCACCGGTGCGGACTCCTGCAGCGGAGCCCCAGCATCATGCGGTGGATTTGGTAGAAGCCGGAGAGGACTTCTGTTCTTGGGAACTTGCCACAGCCTGTGACCTCTTTCCCCTTCCTATTCCCCTCGCCGCAAGGAAGGAGGACCCTCGTCCTTTTTATTGTATTTATTGGGCCGAAAGGACTGCATCTGATAGTGGGGCGTTTTCTTCTGTGTCGCAGGCACATAAGGTAAAAATTACGACTTACCCGCGGTAGCCGTAGATACCAGGTCAGTGAGGCCGTCGCCAAACAAGACACTACTGTTAAACGGTAACGACTCCATCACCCTCTTAGATTCTGTATCAGCATTCCATTGATGAATCCAAAATGCTCTCCTAGCTGAGACTGCCATGGCATTGGCCCTTGATCCCAAAAGACCAATATCCCTTGCAGCTTCTTTTAAATATGCTGCAGCGTCCCTGATATGACCCAGAGTCAAAAGCACGCTATCCCTGTCTAGGGTATCCATTTCAGATGACAAGTTATATGCCCACTTTTCTATAGCGCTACTCACCCATGCCGAAGCAACGGCAGGCCTGTGTAGCGACCCTGTAGTGACAAATGGATTTTAGTGTATTTTCCTGCTTACGATCTGCAGGATCCTTTAGGGCTGCCGTGTCAGGAGACGGGAGCGCCACCTTTTTATATAAACGCGATAAAGCCTTGTCTACCGTGGGGGTTGACTCCCATTTGTCCCTGTCCCCAAAAGGAAACTGTTATGCCACTGGAATTCTTTTGGGAACCTGTGCCTTCTTGTCAGGATTTTCCCAAGCCTTTTCAAAAAGAGCGTTCAGTTCATGAGAGGGAGGAAACATTACCTCAGGTTTCTTTCCTTTATACATACAGACCATAGTATCAGGAACAGCAGGGTCCTCTGTTATATGCAATACTTCCTTTATTGCCACAATCATGTATTGAATGCTCTTAGCCAGTTTAGGATTCAATCTGGCATCACTATAGTCGACACTGGAACCAGAGTCCGTGTCGGTATCCGTATCTGCTATCTGGGTAAATGAACGCTTGTGTGACCCCGGAGGGGTCTGAGCTTGTGACAATGCATCCTCCATGGACTTTCTCCATGTCTGGTTCTTAGACTCAGATTTATCCAATCTTTTAGTCAACAGCTCCATATTTGCATTCAGAAAACTCAACATATTTACCCAATCCTGCGTCGGTGGAGCCGACACGGTCACTCTCACAGTCTTTTCTGTCCACACTCCAGCCTCCTAATGGGAAGTGCACTCAGCCTCAGGCATATTGACACACGTACCGACACCCACAACCACACTGGGGCTATAGGAGACAGAACCACAACAAAGCCTGTTAAAGAAACACAGAGGAAGTTCTGCCAGCTCACACCCAGCGCCTATCCCGGTTCTGAAGCGAGTACAATACTGCCCAGACCTGCTAGCGCTTTTATACTTAAATAATTAGCAATCTCTTGTGCCCACCCGTTTTACACCCTGTTACTTGTACAGTAGTGTGGGAGGCCAGGCTCAGCGTCTCTGCAGCTTCTGTGAAGAGAAAATGGCGCTGGTCAGAGCTGTGAGGGCTAAGCCACGCCCCCTTACTGGCGCGCTTCAGTCCCGCTTAAATTGGATATTTATACTGGCGGGGGTCTTTGATTTGTACCTAGGCACTTTATATATCACTCTCAGTGCTGAATTGAGGCTGTTGTGCTGCCCACGGCGACCCCCCTGCGCTCTTCAGTGTGTCGAAGCATGGCGCACAGCGCGGTCGCTGCACGGTACCGCAACTAGCCGTCTTCTGCAGTCACTGACATCTTCTGATCTTCATACACTCACCTGGCTTCTGACTCCAAGGGGGATGACGGCGCGGCTCCGGGACCGAGCAGCTAGGCGTACCGTAGTGATCAGACCCTCTGGACCTAATGATAGTGTCCAGTAGCTGGAGAAGCAGAGCCCTGAAACTCAGAAGTAGGTCAGCTTCTCCCCCCTTGGTCTCACGATGCAGGGAGCCTGTAGCCAACAGGTCTCTCTGAAAATAAAAAACCTAACAGTCTTTTTCTGAAAAAATCTGGAGAGCTCCTCAGTGTGCATAAAGTCTCACTGGGCACAGAATCTAACTGGAGTCTGGAGGAGGGGCATAGAGAGAGGAACCAGTTCACACCCATTCAAAGTCTTATAGTGTGCCCATGTCTCCTGCGGATCCCGTCTATACCCCATGGTTCTTGAAGCATCCCTAGCATCCTCTAGGACGTATGAGAAATACACCGTCAATATATCTTGTGATACGATCCTATATTAAACAAAGAAAAACCTGAAACACTTGGCCCCCTCAGGTATAGCAATATAGGAATAGCCCACTGAGTGAAATACCCTGCAATAAGGCAACCACGCTGCAGCTACATGCACACACACGTATATAGTCACAAGCGTACCCATGCAGAAATTATGTACCATAAACTGCATTGTACTAGCAATACAAAGTAATACTCAGTATGGCTATATGTGATAACGATAGATATAAAAACGCACAGTAATCTAACACTGTCCCAGTGACAGGTAGAATACTTAAGTGTCCTGTAGGAAGCACAGCACTGGCAATCAGGTGGTTCCACAGAGGAGGATTTGCCTTAGCATTCCCAGGAACATCAAGGATCTATCTGTAATGGCTGCTGACCGGGAGTGAGGGGGAGAAATGCAGCTCCAGGGCGGGAACATTTGTAGAAATGGCGCCCTGGGGCTGGAGGGAGGGGCCATAGGTCCGACCTGCTCCCCCTGCTGGCATCCCCACCAGGTGCGTGCGGGCAGTGTAAAACGGAGGTTTAATATTAAAATTCCCACTGACTGGCGCCCATATGACATGACCCTGGTGGCTAGTGGAGCGGCTGCTCAGTATTCAGTGTCCACGCCAGCGCACGAGTGGCCCGCCTCCTACGGCCGCGGTGGATCACTGTAAAGAGAGGGCACAGAAACCCCTTACCTCCCCCTTGTCTGCAGCCCCGCGATCCGGGAGAACGGCGGTGTGTGTGTGACTCACGTTTGGAAGAAGCCGGCGCCTCCGCTGCAGTGACCCGGCAACCAGGGCGCGGGAGTATACAGCGCCGCTAGGTGTGAGGGAGCCGCACACAGAACAGTCAGAAAGACTGCAGCAACCCTTGAAGTCTTGTTAGAAAAAAAATCTGTAATTAAAGCCATCAATAGGCTGCCTGAGGCAGCCCTCCTGTTAAGTGTCTGCTTACTGCATGGCACCAACTTACAAACTGAGCTCCCTGTGCATGGAGGCGGGGTTATAGAGGAGGCGGCGCTATGCATCTTGGGAACAGTTGAGCCTGTTGGTGCCTCGGATCAAAATCCTACTCTACACCCCGGTGTAAATCCTTGTGGAGTCCAGTGTACCCCGCAGCAGAAATCCTACCTCCATTCAGGGGGCAACTGCATACACTAGGATTTCCCACAGCGAGCTTATAAAGGGTGTGAATGCGTTGGAATTACCGTGAGCAACACTCAACACCCAAAACGGGCATCCCAAGACACAAAAGGTATTGAGAATCTGTAAAATGTCATAAATGTGTGCAGGGAAGACCAGCTCGCTGCCTTGCTAAGCAGTCTGATCAATATAGATTGGTAAGGGGTGTATCACATGCAGGAGATGAAATGGGCTCGCAGAACTAGAAGAACTGGAATGCTGAGAATCCAGCAGGATAAGTTCCTGATGTAAATGAAACAGACACTAAGGGGGGAATTCAAAGTTGAACGTAGATGTGCTAAATTTAGCACTTCTACGATCATGTACTCTGACATGCGGGGGGGGGGGGGGGAATGCCCAGCACAGGGCAAGTCTGCCGTGCATGTCAGGGTCAACCCACCCCACACAGGTATAAAAGCATCGCAAAGCAGCGATGCTTATGTACCTGACGAGTAGCTCCCTGCCAGCATAGCTCCTGCGCAGTGACAGGGAGCTACCCATCGCGTTTTGGGTCACAACGGCTGCATGTGACATCACGC
Source organism: Pseudophryne corroboree (assembly GCF_028390025.1). Taxonomy (NCBI): domain Eukaryota; kingdom Metazoa; phylum Chordata; class Amphibia; order Anura; family Myobatrachidae; genus Pseudophryne; species Pseudophryne corroboree. The sequence continues at coordinate 50,609,821 of NC_086449.1, read as the reverse complement.
AGCTGTCGCGGCCCGCCCCCCCAAACGGCCCAGAAACGCCTCCGCTGTCCAGACCACACCCCACCAACAGCGTTCTAATGCCGTTGGCATGCCCCCTCCCACGATTGCCTGTCAATCACTGGGCTCCAGGGGTGCGCCCGCTACGCGAGCAAACTCTGCAAAGTAATTCAGACTGCGACGGCTGCCGCTGCATTGATCCAGTCTTAATTACCCCCTAAATCAACTGGAGAGTACACATTTAAGTCTTAAAGGGTAACATAACATGGTTTCTTATGAAAAAACACCTGGATAAAGGTCTGAAACTCCAAAATGGAGGCCAGTTTCCAGTGAAAGGGGATAAAATGGGCTGTGATTTGACACTTAATGGATGACTAAGCCCCTCATCAAAGTCATTCTGATCTGGGGCTGAGACTCCGCTGTAGTCACACCAGATAATGTACAGTATGTCTTCCACACTGAGTGATAGATCCCAGCCTTTTTAGGCTTTCAAGCTCCAAGCATAGTCTAAATCAGTGGTCTCCAACCTTAACTGGGGTGTGAGCTACTCGAGAAAAATTAAACCACCTGAGAAGCTACTAAAGTTTAAAAAAAGCCGTACTTGAATGGCTGCTGGTGCGCTCTCTGGGGGCACACCGGGACACTAGGACCAGCGGAGGCTCCGAGCCTCCTCCGATTCCATACACGCTGTGTGTGGGGTGCAAAGGAAGTACCGGTATACTGTGCGCCGGGATCCCGACATTCGGCAACCTGAAGACCACCCACTAAGAACTGTATGGAGTGCAAATGTGGCCTGCAATATATTGGACGAACATCCAGACCATTAGAAGTAAGATGGGCGGAACACGTCTGGTTTATAGAAAAAAAGTCTGATTTCCCATTTTGTCTCTAATCATTTTAAGGAAATTCATAAAAGTAAATGTGACGGTCTGGCAAAAGTAATGGGTATTAAAGCATTGGAGAAGGAACAATAGTGAGGAGCTGCTAGCACAAACAGAAATGAAATGAATATACGAAATTGGAACCTTGAATCCAAAAGGGGTTAAAACAGGATTTTAATACCTACCAGTAAATCCTTTTCTCCTAGTCTGTAGAGGATGCTGGGGCCCACTTCAGTACCATGGGGTATAGACGGTCCCGCAAGAGCCGTGGACCCTTTAAGACTTTTTCAGAGTGTGAACTGGCTCCTCCCTCTATGCCCCTCCTCCAGACCTCAGTATAGGAACTGTGCCCAGGGAGACGGACATTTTGAGAAAAGGATCTACTTTTAAGTTAATGGTGAGATTCATAATAGCTCACACTTCAACCATGACACACACATGGCATTCAACAAAACACATGCCAACGGGCATGAACATTACAACAACCGTGCTGAAAACATTTTTAACAAATTAACAACTGCAGGTAAAAGTACGCATTGGGTTGGGTGCCCAGCATCCTCTACAGACTAGGAGAAAAGGATTTACCGGTAGGTATTAAAATCCTGTTTTCTCATACGTCCTAGAGGATGCTGGGGTCCACTTCAGTACCATGGGGTTATACCAAAGCTCCAGTACGGACGGGAGAGTGCGGATGACCCCGCAGCACAGATTGACCAAACTGTAGGTCTTCATCAGCCAAGGTATCAAACTTGTAAAACTTAGCAAACGTGTTTGCCCCTGACCAAGTAGCTGCTCGGCAAAATTGCAATGCCGAGACCCCCCGGGCAGCCGCCCAGGATGAGCCCACCTTCCTATTAGAATGGGCAGTCACTGAATTCGGTATCGGCAATCCTGCCGTAGAATAAGCGTGCTGAATCGTACCTCTGATCCAGCGCGCAATAGTCTGCTTAGAAGCAGGACACCCAATCTTGTTGGGAGCATACAGGAAAAACAGAGCCTTTGTTTTCCGTATCAGAGTTGTTCTTGAGACAGATTCTCAAAGCCCTGACCACATCCAGAGACTCTGAAGCAGCGAAGGTGTCAGCCACTGCCACCACAATAGGTTGGTTTATATGGAAAGAAGAAACCACCTTTGGAAGATACTGCTGACGAGTTCTTAACTCAGCCCTATCTTCATGGAAAACCAAGTAAGGGCTCTTATGAGACAAGGCCCCTATCTCAGACACCCTTCTTGCGGATGCCAAGGCCAACAGTATGACCACTGTCCAAGTGAGAAACTTCAACTCTATTTCCTGGAGAGGTTCAAACCAATCCGATTGAAGGAACTGCAACACCACGTTAAGATCCTATGGTGCCACAGGAGGCACAAACGGAGGCCAGTTGTTTCTGAAAGTAAATGGGCAAGGCCGAAATATGGACCTTGATTGAACCCAATCGTAGACCCGCATCTACACCTGCCTGGAGAAAACGTCCTAACTGAAACTCTTCGGTTTGAGCCTTCTTGGTTTCACACCAAGGCACGTTTTCTCCAAATACGGTGGTAATGTTTAGACGTTACTCCTTCCTGAATAAGAGTGGGAATGACTTCTTTGAGAATACCCTTTCGCGCTAGGATCCGGCGCTCAACAGCCATGCCGTCAAACGTAGCCGCAGTAAGTCTCGATACACGCACGGCCCCTGCTGCAGCAGGTCGTCGCGAAGAGGAAGAGACAGAGGACCTTCTATGAGCCAGTTCTTATGAGCTTGAGAACTTTCGGAATGAGTGGAAGTGGAGGGAAGACATATACCGACCGAAACAGCCACTGGGTCACCAGTGCGTCCACTGCTATTGCTTGAGGGTCTCCCAACCTGAAACAATATTTCTGAAGCGTCTTGTTGAGACGAGATGCCATCATGTCTACTTGAGGAACCTGTCACCTCTGTGAAGACTTCTTGGTGGAGGCCCCATTCTCCTGGGTGGAGATAGTGTCTGCTGAGGAAGTCTGCTTCCCAGTTGTCCACTCCCGGACTGAAAATTGCCGACAGAGCTCTTGCATGTTTTTATGCCAAGAGAATCTTTGACACCTCTGCCATTGCCGCTCTGCTTTTTGTTCCGCCCTGACTGTTTATGTACGCGACTGCTGTTACATTGTCCGACTGGATCTGTACGGGTTGATCTTGAAGATGCACCACTTGTAGAAGGCCGTTGTAAATGGCTATCAACTCCAGAACGTTTATGTGAAGACAAGTTTCTTGACTTGACCATCTTCCTTGGAAGCTCTTCCCCTGTGTGACTGCTCCCCAGACTTGGAGACTTGCATCCGTGTCACCAGGATCCAGTCTTGAATCCCGAACCTGCGTCCCTCTAGGAGGTGAGAACTGTGTAGCCCCCACAGGAGCGAAATTCTGGCTTTGGATGACAGGATTATCCTCTGATGCATTTGTAGATGGGATCCGGACCATTTGTCCAATAGGTCCCACTGGAATACTCTGGCATGGAATCGACCAAACTGTATGGCCTCGTAGGCCGCTACCATCTTTTTCAACAACCGAATGCATTGATGAATCGACACTCTTGTTGGTTTCAGAATTTGTTTGACCATGCTCTGTATTTCCAGAGCCTTTTCTACTGGAAGAAATACCCTCTGTACTTCTGTGTCTAGTATCATCCCCAGAAAGGACAATCTTGTCATCTGTTCCAATTGTGACTTTGGAAAATTTATGATCCAACCGTGATGTTGAAGTACTGTCAGGGAGAGTGCAATGTTCTGCACCAACCTTCCCCTGGACCTCGCTTTTATCAGGAGATCGTCCAGGTAAGGAATTATATTAACTCCTTGCTGTGGTGCCGTGGAGAGTCCGAACGGCAACGTCTGAAATTGGTAATGACAATTCTGCACTGCAAATCTCAGATAAGCTTGATGCGGAGGACAAATGGGAACATGCAAGTAGGCATGTCGACACACACGTACTGACACCCCCAAACACACTGGATTATAGGTGACAGACCCACAATGAGGTCCTTTGGAGAGACAGAGAGGGAGTTTGCCAGCTCACACCCAGCGCCGCCACAGTCTGAAATATTAACAATACCTCAGACCTGTAAGCGCTTTTATATATAAATATATATCAAATCAGCACCAGCTGTGTATAGCAGGACAGGGTCCGGGAGCAGCGTCTCTGCAGCAAGCTGTGGAGAAAATGGCACTGATGAGAGCTGAGGGAAGAAGCCCCGCCCCCTTGATGGCGGGCTTTGGTCCCCAACGACCTGTCACTTCTGCAAAGACCTCTTGATGAAGACCTCACTCCCCTGGATGGAGACAGTGTCTGCTGAGGAAGTCTGCTTCCCAGTTGTCTACTCCCGGAATGAATACTGCTGACAGAGCGCTTACATGTTTCTCCGCCCAGCGAAGAACTTTCGTGGCTTCCGCCATTGCCGCTCTGCTCTTTGTTCCACCCCGGCGGTTTACGTACGTCACTGCTGTTATGTTGTCAGACTGAATCAGGACGGACAGACCGCGAAGAAGACATTCCGCTTGCAGAATGGCCCTTAATTCCAGAATGTTTATGTGCAGACAAGTTTCATGGCTTGACAATTATCCCTGGAAATTTCTTCCCTGTGTGACTGCTCCCCAGCCTCGGAGACTTGCATCCGTGGTCACGAGGATCCAATCCTGAATCCCGAACCTGCGTCCCTCTAGGAGGTGAGAACTGTGCAGCCACCACAGGAGAGAGATTCAGGTCCTGGACGATAGGGTTATCTTCCGGTTCAAGTCCAAGTGAGACCCGGACCACTTGTCCAACAGGTCCCACTGAAAGACCTCTGGCATGGAACCTGCCAAACTGCATGGCCTCGTAGGCCGCCACCATCTTACCTAGCAACCGAGTGCATTGAATAAATCGACACTCTTGCCGGTTTCAAAATCTGTTTCACCATGTTCTGTATTTCCAGAGCTTTTTCCTCTGGAAGAAAAACTCTTCGTAATTCTGCATCCAGAATCATACGCACGAACGACAGCCGTGTAGTCGGAACCAGTTGTGATTTTGGCAAGTTTAGGAGCCAACCATGCTGTTGCAGAATAGTCAGCGATAGCGCAACATTTTTCAGTAATTGCTCCTTGGATCTCACCTTTATGAGGAGATCGTCCAAGTACGGGATAATTGTGACACCCTGCTAGCGCCCGAGAATCATCAGTTCCGCCATAAACTTGGTGAAAATTCTCTGAGCCGTGGACAGACCAAACGGTAACGTCTGAAATTGGTAATGAGAATCCTGAACCGCAAACCTCAGGTAAGCCTGATGTGGAGGATAAATGGGGACATGTAAGTAGGCATCCTTTATGTCGACCGACACCATGAAAACACCTTCCTCCTGACTGGAGATCACTGCCCGGAGAGATTCCATCTTGAATTTGAACTTCTTTAAATAGAAATTGAGTGATGTTAGGTTCAGAATCGGTCTGACTGAGCCATCCGGCTTCGGGACCACGAACAGACTCTAATAAAAGCCTTCCCCCTGTTGTGACAGGGGTACCGTGACAATTACTTGATTTTGACACAGCTTTAGTATTTGTCGCGCATACAACCTCCCTTTCTGGAAGAGAAGCTGGCAAGGCCGATTTGAAAAATCAGTGAGGGGGCACGTCTTGAAACTCCAATTTGTACCCTTGGGCTACTATTTCTAATATCCAAGGGTCCAGGGCTGAGTGAACCCAGACCTGACTGAAGAGTTGGAGGCGTGCCCCCACTGGTGCGGACTCCCGCAAAGGAGCCCCAACGTCATGCGGTGGATTTGGTAGAAGCTGGGGAGGACTTCTGCTCTTGGGAACTTGCCACGTCCTGTGACCTTTTTCCCCTTCCTCTCGTAGCAAGGAAGGAGGACCCTCGCCCCTTCTTGTATTTATTGGACCGAAAGGACTGCATCTGACAGTGGGGCGTTTACTTTTGTTGCGCAGGAACATAAGGCAAAAGTGATGACTTACCCGCGGTAGCCGTAGATACCAGGTCAGTGAGGCCGTCACCAAACAAGACACTACCGTTAAACGGTAGAGACTCCATAGTCTTCTTAGCATCAGCATTCCATTGATGAATCCACAATGCCCTCCTAGCCGAGACTGCCATGGTTTTGGCCCTTGATCCCAAAAGGCCAATATCCCTCGCAGCTTCCTTTAGATAGGCTGCAGCATCCCTTATATGACCCAGCGTCAAAAGAATGCTATCCCTGTCCAGGGTAAATAATTCAGATGACAAGTTATCTGCCCACTTTTCTATAGCGCTACTCACCCATGCCGATGCAACGGCAGGCCTGAGCAGTGTACCCGTAGTGACATAAATGGCTTTTAGTGTATTTTCCTGCTTACGATCTGCAGGATCCTTCAGGGCTGCCATGTCCGGAGACGGATGGGCAACCTTTTTGGACAGCGGCGACAGAGCTTTGTCCACCGTGGGGTTGACTCCCACTTTTCCCTGTCCCAAGAGGGGAACGGATATGCCACCGGAATTCTCTTGGGGACCTGGAATTTCTTGTCAGGGTTTTCCCAAGCCTTTTCAAAAAGAGCGTCCAGTTCATGAGAGGAAAGAAACGTTACCTCAGGTTTCTTTCCTTTAAACATACAGACCTTAGTATCAGGAATAGTAGGGTCTTCCGTGATATGTAATACCTCTTTGATAGCCACAATCATGTACTGAATGCTCGTAGCCAGTTTAGGATTCAATCTGGCATCACTATAGTCGACATTGGAATCAGAGTCCGTGTCGGCACCTGTACCCGCTATCTGGGTAAATGCACGTTTCTGTGACCCCGAGGGGATCTGAACTTGTGACAATGCAAGCTCCATGGACTGTCTCCATGTCTGGGCACGAGACTCTGATTTATCTTATCTTTTATGAAGCCACATTAGAATTCAGAACACTTAACACATGTACCCAATCAGCCGTCGACAGTGCCGACACTGTCACTCCCACATTCTTCTGTCCCCGTACCAGCTTCCTCCTGGGAAGAGCACTCAGCCTCAGAAGTGTTGACACACTCATACCGACACCCACAACCACACTGGGGCTATAGGGGACAGACCCACAGCCAAGCCTGTTAGAGAAACACAGAGGGAGTTTATGCGAGCTCACACCCCAGCGCCTATCCCGGTACCGAAACAAAACAAAATAATGTCTCAGACCTGCCATCGCTTTAATAATAATAATAATATTATTATTAAGTACAGCACCGAATTACTGCCCCCCCCCCCCCTCTGTTTTGCACCCTGTTACTGTACAGTAGTGTAGGAGGCCAGGAAAAGCGTCTCTGCAGCTTGTGAGAAGAAAATGGCGCTGAGTGGAGCTGTGAGGGCTAAGCCACACCCCCTTAAAGGCGCGTTTCAGTCCCGCTATTTAAATATTTATACTGGCGGGGGTCCAGTTTTGGTGCCTAGGCACCGTAAGCCACTTCTGCCAGTGCTTTTTTTTTTTTGAGGATTTATGCTGCCCAGGGCGCACCCCCTGCGCCCTGCACCCTGAAGTGCCGCTGTGTGTGGTAGCATGGCAGGCTGCACGGTACCTCAAGCCGTCACTGAAATCTACTGATCTTCTTTACTCACCCGTCTTCTGACTTCTGGCTCCAAGGGGGGTGACGGCGCGGCTCCGGGAACGAGCATCTAGGAGTACCTAGCGATCAGACCCTCTGGAGCTAATGGTGTCCAGTAGCCTAAGAAGCAGAGCCCTTGAACTCACAGAAGGAGGTCTGTTTCTCTCCCCTCAGTCCCACGATGCAGGGAGCCTGTTGCCAGAAGTGCTCCTTGAAAATAATAAGCCTAACAAAAAGTATTTTTTCTGAGAAACTCTGGAGAGCCTCTCAGTGTGCATCCAGTCTCACTGGGCACAGAATCTAACTGGAGTCTGGAGGAGGGGCATAGAGGGAGGAGCCAGTTCACACTCCCTTTAAAGTCTTAAAGTGCCCGAGTCTCCTGCAGATCCAGTCTATACCCCATGGTTCTTGAAGCATCCCCAGCATCCTCTAGGACGTATGAGAAATCAAAAACAATTTTTATAAAAAAAGCCATGTTGGCCTTTTCATGTGTCGACCATATGCCCATGTCGATCAATTGTGGTTGATCTAGTGACAGTCAACCTAACTAGGGTCGACCTGCCAAACGAATACAGATACGACAGGGACTATATACAGGTTGTATATGGTATGCTGGCAACCGGCATCCCAGCTGCCAGTATGCCGGCAGGGGAGTGAGTACCACGAAGCCCTCTGCGCTCACCACAGGTTCTATTGGCGCTCTATGGGTGTCGTGGACACCCACGAGTGGATATAGCCCCCATTAGCCGGATTACTGCATTTTCAGTGGTCGGAATCGCGGCATCTGCATTCTGACCACCGGGATGCCGACCACCGGGATATGAACTACATCCCCTATATACCAGTAGCATATCTCTCTCTATATACTGTATCTGTATAATGTGCAGTGTTATTATACAGCAGGGACGCTACCACTGGCGTATCTATAATGGGTGCACTGCAGTGTGTGCGGGGCACACAGGCCCCTGGATCCAGAGGGTGCCCACACTGCACACATATCTTCTATACTTACCATTCTGGTGTCCGTGTGTCGCCCCCTCCTATCCGAATCCCGTAGCCGGCAGCGCTGTTAGCACTGTGAGTGTACAGAGCATGCGCAGGTGTCCGTAGAAATGGCCGCCACAATTTTTTCAGAGACCTGCGCACAGAGGCGTAACTAGCACGGGGCGAGCAGGGCGTGTGCCCTGGGTGCCGTGGCAACCCCAGCAGAGGGGGGCGCCACAGGCACCTGCACGGCCCGCTCGCCCCATGCGCCCACCGCCGCCGGAGTTCCGCTCTGCTGCCTGCCGCCTCAGCCCGCCGTCAGCTCCCACTAGGTACGGGGAGGAGGCGAGACTCAAGTCAGTCAGCGGCGGAAGGAAGCTTGGATGCGGGCTGGCGCCAGCGAGGGAGAAGGGTGATGAAATCCATTTTCATCTCCCTTAAACTCGTTCTGTGCCGCTGCCCGCTGGATGTCATTTTCCCTGGTGACCTTCTCTGCTGCCTGGCTGGCCCACGCACTGCCTGCTGGGAGAAAGGAGGAGGGAGGAGGAAGAGTCACGGGGGAGCTCTGTAATGTCAGCGGCAGCCGTGAAGAGCCTTACCGCGCCTGAGCCGGAAAAGCAAGAGATGCAAAATATGTTGTGTGAAAAAACATACAAACATGTAAATATCAGTGTGTGTGTTTTGCTGTGTATGTGTGTATTTGTTTTGTTGTGTGTGTTTTGCTATATGTGCACAGTGGCACTCCTTAAAGGAAAAGAGCTTCATTCACATGGTAACAGAGCTTTGTGTCTATTAGACTATTCCAGCTTGTTGTATCCCCTGCCCCAACAGCTCGGTCCTCCCCACACATTACACCCCCCCTGCGTCCCTCCCCACACATTACACCCCCCCTGCGTCCCTCCCCACACATTACACCCCCCCTGCGTCCCTCCCCACACATTACAACCCCCCGCCTCTCTCCCCACACTTTACACCCCCCCGCCTCCCTCCCCACACTTTACACCCCCCCGCCTCCCTCCCCACACTTTACACCCCCCCCGCCTCCCTCCCCACACTTTACACCCCCCCGCCTCCCTCCCCACACTTTACACCCCCCCCGCCTCCCTCCCCACACTTTACACCCCCCCCCGCCTCCCTCCCCACACTTTACACTCCCCCCCGCCTCCCTCCCCACACTTTACACCCCCCCCCCCGCCTCCCTCCCCACACTTTACACCCCCCCCCCGCCTCCCTCCCCACACTTTACACCCCCCCCGCCTCCCTCCCCACACTTTACACCCCCCCCCGCCTCCCTCCCCACACTTTACACCCCCCCCCGCCTCCCTCCCCACACTTTACGCCCCCCCCGCCTCCCTCCCCACACTTTACACCCCCCCCCGCCTCCCTCCCCACACTTTACACTCCTCCCCCGCCTCCCTCCCCACACTTTACACACCCCCCGCCTCCCTCCCCACACTTTACACCCCCCCCCCCGCCTCCCTCCCCACACTTTACACCCCCCCCCCGCCTCCCTCCCCGCCTCCCTCCCCACACTTTACACCCCCCCACCTCCCTCCCCACACTTTACACCCCCCCCCGCCTCCCTCCCCACACTTTACACCCCCCCCGCCTCCCTCCCCACACTTTACACCCCCCCCCCGCCCCACACTTTACCCCCACCCCCCGCCTCCTTCCCCACACTTTACACCCCCCCCCCGCCTCCCTCCCCACACTTTACACCCCCCCGCCTCCCTCCCCACACTTTACACCCCCCCCCCCGCCTCCCTCCCCACACTTTACACCCCCCCCCTCCCCACACTTTACACCCCCCCCGCCTCCCTCCCCACACTTTACCCCCCCCGCGTCCCTCCCCACACATTACACCCCCTTGCGTCCCTCCCCACACATTACACCCCCTTGCGTCCCTCCCCACACATTACACCCCCTTGCGTCCCTCCCCACACATTACCCCCCCTGCGTCCCTCCCCACACATTACACCCCCTTGCGTCCCTCCCCACACATTACACCGCCCTGCGTCCCTCCCCACACATTACAGCCCCTTGCCTCCCTCCCCACACATTACACGCATAATTCCTGTCTACACTTTTTCGTTCCCTCTTCAAAAATTACGTTCAACCACTGCACCTATATCTATACATACACACCCTGACATCTTTGTATACAGTGACTTCGGTGGCATGTGCACATACTTTTCTTTTGTAGTTTTTTTTTTTTTTGGGGGGGGGGGGCGCGCCAGTATTGATCTTGCCCTGGGCTCCAAAAACCCTAGTTACTCCTCTGCCTGCGCAATACAGTCTGGACTTTGCCAGAGTATCTCTAGGGCTCAGATCGCCAACAGCGCTGCCGGTTACGGGAGAGGAGGGGCCACACACTGTGACTGCACACGGGTTCCCTCCTCTCTTGATACGCCGCTGCCCTAGGTTATACACATGATATGCTGGGATATATATACCCATAGCATCTATCTCTATATATACTGTGTGTATGTCTAATGTGGACGCTGCCCATGGTTATACACGATAGGATACAGCTCTACCTCTCTGTACATACTATATATAATATACATGATATATGCCTGTGTATGACTCTAGCCATATACATATAACGAGCACTGTGTATTACACATCAGGGATCTGCCCCACCCATACCTGAGCGGAAAGCAGGTCACCCACACACCTTGTATGGCGGCTGCAGGCGTCTCTCATACCCCGGGCACAGCGCTCACCTCACTGCCGGTCCCCGCCTCTCCCGTGTCCCGTCGCCGCCTCCACCGCAGCAAGTGTTGTGTCCGTGCTCCGGCCGGGAAAGTCAGTGGGCGGAAGACTGGCATGGGGAGGAGTGAGGGCGGGAATTTATGAAGGGGGAGGAGTTTACTTCTGGCTTAAATGGGATGGGGAGGAGTGAGGGACGTTTTGAATGGGGAGGAGCCTGGGCGGGGACAGAGGGGGAGGTGGGCGGATTCCAGGCGGTAACGATAAGTAGCGATCACGTGGTGGGTCGTTCTCTATTCAGTAGCTCAGAACACTGGACATCGCTCCCCCGGGGCTGCTAGTGACGTCACCACGTGATGCTGTATACCTGCTGCGGAGAATTGGCGCATTCCCTCACACTCCCCTTCTGCCGCCTACAGTGCGTCAGTGTTACCGTCTATACTTGTAATTTGTCTAGAAATATGTTCTTACAGGTTGTATAGCTATATCTCCCAAACAGCTATATGTGGTGCTATATACACCCTGTGTGCGGCGCGTGACTCGCCCCCTCATCACCCGCAGCCCGTCTCTCATATGTACTCCTCACCCGCAGCCCGTCTCTCACATGTACCCCTCACCCGCAGCCAGTCTCTCACATGTACCCCTCACCCGCAGCCCGTCTCCCACATGTACCCCTCACCCGCAGCCCGTCTCATATGTACCCCTCACCCGCAGCCCGTCTCTCATATGTACCCCTCACCCGCAGCCCGTCTCCCATATGTACCCCTCACCCACAGCCCGTCTCTCATATGTACCCCTCACCCTCTGCCCATCTCTCATATGTACCCCTCACCCTCTGCCCGTCTCTCATATGTACCCCTCACCCGCAGCCCGTCTCTCATATGTACCCTTCACCCGCAGCCCGTCTCCCATATGTACCCCTCACCCGCAGCCCGTCTCTCATATGTACCCCTCACCCGCAGCACTTCCCTTGCTTGGCTCCTATCTGCTTAATAACAGCATGTCTCTCACACATCTCCTCATGTCCAGCATGTAACTACCCTCACTCAACCCTCCATGCTCCCAGACATTTCCATCACACACTCACCCCTCACTAACAGCATGTATCTCATACACCCCTTCCTGCTCACACACATGTCCCACATATGCTTTTCTGATGAAGGAAGCAGTTGAAGGTGTAGGTGGTCCTACCTGTTTCTACAGCAACGTATATGTCAGCTTCTTCTGGACCTTACCGATGAACCCTAGGCAGAAGGACGGAGAAGCCACAAAAGACAGCCTCAAAAGTCACAACACGATTGGACGGTGGCTAGGTATTTTATTTATCTGGAACCAGCTGGTCACCGCTGTGGATTTAACTTATTCAAGTTTCTTTTAAAGAAAAGGGGTTAACAGTTCAAAAGCATACAATATCACAATCCATGAAAATGACAATAATACTATCACCAGCAGGGCCGGATTAAGCCTTGAGGGTGCCCGAGACACTTAAGACAGGGGGGGGTGGCGATAGAAGTTGGGGGATGTATATTAAATTGTGGATACCTCCCAACATGTCCCATTCCAGGAGCGACAAAATGCTCTCTGCCTGGACTTCCCACTTAATATATGATTGGCGTCAACTGTGTTGAACTATTTAAATGATAAGAAAGATACTTCAACACAGGTGGTTGCAATCATACATTAAGACGGAAGTCCAGGTACTGAAGAGAGCATTTTGTCCCTCCTGGAATGGGTCATGGTGGGAGATATAGATTATTAAATTTAAACCAACACCTCGTCTGATGAGGATGGCGTTTATACTGACCCCACAGATTCTGAGCCTGACGCTTCTGATGGGGAGGTTGTTTCGCAGGTGGATGTTCCTCATTTATTGGAGGTTATCAGGCTCATTCTTCAGATTACTGCTGACCCAGAGCCTGAAGTTGCTCCTAAGAAACCGAATAGATTCAAATGTCAGAAGGTGGTTAAACAAGTTTTACCTCATTCTAACCATTTGGTTTGCATACGTCAGGAGTCTTGGGAAAATCCAGGAAAGAAATTCACGCCTCACAAGAAGATGCTGGCTCGCTATCCCCTCGCGCCGAAGCTGAGTAAAAATTGGGAGACACCCCCGCCGGTGGATTCGCATGTGGCGCGGATGGTGGCCTCCTTAGCTCTACCTGTCACTACCGTCAAGCCTCTGTAAAAAACGACGGATAAACGTGTGGTGGGTTGCTTAAAGGCGATTTACACTCTAGCAGGTGCTTCGCATCAGCTCACTATTGCAGCAACATGGGCTGCAGAAGCTTTTGAAGCGTGGGCTCAGGAGTTGGAAGCTGAAATATCTTCCGATACTTCTGATCATGCTAGACAATGCTTGTCGTATATAGTCACAGCTTCTCATTATGTTAAGGAGGCGGCTTATGATGCCGGTATTCTGGCGGCCAAGGCTTCTACTACGTCCATTCTGGCCCACCGGATTCCATGGCTGCGGTCCTGGTCTGTGGATCTGGACTCCAAGAAAACCCTGGAGGTACTCCCTTTCCTCATACGTCCTAAAGGATGCTGGGGTCCACTTATTGACCATGGGGTATAGACGGTTCCGCAGGAGCCATGGGCACTCTTAAGACTTTTCAATGGGTGTGAACTGGCTCCTCCCTCTATGCCCCTTCTCCAGTTTTAGAAATATGCCCAGGAGACTGGATGCACTCTGAGGAGCTCTACTGAGTTTCTCTGAAAAAGACTTATGTTGGGTTTTTTATTTTCTGGGTGTGAACTGGCTCCTCCCTCTATGCCCCTTCTCCAGACTTCAGTTTTAGAAATATGCCCAGGAGACTGGATGCACTCTGAGGAGCTCTACTGAGTTTCTCTGAAAAAGACTTATGTTGGGTTTTTTATTTTCTGGGAGAACTGCTGGCAACAGACTCCCTGCTTCGTGGGACTGAGGGGGCAGAAGCAGAACCAACTTCCTGAAGAGTTTCATGGCTCTGCTTCTTGCTGAGAGGACACCATTAGCTCCTGAAGGGAACTGAATGCTAGCCGTGTCCAGATGCTCACTCCCACAGCACACCGTCACCCCCCTCACAGAGCCAGAAGTCAGATGAGTAGAAGAAGATAGATCTTCTAGCAACTAAAGTGATGGCTGAGGTACAGCGCCGCTGGCGGGAGCGCAGCGTGCCATTGCTACCCACACACACAGAGCATTGCAGGGCATGGGGGGGGGGGGCACCCTGGGCAGCAAAATATTACCTTAAACTGGTGCAAAGGGGGCATAAGATGCCGCTGGTACAGCCCTACCCCCGCCAGTATAAATATCAACAGACCTTGCTGAGTGAAAATGCGCAATTTGCAGGGGCGGAGCTTCTTCCTCAGGCAGCCAGCACACTGCTCAGCGCCATTTTCTCTCTCTCAGCTGCAGAGACAACGCTGGTCCTTTCCTCTACTTCTGGCAAGGTGCAAATAAGGGGGGCAAAAAGCGTTTTGTGGTGCATTACTAGTGTGAATTACTGTGTAAAAGCGCTGTTGTCTGTGGGCATTCTGTGTTCACAGACATTACATACTGGCACTGGGGTTGTGAGCTGGCTGCTCCTATACTATGTCCCTCTGACAGATTTTGCTGTGGGTCTGTCCCCTTATAAGTCCCAGTGTGTCTGTGAGTGTGGGCTGTACACGTGTAAGGCATGTCTGAGGCATGGAGTTCCTCCCCGGAGGAAGGCATTTTAGGGACACAGAGTTGTAATGTGGTGGTGCTGCCGGCACACCAAGAGCCCACATGGGTGAAAGAAATACGTGACAGTATGCATCTTATTAACAGGAGGTTAGATGAGTCTTAATCTCAGGCTGAATGCTGGAGAAAATCTGTGGAAGATGTGATTTTTCAGGACTCCGTTCTTCCTTCTGCAGGCGGTCCCTCTGGGTCACATAAGAGACCATTTGTGAATACTGATACCGACACAGATTCTGATTCTTGTGTCGACGATAGTGACTCTAGACAAATAGATCATAAATTGGCAAAAAATATACACTATATGATTGTGGCTATAAGGGACGTGTTGGAAGTTACAGAAGCCTCGCCTGTACCTCAGGAGAAGGCTTATTTATGTAGGGAAAAGAAATCCAAAGTCACGTTCCTTCCTTCCCACGAACTAAATGCTCTCTTGGCAGGGATGTGGGTGATTCCTGAGAAAAAAATTCATATTCCTAAACGGATTCAGATAGCTTACCCTTTCCCAGCAGAAGACAGGAAAAAATGGGAATCGCCCCCTGTGTGAGACAGTGCACTACCCAGGTTGACAATGAAGGTAATTCTCCTTGCACCTGGCACGGCTTCACTAAAAGAGCCGGCTGACCGTAAGATGGAAACTACATTGAAATCCATTTATGTTGGCAATGGTAAACTGCTCAGACCCACTATTGCCTGCGCGTGGGTTAGTCGCGCTATTGAAAAATGGTCAGACTTATTGAGTACGTTCATAGATTGAAAAAGAAAAATCTGGCGACTTATACTACTTTACATTGGGAGTTAACTGCTGCATTGCATTATCACCTCACCCTGCAGACTGAGGATTCTCTGCAACTCTACTTACAGGCCAAGCAATTATTGAATGACCATTTGCTAGCGCAAGCGAGGCGTGACTTGGTATTTTCCTCCCATAAGTATTATCAATGGGGAAATAAATCTGGTTGATTATTAGCAAATATGGCTAGGAAGAAAATGACTCGTAAATTCATAACTGCTATTAAACATAGAGACTCCGGACAACTCCTTCCTAACGCCCCTTCTATTGTGAAGCACTTTGAGTCTTATTTCGCCGACTTATATTCTGATCTCCCCTTCAGTGAAAATGCCCATACAGCGCTTTTTCCTGATATGATATTGCCTCCCATAACGAGTGCACAATCGGAATTATTGTCTCCGCTATATCCAAACTCCCAACTGCATAAATCTCCGGGACCTGATGGCCTCTCTAATGAGTTTTATAAATCCTTCAGCCTCATGTGATACCGACTCTGCTCGAATTATTTAGCAACCTTTTACATAATCGTACCCCCTTCCACCATTTTACAATGGCCCACACTGGCCCTCATTTCGAGTTGTTCGCTCGCAAGCTGCTTTTAGCAGCTTTGCACACGCTAAGCCGCCGCCTACTAGGAGTGAATCTTAGCTTCTTAAAATTGCGAACAAAAGATTCTCAAAATTGCGAGTACACACCTCTTAGCAGTTTCAGAGTAGCTCCAGACTTACTCTGCCTCTGCGATCAGTTCAGTGCTTGTCGTTCCTGGTTTGACGTCACAAACACACCCAGCGTTCGCCCAGACACTCTGTGTGTTTTTCCGCACACACCCATAAAACAGCCAGTTTCCACCCAGAAACACCCACTTCCTGTCAATCACACTACGATCGCCTGAACGAAGAAAAAGTCGTGAGTAAAATACCTAACTTCATAGCAAATTTACTTGGCGCAGTCGCAGTGCAAACATTGCGCATGCGCACTAAGCGGAAAATCGCTGCTATGCAAAGAAATTTACAGAGCGAATAACTCGGAATGAGGGCCACTGTTTTTATCCCCAAACCTGCTCAAGATCCGCAACTGGTGACCTCATACAGGCCCATTGCGTTATTAAACACCGATATAAAACTATTCACCAAAATCTTGGCAGATCGACTACAGACAATTCTCCCCCACACTTTAACTAATTACCAGCTTGGCTTTGTTCACAATGTGCATTCGGTCAAGGGAATTCGTCCCGCTGTTGCTGCGGTTATAGCCTCTGCTCAATCGCCCCAGTCCAGGAATATACTCCGCAGTCTGGACACTACTAAGGCCTTCGACACAGTGCTTTGGCCACATATGTTTAAGGTCTTAGAATGTAGATTATTCCACTATGACTTCATTAATATTATTAGTTATTTATATAACTCCCCTTCCACTACCCTCTTAATTAATGGCTATGCTACTGATCCTGTTGTTATTTATCGTGGTACACGACAAGGTTTCCCCTGGTCTCCCCTGTTGTTCAATCTGGCCATAGATCCCCTCCATCGTTTACTATTATCTGACACTCAGTTTCATGGAATTCAAATAGGTCGCAGGGAACTCAAGCTTACAGCATTTGCTGATGACCTACTGCTTTACATTTCAGATCCTGAGACTTCCTTGACCCACATATTCAATACGTTGCAGGCTTACGGACATGTTTCTGGTTTTAATGTTAACTGGGTCGAAATCCGTGGCACTTAGACTGGGGGGGGGGGGGTTAATTTTTGAGGGACGGAATGGGGGGCTTACCACTACAATGGCGCTCAGATCATCTAACTTATCTGGGGATTCAGATATCAAGTAAGCCGGAGCGACTGTATACCCTAAATTTTTCCATCCAAAAAATTGAAGCAGAACTCGAATCTTGGAAATCTATGCCTTTATCAGATCTGGGGAGAGCTAGCTTGATTAGGATGATATCGTTCCCCCGTCTAATGAACTTTATTCAAGCCATACCACATGTGCTTATGCCAAAAGATGTTCAACGTCTTAATTTTCTTTTTAGACGATTTATTTGGTTGGGAAAGAAACCACGTATAGCATTGATTAAATTACAGCAAACTAAGGGGAACGGGGGAATTAACTTTCCTAATATTCTTTGGTACTCGCAAGCTGCTCAATTATGATATTTACATGACTGGTTGCACAATGACAACAATTACACGAACACTGACTTAGATAAGGAATTTATACAGGGGGGAGACCTAGTCACCTTTCTACATCTACACACGCAGGAGGTGTCGGAGGAGCTGAGGAGGAACCCATTATTGTGGAGCGTTAGGAAGCTATGGACGGATATGCGACATAAACTTAATCTAAATGCCCACAAATCATTACACCTTCTGTTCGTGGCTAATTCTGACATCCAAGAGAGTGATACTGCTAGGGGCAATATGTTTTCTCTAACGTCCTAAGTGGATGCTGGGAACTCCGTAAGGACCATGGGGAATAGCGGCTCCGCAGGAGACTGGGCACATCTAAAGAAAGCTTTAGGACTATCTGGTGTGCACTGGCTCCTCCCCCTATGACCCTCCTCCAAGCCTCAGTTAGATCTCTGTGCCCGAACGAGAAGGGTGCACACTAGGGGCTCTCCTGAGCTTCTTAGTGAAAGTTTTAGTTTAGGTTTGTTATTTTCAGTGAGACCTGCTGGCAACAGGCTCACTGCATCGAGGGACTAAGGGGAGAAGAAGCGAACTCACCTGCGTGCAGAGTGGATTGGGCTTCTTGGCTACTGGACATTAGCTCCAGAGGGACGATCACAGGCTCAGCCTGGATGGGTCCCGGAGCCGCGCCGCCGGCCCCCTTACAGAGCCAGAAGAGCGAAGAGGTCCGGAAAAATCGGCGGCAGAAGACGTTCCTGTCTTCAATAAGGTAGCGCACAGCACCGCAGCTGTGCGCCATTGCTCTCAGCACACTTCACACTCCGGTCACTGATTGTGCAGGGCGCTGGGGGGGGCGCCCTGAGACGCAATAAAACACGATAAAAATACCTTACATGGCAAAAAATACATCACATATAGCTCCTGGGCTATATGGATGCATTTAACCCCTGCCAGAATATACAGAAAAACGGGAGATAAGGCCGCCGAAAAGGGGGCGGAGCCTATCTCCTCAGCACACTGGCGCCATTTTCCCTCACAGCTCAGTTGGAGGGAAGCTCCCTGGCTCTCCCCTGCAGTCACTACACTACAGAAAGGGTTAAAAAAAGAGAGGGGGCACTAATTAGGCGCAGTATTAAAACATACAGCAGCTATAAGGGGAAAAACACTTATATAAGGTTATCCCTGTATATATATATATATATATATATATATAGCGCTCTGGTGTGTGCTGGCAAACTCTCCCTCTGTCTCCCCAAAGGGCTAGTGGGGTCCTGTCCTCTATCAGCATTCCCTGTGTGTCGGCACGTTTGTGTCGACATGTATGAGGAGAAAAATTATGTAGAGACGGAGCAGAGTGTCTGTAATAGTGATGTCACCCCCTAGGGCAGGGGTGGCCAGACTTTTGGAGTCGGTGATCTACTGTGAAAGCTAAAAAGCTTTTGTGATCTACCTAGGAGGAATAATAGCGCGCGCCGCAGGCGCGCGTGCAAAAAAGGGGCGTGGCATAACAAAAAGTGGGCGTGCTATAACTAAAAGTGGGCGTGGTATAACACACAAAAAAGGGACGTAGCCTTGCTGCGCAGAGTGTAATGACTACCTCACGCAAAATAACACATTGGCCCCCACAGGTAAAAACCTCAAACACATATGCCCCCAGTGCCAGATACACATTCCCCCACAGTGCCAGATATGCCCCCACAGTGCCAGATACACATGCCCCCACAGTGCCATGTGCCCACAGTGCCAGATATGCCCCCACAGTGCCAGATACAGATATGCCCCCACAGTGCCATGTGCCCGCAGAGCCAGATATGCCCAGTGCCACATATGACCCCACAGTGCCAGATATGCCCCCACACTGCCAGATATGCCCCCACACTGCCAGACATGCCCCCACAGTGCCATGTGCCCGCAGAGCCAGATATGCCCAGTGCCACATATGACCCCACAGTGCCATGTGCCCACAGTGCCAGATAGCCCCCACAGTGCCAGATACAGATATGCCCCCACAGTGCCAGATACAGATATGCCCCCACAGCGCCAGATTACAGATATGCCCCCACAGTGCCAGATATGCCCCCACAGTGCCATGTGCCCGCAGTGCCAGATATTCCCCCAGTGCCACACATGACCCCACAGTGCCAGACATGCCCCCACAGTGCCAGATATGCCCCCACAGTGTCATGTGCCCGCAGAGCCAGATATGCCCCCAGTGCCACACACGACCCCACAGTGCCAGACATGCCCCCACAGTGCCAGATATGCCCCCAGTGCCAGATATGCCCCCACAGTGCCATGTGCCCGCAGAGCCAGATATTCCCCCAGTGCCACACATGACCCCACAGTGCCAGACATGCCCCCACAGTACCAGATATGCCCCCACAGTGCCATGTGCCCGCAGAGCCAGATATGCCCCCAGTGCCACACATGACCCCACAGTGCCAGACATGCCCCACAGTGCCAGACATGCCCCCAGTGCCATGTGCCCGCAGAGCCAGATATGCCCCCAGTGCCACACAGGACCCCACAGTGCCAGATATGCCCCCAGTGCCAGATATGCCCCCACAGTGCCATGTGCCCGCAGAGCCAGATATTCCCCCAGTGCCACACATGACCCCACAGTGCCAGACATGCCCCCACAGTACCAGATATGCCCCCACAGTGCCAGATATGCCCCCACAGTGCCATGTGCCCGCAGAGCCAGATATGCCCCCAGTGCCACACATGACCCCACAGTGCCAGACATGCCCCACAG
Organism: Pseudophryne corroboree; assembly: GCF_028390025.1. Taxonomy (NCBI): domain Eukaryota; kingdom Metazoa; phylum Chordata; class Amphibia; order Anura; family Myobatrachidae; genus Pseudophryne; species Pseudophryne corroboree. The sequence continues at coordinate 50,589,314 of NC_086449.1, read as the reverse complement.
TGCCAGACATGCCCCCAGTGCCATGTGCCCGCAGAGCCAGATATTCCCCCAGTGCCACACATGACCCCACAGTACCAGACATGCCCCCACAGTGCCAGATATGCCCCCACAGTGCCATGTGCCTGCAGAGCCAGATATGCCCCCAGTGCCAGACATGTATAGACTATAGAACAGGTTACCGTTGGTGTGTGGTGAGCGCAGCGCGCGCCTCTCCTGCCTGCTGCTCCCGCTCTGCCTCTTCAGTCTGACGGCAGCGTGTATGGCTCAAATCAGGTGCCGGTCCGCGAGCTCTCATTGGCTAACGAACCGGCACCTGATTTGAGCTATACACTCGGCCGTCAGACTGAGGAGACAGAGCGGGAGCGGAGGGCAGGAGAGGCGCGGCTTCGGGTGGCTGGGCGGCGGATCGCGATCGACTGGTCGCATGTCCGCGATCGACCAGTCGATCGCGATCGACTGTTTGGCCACCCGTGCCCTAGGGGGTCGACACCCGAGTGGATGTACTGTTGAAAATTACGTGACGGTGTCAGCTCTGTATAGAAAACAGTGGTTGACATGAGACAGCCGGCTACTCAGCTTGTGCCTGTCCAGACGTCTCATAGGCCGTCGGGGGCTCTAAAGCCCCCGTTACCTCAGATGGCAGATACAGACGCCGACACGGATACTGACTCCTGTGTCGACGGTGAAGAGACAACCGTGATTTCCAGTAGGGCCACACGTTACATGATTGAGGCAATGGAAAATGTTTTACACATTTCTGATAATACGAGTACCACCAAAAAGGGGTATTATGTTCGGTGAGGAAAAACTACCTGTAGTTTTCCTGAATCTGATAAATAAAATGAGGTGTGTGATGATGCGTGGGTTTCCCCCCGATAACAATTGATAATTTCTAAAAAGTTATTGGCAGTATACCTTTTCCCGCCAGAGGTTAGGGTGCGTTGGGAAACACCCCCTAGGGGGGATAAGGCGCTCACACGCTTGTAAGAACAAGGGCTCTACCCTCTCCTGAGATGGCCGCCCTTAAGGATCCTGCTGATAGAAAGCAGGAGGGTATCCTAAAATGTATTTACACACATACTGGTGTTATACTGCGACCAGCAATCGCCTCAGCCTGGATGTGCAGTGCTGGGTTGGCGTGGTCGGATTCCCTGACTGGAAATATTGATATCCTAGATAAGGACAGGATATTATTGCCTATAGAGCATTTAAAAGATGCATTTCTATATATGCATGATGCACAGCGGAATATTTGCCGACTGGCATCAAGTATAAGTGCGTTGTCCAATTCTACCAGAAAAGTGGTCAGGTGATGCGGATTCCAAACGGCATTTGGAAGTATTGCCTTAAAAAGGGGACATTTGGGGTCGGTCTTTCAGACCTGGTGGCCACGGCAACAGCTGGGAAATCCACGTTTGTACCCCAGGTCGCCTCTCAAAAAAGACGCCGTATTATCAGGCGCAGTCCTTTGTTGGCAAGCGGACAAAAGGTTCCTCTTTTCTGCTCGTGACAGAGGGAGAGGAAAAAGGCTGCAGAGATCAGCCAGTTCCCAGGAACAGAAACCCTTTCCCGCCTCTGCCAAGCCCTCAGTATGACGCTAGGGCTTTACAAGCTCAGGCACGGTGGGGGCCCGTTCTCAATGAATTTCAGTGCGCAGTGGGCTCACTCGCAAGTAGACCCCTGGATCCTTCAGGTAATATCTCAGGGGTACAAATTGGAATTCAAGACGTCTCCCCCTCGCCGTTTCCAAAAGTCGGCTTTACCGACGTCTCCCTCTGACAGGGAGGCAGTTTTGGAAGCCATTCACAAGCTGTATTCCCAGCAGGTGATAATCAAGGTACCCCTCCTGCAACAGGGAACGGGGTATTATTCCACACTATTGTGGTACCGAAGCCAGACGGCTCGGTGAGACCGATTCTAAATCTAAAATCTTTGAACACTTACATACAGAGGTTCAAATTCAAGATTGAGTCACTCAGAGCAGTGATTGCGAACCTGGAAGAAGGGGACTACATGATGTCTCGGGACATCAAGGATGCTTACCTTCATGTCAAAATTTACCCTTCTCACCAAGGGTACCTCAGGTTATGGTACAGAACTGTCACTATCAGTTCAGACGCTGCCGTAGGGATGGTCCACGGCACCCCGGGTCTTTACTAAAGTAATGGCCGAAATGATGATATTCCTTCGAAGGAAGGGAATTTTAGTTATCCCTTACTTGGACGATTCCCTGATAAGGGTAAGATCCAGGGAACAGTTGGAGGTCGGTGTAGCACTATCTCAGGTAGTGTTGCGGCAGCACAATTGGATTCTCAATATTCCAAAATCGCAGCTGGTTCCGATGACTTGTCTTCTGTTCCTAGGGATGATCCTGGACACAGTCCAGAAAAAAGGTGTTTCTCCCGGAGGAGAAAGCCAGGGAGTTATCCGAGCTAGTCAGGAACTTCCTAAAACCGAGCCAAGTCTCAGTGCATCAATGCACAAGGGTTCTGGGTAAAAATGGTGGCTTCCTACGAAGCAATCCCATTCGGCAGATTCCACGCAAGAACTTTCCAGTGGGACCTACTGGACAAATGGTCCGGGTCGCATCTTCAGATGCATCAGCGGATAACCCTGTCACCAAGGACAAGGGTATCCCTCCTGTGGTGGTTGCAGAGTGCTCATCTTCTAGAGGGCCGCAGATTCGGCATTCAGGACTGGGTCCTGGTGACCACGGATGCCAGCCTGCGAGGCTGGGGAGCAGTCACACAGGGAAGGAATATCCAGGGCTTATGGTCAAGCCTGGAGACATCACTTCACATAAATATCCTGAAGCTAAGGGCCATTTACAATGCTCTAAGCTTAGCAAGACCTCTGCTTCAAGGTCAGCCGGTGTTGATCCAGTCGGACAACATCACGGCAGTCACCCACGTAAACAGACAGGGTGGCACAAGAAGCAGGAGTAATGGCAGAAGCTGCAAGGATTCTTCGCTGGGCGGAAAATCATGTGATAGCACTGTCAGCAGTATTCATTCCGGGAGTGGACAACTGGGAAGCAGATTTCCTCAGCACGACCTCCATCCGGGAGAGTGGGGACTTCACCCAGAAGTCTTCCACATGATTATAAACCGTTGGGAAAAACTCGACAGGTATTGCGCCAGGTCAAGGGACCCTCAGGCAATAGCTGTAGACGCTCTGGTAACACCGTGGGTGTACCAGTCAGTGTATGGGTTCCCTCCTCGGCCTCTCATACCCAAGGTACTGAGATTGATAAGATGGAGAGGAGTAAGCACTATATTCGTGGCTCCGGATTGGCCAAGAAGGACTTGGTAACCAGAACTTCAAGAGATGCTCACGGAGGATCCGTGGCCTCTACCTCTAAGAAGGGACCTGCTCCAGCAAGGACCCTGTCTGTTCCAGGACTTACCGCGGCTGCGTTTGACGGCATGGCGGTTGAACGCCGGATCCTGAAGGAAAAAAGGCATTCCGGATTAAGTCATCCCTATCCTGATCAAAGCCAGGAAGGATGTAACCGCAAAACATTATCACCGCATTTGGCGAAAATATGTTGCGTGGTGCGAGGCCAGTAAGGCCCGACGGAGGAAATTCAACCGGGTCGATTCCTACATTTCCTGCAAACAGGAGTGTCTATGGGCCTGAAATTGGGGTCCATTAAGGTTCAAATTTCGGCTCTGTCAATTTTCTTCCAAAAAGAACTAGCTTCAGTCCCTGAAGTTCAGACGTTTGTAAAAGGGGTACTGCATATACAGCCTCCTTTTGTGCCTCCAGTGGCACTTTGGGATCTCAATGTAGTTTTTGGGTTCCAAAAGTCACATTGGTTTGACCCACTTAAATCTGTGGAGTTAAAATATCTCACAGGGAAAGTGGTCATGCTGTTGGCCCTGGCCTGGGCCAGGCGCGTGTCAGAATTGGGGGCTTTATCCTGTAAAAGCCCTTATCTGATTTTCCATTCGGACAGGGCGGAATTGAGGACTCGTCCTCAGTTTTTCCCTAAGGTGGTTTCAGCGTTCACCTGATCCAACCTATTGTGGTGCCTGCGGCTACTAGGGACTTGGAGGACTCCAAGTTGCTAGACGTTGTCAGGGCCCTGAAAATATATGTTTCCAGGATGGCTGGAGTCAGGAAATCTGACTCGCTGTTTATCCTGTATGCACCCAACAGGCTGGGTGCTCCTGCTTCTAAGCAGTCAATTGCTCGTTGGATTTGTAGTACAATTCAGCTTGCACATTCTGTGGCAGGACTGCCACAGCCAAAAATCTGTAAATGCCCACTCCACAAGGAAGGTGGGCTCATCTTGGGCGGCTGCCCGAGGGGTCTCGGCTTTACAACTTTGCCGAGCAGCTACTTGGTCAGGAGCAAAATACGTTTGTAAATTCTACAAAATTGATACCCTGGCTGAGGAGGACCGGGAGTTCTCTCATTTGGTGCTGCAGAGTCATCCGCACTCTCCCGCCCGTTTGGGAGCTTTGGTATAATCCCCATGGTCCTTACGGAGTCCCCAGCATCCACTTAGGACGTTAGAGAAAATAAGAATTTACTTACCGATAATTCTATTTCTCGTAGTCCGTAGTGGATGCTGGGCGCCCATCCCAAGTGCGGATTGTCTGCAATACTGGTACATAGTTATTGTTACCAAAAAATTCAGGTTATTGCTGTAGTGAGCCATCTTTTCTAGAGGCTCCTCTGTTATCATGCTGTTAACTGGGTTCAGATCACAAGTTGTACAGTGTGATTGGTGTGGCTGGTATGAGTCTTACCCGGGATTCAAAATCCTTCCTTATTGTGTACGCTCGTCCGGGCACAGTATCCTAACTGAGGCTTGGAGGAGGGTCATAGGGGGAGGAGCCAGTGCACACCAGATAGTCCTAAAGCTTTCTTTAGATGTGCCCAGTCTCCTGCGGAGCCGCTATTCCCCATGGTCCTTACGGAGTCCCCAGCATCCACTACGGACTACGAGAAATAGAATTATTGGTAAGTAAATTCTTATTTTTAAACTCACTTAATGATAACTACTTAGTACAACTAATTGAGGAACCAACTAGGTACAGTGCAATCTTAGACCTGGTATTAACAAACAATGGGGATTTGGTATCAGGTATTATAGTAAGGGAACCCATAGGAAACAGCGACCACAATATGGTCACATTCAATATCAGTTTCTATAAACAGCCCTATACTGGCTCAACTAGGACTTTAAACTTTAGCAAAGCAAATTTTGAAAAGATGAGAATATTTTTCAGGTATATTGAATGGGAAGGTTTGTTTTTAGGAAAAAATACTACGGAGAAATGGGAGGTACTAAAATTCCTGCTAGCTAAAAACACACTCAAATGTATTCCTGTGAGTAGCAAAAAAAGGAATAAAAATCATAAACCGATGTGGCTTAACAAAAAGATTAAGGAACTTATGGGCAAGAAAAGGCGAGCATTTAGAAAATACAAATCTGACGGGGAAGCAGAGTCATTTTAGCACTATAAGGAATGTAACAAAATTTGCAAAAAGGAAATTAGAGCGGCTAAAGTAGAAACTGAAAAACTAGTAGCAAAGGTAAGCAAAGCGAATCCCCAAAAATTATTTAAATACATTAATAGCAAGAGATTAAAGAAGGAGAGTATAGGCCCTTTAAAAGACAAGTTGGGAGTCTTAAGCAAAAATTATAATGACATAGCGGACACACTAAATTAGTTTTTTTTTCAACAGTATTCACTCGAGAGGACCCAATTCAGGGACTAACACACACTCTCAATAATGAGAATATCACACTGATAGGTACTTATTTAAGCGAGGAAGTAGTCTATGACCGATTAAAACATTTAAAGATTAATAAATCACCAGGGCCCGATGGTATTCATCCAAGGGTTCTAATGGAGCTTCACTCTGAACTGGCAAAACCGCTATCTTTGATCTTTGAGGATTCAGTTATATCAGGTATGGTTCCCAAAGACTGGCGTATAGCGGAAGTAGTGCCTATATTCAAAAAGGGAAGTAAAGCTGAACCAGGTAATTATAGACCAGTTAGTCTTACATCTATAGTGGGGAAAGTATTGGAAGGTATTCTAAGAGATAGTATTCAGAAGTTCCTTGAAACCAATAAGGTCATTAAAAGGAATCAACATGGGTTTATGAATGACAGATCCTGTCAAACCAACTTACTTGGCTTTTATGAAACAGTAAGCGCAAACCTAGATCAGGGTAAAGACGTGGATGTAATCTTTTTAGACTTTGCCAAGCATTCGATACTGCACCACACATGAGACTTATCTACAAGCTACAAGAATCAGGGCTAGGAAGCACAATATGCACTTGGGTCAAAAACTGGTTAGATAATAGGAAACAGCGCGTTGTGGTTAATGGATCTTTTTCAACTTGGACTGAAGTGCTAAGTGGTGTGCTGCAAGGCTCAGTATTAGGACCGCTATTGTTCAATATTTTCATTAACGACCTAACAGAAGGTCTAGAGAGCATGGTGTCAATTTTTGCAGATGATACCAAATTGTGTAAGGCTATAAATACAGAGGAGGATGCCGAGTCTCTTCAGAACGACTTAGTTAAATTCGAAGCATGGGCAGCCAAATGGAGAATGCGCTTCAACACAGACAAGTGTAAGGTAATGCACTGTGGTAACAAGAACAAAAATTACACCTACCTACTAAATGGGGTAAAATTAGAGGATTCTTTACTGGAAAAGGACTTAGGTGTCCTCATAGATAGCAAGCTAAGCAGTAGTACCCAAAGTAGGACGGCAGAAAAGAAGGCTAATAAGATATTAGCATGCATAAAACGGGGTATTGATGCTAGGGACGAGAGTATTATACTCCCGTTATATAAATCACTAGTGAGGCCACACCTTGAATACTGCGTACAATTCTGGGCACCGTACTACAAAAAGGATATCCTGGAGCTTGAAAAGGTACAGAGGAGGGCGACCAAACTAATTAAGGGCATGGAGACGATGGAATACAAGGAAAGGCTTGAAAGACTAGGCATGTTTACATTGGAAAAGCGGAGACTAAGAGGGGATATGATCAACAACTACAAATATATAAGGGGACAATACACAGAGCTTGCGCGGAACCTGTTTTTGGTTAGATCAACACAGAGGAATCGTGGACACTCGCTCAGGTTAGAGGAGATTCCGCACAATACGGCGTAAAGGCTTTTTCACGGTAAGGACAATACATGTTTGGAATTCCCTGCCCGAGAGAGTTGTAATGGCGGAATCTGTCAACACCTTTAAGAATGGGTTAGATAAATTCCTAATGGATAAGGATATCCAGAGGTATGGTGCATAGTCATGTATTATAGTTACTATAAATAGGGATAAAATGTAACAGCTGACAGCAGCATCAGTCAGAAACTTTAGTCAAATCATCATGCATAGGAGACCACAAATAGGTTGAACTCGATGGACAATTGTCTTTTTTCAACCTCAGATACTATGTTAGGGCACACTATCCATTTGATATCTGGAGGTTGGGGGGTATTTCCAAGATCGGTCATCTGGTGGATATGCAAGGCTTGAGGCCGCTCACATTCCAGGAGGCCACCAACAGATACCCAGTTTTGCTGGCCTATCCTGTGGGCTTTCTTTTAGCTCAACACCATGTTTCATCCACTATCAGGTGTTTCTCATCTGTGGACTGGGACAATCCGATCGATAAAATACTGCAACAAACCCCTATGGTTCAGAAGGCAATTTGTTATGCACACCAGTGCCTGCAGGAATGTACTGGTGTCTGAACTGTTATGCACACAAGTGCCTGCAGGAATGTACTGGTGTCTGAACGGATAGGGATTCAAAACAAATGAACTCACAGACAGACTGGGGAATATGACATTACGTACACAGAAGGTGATAGGGTAACAAAATAAACACAAAGTGAACAGAGAAGCCCAGAGGCTAAGAAACTGGGTGTCTCCCTCGTATTATGAATGCTCAGATGGAAAAAGCAAGATGTTGTGTTTTAATACGTAGAGAACCCGAAATGCTGTTGCTAAGAGCAACAGCAAAACCCTAAAGGGTTACCAACGGGTGTGGCAGTAAACTCCTTGGTCAGAGATGGAATGATAGACACAAGGAGAGTCTCCACAATCCTAATCCTCACTTGCAGTGCACAGGTTTAGCTTACTGCCACTAAACTGACACCTGAACAGTGAGAAAGGATTTAGGCAGGCAAGTCTGAGAAAACAGCCGCAAACTTGCTAAGTTCACAGAGTAGCAAAAGAACCCCAGCAAGTTAAACGACTGACTCCAGTCTTACTGCTAGGTCTGGATTGGCAGAGTGTAGTACCAAATCCCCAGGCCTATTTGCAGTAAGCAACAACAAATACAAAGCTACACAGTACTGGCTAACTTTCAGGAACTAACTAACCAACAAAGATTCAGCAGTATCTGCTTAACCTGAGAAGAGGCCTTATATAGCAGGTGCTGTCCACGCCCCACTCAGACCTCACAGACTGTGAGCAAAAAAAACAGCACCGGATCCCCTGCCGTGCACAAAGCCTGTAACCACTGCACAGCAAAAGACCCGAACCGGAGTATCAGCTGCGCTCAGGCCACTCCGCTAGCACTTGTCTCCCGGTTGCCATGACGACGTGGCAGCACAGGGCAGGAGACCCTAACACAATTTCGATTGCATATGGTCATTTTCAACTGTTCTACGGGACAGGGAGGTATTGTATCTTGGAAGGATTGTCTCCCTGAAATTGAGATAACTGACTTACTTGCGGCTCATGCTAAAGCTTGTAAATAATTTCCCTCATCTAGGTATAAAGAAATGTCTCTTAATATTTTACACAGAACATATCTGTTGCCCCATAGACGATACCTGATAGGACTTGCTGATATGCATACAATTTGGAAATGTGGGGCTCCCCAAGCAGATCTCTATCATTGCCTATGGTCCTGCCATATAATTAGAAAGTTCTGGATAGATATAAGGAATTACTTGGTGGCTCATCTGGTGAACTATTGGAGATTGTATCCAGAATGGGCGCTCTTCGGTATTTTCTCACTGGATCAACGTCTCAGGGTAGTAGAAAACTGCTACTGGCAGTATAGCAGCCAAAAAAGCTATTCTTCAAGTATGGATTGCTAGAGAACCACCTACCCTATCACTATTTAAGGCCAAATTGTTTTATCTCTTCAGAATGGAATCGATAGGAATCTTACTGGAAAAAGATACTAAGGTACAGAGATTTTTTGAAGTTTGGGAGAGCTATCTAACGAACTTGTCGACAACGGTTAGGATGCAGCTCCATAATTCATTGTCCAATACAGACTGGTTTCTAACTAGAATGGCTACAGGGGACCCACCGATTATACTTTAGAACTGGTTATCATTCTGGGCTCTGGAGACGGCTGGAGGAGAAAATGGTGCACGGACACGGGTTTGTAATTTTTTTTAATTGTAATTTTATTTTTATGATACATTTGTATTTTGACCACAGACTCAACGATAATCTGATATGTTATATCTCGTATTTACCCTTCTAATGTATGTCTGTTCTAACATGCATGTTTCTGTATGTACTACATATATTGCTTCAATAAAAATATGTTGGAAAAAAAGAAAAATGGTCAGACAGCGTGTCATCAGAAATTGACACGGTTGATAAAGATGAGATACTCCTTAAGTTAGGGTATATTAAAAAGACGCTGCCGCCTACATGCTAGAAGCGATGAAAGATATTGGACTCTCGAGTTCACAAGCCGCTACCATGGCGGTATCAGCTGGGCAGGCATTGTGGATTCGCCAGTGGAACGCGGATGCGGATTCCATAAGAAACATGGAGGCTCTCCCATATAAAGGTGAGACCTTCTTTGGCGATGGTCTGGATGCGTTAGTCTCGGCGGCTACTGCAGGTAAGTCAACATTTTTGCCCTCTGCGCCTGCACCGGCAAAAAAGACCTATCACACACACATGCAGTCCTTTCGGCCCAATAAATACAAAAGAGCGAGAGGTTGCCCCTTTGCAGGAAGGGGAAAAGTATATCATATATATAAGCAGTACGGTAGGCCACGGCTGTACCTACCTCAGTCTCGTCAGTGCACTCGTCGTCCATAAGTAATATAATACTATACTATCCATCTACATTGTATACCTGTGTTGTTGTTTTTTCTTCATACTAGTTTAGCAGTCTGCTGACAGTGTCCACCAGGTCCGTTGTATACAGTATATTATATAAGCAGTACGGTAGGCCACGGCTGTACCTACCTCTGTGTCGTCAGTGCACTCGTCGTCCATAAATAATATAATACTATACTATATTATATCCATCCATCTGCATTGTATACCTGTGGTGTTTTTTTTTTCTTCATACTAGTTAAGCAGTCTGCTGACAGTGTCCACCAGGTCCGTTATATACAGTATATTATATAAGCAGTACGGTAGGCCACGGCTGTACCTACCTCTGTATCGTCAGTGCACTCGTCGTCCATAAGTAATATAATACTATACTATCCATCCATCTACATTGTATACCTGTGATGGCTTTTAGTTGTGCGCATTAAAATATGGACAAAAAAAAATGTGGAGGTTAAAAAAATAAGTAAAGATCAAGATCCACTTCCACCTCATGCTGAAGCTGCTGCCACTAGTCATGGCCGAGACGATGAAATGCCATCAACGTCGTCTGCCAGGGCTGATGCCCAATGTCATAGTACAGAGCATGTAAAATCCAAAACACAAAAGATCAGTAAAAAAATGACCCAAAAATCAAAATTAAAAGCGTCTGAGGAGAAGCGTAAACTTGCCAATATGCCATTTACGACACGGAGTGGCAAGGAACGGCTGAGGCCCTGGCCTATGTTCATGGCTAGTAGTTCAGCTTCACATGAGGATGGTAGCACTCATCCTCTCGCTAGAAAAAAGAAAAGACTTGCGGCAAAAGCACAGCAAAGAACTGTGCGTTCTTCGAAATCACAAATCCCAAAGGAGAGTCCAATTGTGTCGGTGGCGATGCCTGACCTTCCCAACACTGGACGGGAAGAGCTTGCGCCTTCCACCATTTGCACGCCCCCTGCAAGTGTTGAAAGGAGCACCCGCAGTCCAGTTCCTGATAGTGAAATTGAAGATGTCAGTGTTGAAGTACACCAGGATGAGGATATGGGTGTTGCTGGCGCTGGGGAGGAAATTGACAAGGAGGATTCTGATGGTGAGGTGGTTTGTTTAAGTCAGGCACCCGGGGAGACACCTGTTGTCCGTGGGCGGAATATGGCCATTGACATGCCTGGTGAAAATACCAAAAAAATCAGCTCTTCAGTGTGGAAGTATTTCAACAGAAATGCGGACAACTGGTGTCAAGCCGTGTGTTGCCTTTGTCAAGCTGTAATAAGTAGGGGTAAGGACGTTAAACACCTCGGAACATCCTCCCTTATACGTCACCTGCAGCGCATTCATAATAAGTCAGTGACAAGTTCAAAAACTTTGGGCGACAGCGGAAGCAGTCCACTGACCAGTAAATAATTTCCTCTTGTTACCAAGCTCGCGCAAACCACACCACCAACTCCCTCAGTGTCAATTTCCTCCTTACCCAGGAAAGCCAATAGTCCTGCAGGCCATGTCACTGGCAAGTCTGACGAGTCCTCTCCTGCCTGGGATTCCTCCGATGCATCCTTGAGTGTAACGCCTACTGCTGCTGGCGCTGCTGTTGTTGCTGCTGGGAGTCGATCGTCATCCCAGAGGGGAAGTCGGAAGACCACTTGTACTACTTCCAGTAAGCAATTGACTGTCCAACAGTCCTTTGCGAGGAAGATGAAATATCACAGCAGTCATCCTGTTGCAAAGCGGATAACTGAGGCCTTGACAACTATGTTGGTGTTAGACGTGCGTCCAGTATCCGCTGTTAGTTCACAGGGAACTAGACAATTTCTTGAGGTAGTGTGCCCCCGTTACCAAATACCATCTAGGTTCCACTTCTCTAGGCAGGCGATACCGAGAATGTACACGGACGTCAGAAAAAGACTCACCAGTGTCCTAAAAAATGCAGTTGTACCCAATGTCCACTTAACCACGGACATGTGGACAAGTGGAGCAGGGCAGACTCAGGACTACATGACTACATGACTGTGACAGCCCACTGGGTAGATGTATTGCCTCCCGCTGCAAAAACAGCAGCGGCAGCACCAGTAGCAGCATCTCGCAAACGCCAACTCGTTCCTAGGCAGGCTACGCTTTGTATCACCGCTTTCCAGAATACGCACACAGCTGACAACCTCTAACGGCAACTGAGGAAGATCATCGCAGAATGGCTTACCCCAATTGGACTCTCCTGGGGGTTTGTGGTATCGGACAACGCCAGCAATATTGTGCGTGCATTACATCTGGGCAAATTGCAGCACGTCCCATGTTTTGCACAAACCTTGAATTTGGTGGTGCAGAATTATTTAAAAAATGACAGGGGCGTGCAAGAGATGCTGTCGGTGGCCAGAAGAATTGTGGGCCACTTTCGGCGTACAGGCACTGCGTACAGAAGACTGGAGCACCACCAAAAAAACCTGAACCTGCCCTGCCATCATCTGAAGCAAGAGGTGGTAACGAGGTGAAATTCAACCCTCTATATGCTTCAGAGGATGGAGGAGCAGCAAAAGGCCATTCAAGCCTATACATCTGCCCACGATATACTGTCTCAAGCGCAGTGGAGAATGATTTCAACGTTGTGCAAGGTTCTGCAACCCTTTGAACTTACCACACGTGAAGTCAGTTCAGACACTGCCAGCCTGAGTCAGGTCATTCCCCTCATCAGGCTTTTGCAGAAGAAGCTGGAGGCATTGAAGGAGGAGCTAAAACAGAGCGATTCCGCTAGGCATGTGGGACTTGTGGATGGAGCCCTTCATTCGCTTAACCAGCATTCACGTGTGGTCAATCTGTTGAAATCAGAGCACTACATTTTGGCCACCGTGCTCGATCCTAGATTTAAAACTTACGTTGGATCTCTCTTTCCGGCAGACACAAGTCTGCAGGGGTTCAAAGAACTGCTGGTGAGAAAATTGTCAAGTCAAGCGGAACGCGACCCGTCAACATCTCCTCCTTCACATTCTCCCGCAACTGGGGATGCGAGGAAAAGGCTACGAATTCAGAGCCCACCCGCTGGTGGTGATGCAGGGCAGTCTGGAGCAACTGCTGATGCTGACATCTGGTCCGGACTGAAGGACCTGCCAACGATTACTGACATTGAAAGAATGGTGGAGGATTATATGAGTGACCGCATCCAAGTAGGCACGTCAGACAGTCCGCACGTATACTGGCAGGAAAAAGAGGCAATTTGGAGGCCCTTGCACAAACTGGCTTTATTCTACCTAAGTTGCCCTCCCTCCAGTGTGTACTCCGAAAGAGTGTTTAGTGCCGCCGCTCACCTTGTCAGCAATCGGCATACGAGGTTACTTCCAGAAAATGTGGAGATGATGATGTTCATTAAAATGAATTATAATCAATTCCTCCATGGAGACATTCACCAGCAGCAATTGCCTCCAGAAAGTACACGGGGATCTGAGATGGTGGATTCCAGTGGGGACAAATTAATAATCTGTGAGGAGGGGGATGTACACAGTGAAAGGGGTGATGAATCGGACGATGATGATGAGGTGGACATCTTGCCTCCGTAGAGCCAGTTTGTGCAAGGAGAGATTGATTGCTTCTTTTTTGGTGGGGGCCCAAACCAACAAGTCATTTCAGTCACAGTCGTGTGGCAGACCCGGTCGCTGAAATGATGGGTTCGTTAAAGTGTGCATGTCCTGTTTATACAACATAAGGGTGGGTGGGAGGGCCCAAGGACAATTCCATCTTGCACCTCTTTTTTCTTTCATTTGTCTTTGCGTCATGTGCTGTTTGGGGAGTATTTTTTGGAAGGGCCATCCTGCGTGACACTGCAGTGCCACTCCTAGATGGGCCAGGTGTTTGTGTCGGCCACTAGGGTCGCTTAGATTAGTCGTCACACAGCTACCTCATTGCGCCTCTTTTTTTCTTTGCGTCATGTGCTGTTTGGGGAGTATTTTTTGGAAGGGCCATCTTGCCTGACACTGCAGTGCCACTCCTAGATGGGCCAGGTGTTTTGTCGGCCACTTGTGTCGCTTAGCATAGCCATCCAGCGACCTCGGTGCAAATTTTAGGACTAAAAATAATATTGTGAGATGTTCAGAATAGACTGGAAATGAGTGGAAATTATGGTAATTGAGGTTAATAATACTATGGGATCAAAATGACCCCCAAATTCTATGATTTAAGCTGTTTTTTAGTTGTTTTTTTTTTAAAAACACCCGAATCCAAAACACCCAAATCCGACAAAAAAAATTTGGTGAGGTTTTGCCAAAACGCGTTCGAACCCAAAACACGGCCGCGGAACCGAGCCCAAAACCAAAACCCGAAAAATTTCCGGTGCACATCACTAGTTACTATACAATGCTAGTGTTTATGTATACATATCTAACAATTATAATAAGAATAATTTGCAATAATATTTATTTAGCCGCAGTACCCAAAATCTTTCCAACAATTAATGGTATTGCTGGACTGGATACTCAGAATAATATCCTAAATTATTAAATTATCCATACATTAATCTATATATCTCTCTTCAAGTGGAGTACAATACTCACAACCATGTTTTTCAAAGTGTGTTCGTTACACCGGTCAAAAATCTCTCTGGATTTCCTGCTTAGAAAAGAAAAGAGGAAGGAAAGGTCTGATTGAAATAATTCCCATCCACAATAATGGATGAGTACTCATACCTACACCACACGTTTGCTCGCTCTCTCTTCAAAAAAAAAGAAAAAAAGAAATCAAGTCCTAATGTTATAAATAACGTCGCTCCCGTATACTTTCAGAAATGTTAAAAGTTCTGTAGGATATTAGCTTATAAGCACATAGTCTATTATCAATGATCATAATCATCTCTATCTTGATTGAAGGGTTCATTCAAATACAACTCTGTGGTAGTAACAGTAGTTAAAGTCTCTGTATCTCCATACAATTGTTTTTAGTGTTAGGTTCCTATAAGCTCTGGTCTCTGACCTTTTCGTTTCATTGCAAGCTCATGGATCTAGGGGTCCTTCTTCTGCAGCCTTTGCAACGGCTGTATCAGTAGTCAGCGGTACTTGCCCAGGACCATCCTATGCGATCTGTAACGGAACCGAAACATAAACAACTTCTCACCATAACACCGTCTTCACTCTCTTTAGTGATTGTCCTGTGCCGGACTGTGTGTTTTCGTGTTGGTTAAATATCTTTCCAAGGTTCTTGCAGCTTTTGATATTCTAGTAACTGTTTAAATAATTTGTGTGACACATTTGAACCGTCAAATCATTTTGTAGTTTTGAATCAGTCTCTGGATAATATATCTTTGCTCTAGATAATATATATTTGCTGGATTCCAAAAAGAATAACAAAAAAATGATATAGAAGAGAGACTAAGCAGAGGCTTAGGTGTAATTCTACCACTATTGAACCAACGATTGGACCATGCCATGATTCAAATTCTGCCTTTCCTGTCTCTTTTGTACATTAATAATGCTTATTTCTTTAAACCTTCCCTGTCAAATTATGACTTTATATTTTTTTCTCAACATTACCCATATTAAACACAAAATATTTTTCAAACTCCTATAACTCTTTCTATCAGTAAATAAACTTTACTGTCTTTGAAACAATAGATCACACATAGAACACCGTTGCTTTACTTTAACTTTACCCGTTAACACCTGTTACACATACTATAGTTCCTTTTTTTTAACATTAAACTATGTTGTATTAAAACAATGTTGTTTTTAATCAACCCAAACATCTGTAGTAAACATGCTATAGCTTTCTTTATCACCATCACTATCCCTCTTATTATCACATAATTTGTTATTTTGGTCATATGCCAGAACACTTCTGTACACTTCTCCATTAAACTTCATCCCACTATAGAAAGCTTGTGAATCTATGTCATGCTAGTTATCCTTAGATTTGCATAACTCATGACATTTCCCCTTAATAAAAGTTGGCAGCAACACTTTATTATTACTAATACTAATTCACTTTCCCATTATCCCCTATGGATGCTAGAGAAATTATTCTCCTGTTACTGTCAGTTTTTTTAAATGCAATGTAAAATGCGATGTAATCATTATAATTGTCTTACTTATCCACATTATATTCCTTATACTCCCCACTTTTGGGGGTGAGGAAGACAAGTATGCAGCTGTATCTAAGTTGTATACTGTCAGAGGTAAAATGTACACATCATACAAAATCTGCTGCTTAACCACAGTCTTAAACAAACATATTTTTTTTTCTTTTGTTCTTGCTTATACATAAGTTGATGGTTTGGCTCTGACTGTGTATCCATAATGTCTTATTCATGATAAAGTGTAATATTGTATTACCTTCTATAATTTCTTTGGTTATGAACTTGAATGCATGCACATAGCATTTACAAAAAAAATTACTGTATCTAGAGATTTATCATCTGGGCATACATATATATCTATCAATAAATGTATACCAAGGCTCCACCCTCTAAGGGTTTTAACTATCTTTGGCCTAGCGCCAAATAATGACCTAGGTAGTTAACTATGTCAGCACACCGTTGACTTTCGTCTTGCAACACCTTGTGTCCTGTTCTGCAAGAAAACACAACTGTTTAGTATCTAACACAAATACTTCAAATAATTTATAGCACAAAGGTATATCATCCACATACCGGTTACACCATCTGTAGGTAAAAAGAATGTAGGTTATTTTTGCAAGTACAAAGAGATTGTATATAAATCTTTTGCATAATCTAGTCCAATACAGTGTAATTTATTCCATCAACATTACATTTTTCTCATTGGGTAGTCTGTGTCCTACCACTACTTACACACAAGGTTAGTAATCATACTACATCAATATACTATACATTTCTTTGCTTATCTCAAAATATCATTCAGACTGGCCAGTCCACTCAATCCAGTTTTCACAAGATCTACTTCTCTCATCCACACTCCTTACTTGCATCCAAGCACAACTACAAACTTTCCTTGGACTGCATCCATTCTATGGAATGCCTTGCCACATACATGAATTTCCTGAAAACTCACTTAACACCGCTCCCATTATCTGTATAACCTTTTTTTATACAATCATATCCCCAAACTTTCTGGCTATGGAACCTGGTTTATTACTGCATATCGTGCAGTCCACCAAGAACTTTTTCAATCTATATCTAATATATCAATGCCTATACTTTGTCATGGATTTTA
Source organism: Pseudophryne corroboree (assembly GCF_028390025.1). Classification (NCBI taxonomy): domain Eukaryota; kingdom Metazoa; phylum Chordata; class Amphibia; order Anura; family Myobatrachidae; genus Pseudophryne; species Pseudophryne corroboree. Next base: position 50,572,089 of record NC_086449.1, on the reverse strand, counting down.
GCAAGCATATCCTTTACCTCCATTCATAAAAACACAGGGTAAGTGATATATACATGTATGCTATGTATCTAACTGAATCTGTCCCTACTCTATACTTTTTGCATCTGTACAAATACCTCATCCGTGATGCAGTATATTTTACAATGTACCTTACAAATTAGGTTTCTTCCAAATAAATTTAAAGAATTGCCTAAAAGTATGTTAATACTGGAATCTTAGTGATTTACAGCATATACTTTACAAACTGATATCTTTATCTTTCCCTATGATTCTAGCTGCTGCTGCTTTGAAAACTCTCCCCCCGTATAGCCCACATCTGAGATAGAGAAATCGGTATCGTTTGCAGCCTTAGGGCGTTGTCTTCTTGACTGTCTGAAAAAAAGGGGGTATACAAAAGACAGTACTTGCGCAATAAAAAACTAGGAGCTGCATGGAGGGACAAACACATGAAATCCCCAAAAATCCATTCATTACTTGAAAAAGGTCACAGGAGAGTGACCGAAACGCGTTGTATTCGAACAGAGGACTTCATTGGACGAGGAGCAGTGATACCAGTTGAAGGACTTTCATGCTGAAATAAACTCACTGCGGTGGTGCTGGGCTATTTTCAGCCTAGGACCATATTGCTTTACCATAAGCTAGCCCACCGCAGCTCCATCATATGGTGAGAGATTTTATATTCATCTATTGCACGGTCACTTCCAACAAACCTCTGCTGCCAAGTCACGGATTGCACTTTATTCATGTTTAATGTCAGTTTGTTTAAATAAATATTTTTATCTTGTGAGATCAAATCATTTGGTCCATTGAAATTTGTGGATTGACCCATTCCCATATATTAAAGGGTTCATCTTTAAACTTTGAGCGCCAGTGGATGCCACACGTATCTTTCTGTCATGTGTGCTTCTTGACTGTCTGCCAGATGCAGATCTGTTGTCAGCGCTAACAGCGTTAAAGCTATCTCTAGCCCACATCTGTTGCTGGGATTTTTCCTGATTACAGTTATGCTCCCGTAACTACACTTTTTTTTTATTATTGGCAGCTTTCTGTGATCCATCTTATTAGATCAAAGAAAAGAAAAATCAAAGCTCATTGAACACTTTTTATTACTACATCATGATAGATGCTGCAGGAAGGGGGCACGCTTCTGGGCTGTTACAGCCCCCTAGCTCTCCGTGCTACACAGCGTTGGAAACTGAAGGCTTTTTTTTTTTCTTCTTCTTTATATTGCAATACAACACATGGCATCCAGCCATTAATTTGCTGGCAGACCTTCTCACAATATATTGCATTAAAGAATATTTACGTATTAAACCCATATGGGAAACTTTGCTTCATAGTTAAAGACTAACATCAGATAAACATCAGACGAACACATTTTTAACTACAGATCTGCCAAAAGCCATTTGAACACGGACATCAACTCTTTTGTTTCCTCAGTTCACCACATATATATATAAACCTTATTTCAAAACTTGTAACCATCACAGACAGAAGGTTTCTATTAGACACAGATCTTAGAATATACTTAACGGAACAAACACTGAACTTTTATGTCCCACACACAAGACACCATAAAACACAAAACACACAGATTCGCCAGCGCAAGGGCGTGTTCCTTTGGTACCTGTTGAATACCATAGTTTTATAGTTTCATAAGTTGGACGCCCCTAATTTAAATAATAAAAATCAGTTTGCAAATTTTACCCGTTTGCACACTTTAATATCTTGCAGATTTCAACAGTTTTGCAGATTTCAAAATACGCTTAGTATTGGTTGATCAGGCCAATATTATATAGCATACTTGAAATGCACCTCTTAGTCACAGTACTGTACAAACTCTATGCATATATGGAATATTTCTTCCATAACATGATATGCACACTTAAGGTTAATCCTCCCTGCCCTTCCCATACGCTGAAAAATTTGCAATCCCTGCAATCTTTCACACACGCGACACGTCTGTCAACTGGGAAACTGCAGTAGTCCCTCTTATCATAAACTACAATCACAAAGTGTAAGGCGCCGGGGTCCGCTCGTCGGTGCGGCCCGGCGCCTAGCAACCAGGGACGCCGTACGCGGACAGCCGCCGGCTCCCTGGCAACGCTGGACGCCGGGCGCGCTGAGCCGCACGGACCCTAGCAACGGGAACGCCACTGGCGGACCGTGTTCCCCGTTGCTAGGCTTTAAGAGTTAATGTACTCTCCTGCTCTCTGGCCGTGCAGCAAGGCAGCTGCACGGCATTTATTCTAATCAGCCTTTTGGCAGCTGATTGGAGGACTCCTTGTTAAATACACTTCCAGGGCTTCTCACAGACGCTGGTAATAGCTTCCTGCATGCTGTTTCTGTTTGCTGAGAGTCTGTTCCAGTCTTGCTGTATCCGGTCATTCCAGTATTCGGAAGTCCTGAACTCGGAAGTTTGTCATCTTATTTCTGGAGTCCTGACTAATCACCATATAACATCCAGTGCTGTTCGTGAGTCGCGGCCTTGCCGTGTGTTGCGGCTTGTCCGCTTTATTATTAATTATTTGTGTTTTGGAGCATTTTGCAGAGGGTTCCGCTTCCACAGGTCCACTCTGGTATCCGGCGGTGCTGGGTAGGAGTATTGGACAAGTGGATTTTGGTTGTCCTTTTCCCTGGCGGGTTTCCGCACATACTTCTGTTTTTGTTAGTTAGCTTGTTGCCCCTGGCCTGTTGTCAGTCAGAGGTCCTCTTGTTATCATCCTGCCTCGGATTTCCCTTTGTCTCTCACTAAGACCGGGGGGCACCGGAGTTGGGCAGACATAATCCGCCCTTCAAACGTGGCTGCCAGGGGCTCAAGAAACCATAGTCTCGCAGGGGATTTCCGATAGCACGGGTGAGACAATAGAGTTAGGGCGCCAGGGGCAACTAGTCTTCCCTGCTACCGTTACCTGCATTCCATTCCAGCGCTCTGGTCCTTGTCATAAAATCTCCTCCGGTCAGGAGTGCTGGAATCATAACATTATTACCGGCCATACCAAAACTTAAAATTAAACGGAGTTTAATTTTTTCTTATTCAGTTTTTGTAAGAAATTGTCGGCCTCATGAATCCAACAGGGTTAGGACCAAATCCTGGTCAGCTCTTAGTCAGTCAGATTCAAGAACTTACTCAGATGGTTCAGGATCTTTCCCTTCGGGTGAAGTCGCAGGAAGATCTTTTACGAACTTCCCCGAGGGTAGTTCCTGAACCAAAAATCCATTTGCCTGACCGTTTTTCTGGGGATAGAAAAGAGTTAAATTTTAAAGAATCCTGTAAACTTTATTTTCGTTTAAGACCGATCTCCTCGGGTACTGAATCTCAGCGGGTCGGGATTATTATTTCTTTGCTCCATGGGGATCCCCAGACTTGGGCATTTGGTTTAAAAGCAGATGATCCGGTGTTGTTGTCAGTAGACGCTTTTTTTGGGTCTTTAGGACTGTTATATGATGACCCTGATAGAGAGGCATCCGCTGAAGGTCAGTTGCGCGCTCTCAGACAGGGTAGGAATCCCGCAGAGGTTTATTGTACGGAGTTTCGCCGGTGGTCGAACGACTGTGGCTGGAATGACCCAGCCCTGCGCAGTCAGTTTCGCCTCGGCTTATCAGAATCTATTAAAGACAGTCTCCTCCAGTATCCCGCTCCTGAGACTCTCTATAAACTCATGGAGCTTTCTATTAAGATTGATCGTCGTCTCAGAGAGCGGAAGGCTGAAAAAGGAGCATCGGTCAGGTCATCACCGTGTGTATATTCCATCCCTGTGGACATAGAGGAGCCCATGCAGATGGGTCTCTCCCGGTTGTCTCCTGAAGAGAGAGCCAGAAGACAAAACTCTGGTCTTTGTTTGTACTGTGGGGGTAAGGGACATTTTGCTCGTAATTGTCCGAATAATTCGGGAAACGCCTTGACCAGGTGAATTGTGAGGGGGTTCACCTAGGTCTGCAGCTGATCTCCTCGCATAACTCCCTTTTAGTCCCAGCTAAGGTTTCCTTTGGCAGCCTCAGTTCCTCGGTGTCGGCTTTTGTCAACAGTGGAGCCGCAGGAAACTTTATGGATTTAACTTGGGCCAAGGCCTTAGGCATTCCTCAGTTATCTTTGGGTAGGAGTGTCACCATGCATGGTTTAGATGGGAGTCCAGTGTCCAATGGGGTTATTTCACTCTGTACACCCCCTGTACTACTTACGGTAGGAGCTCTTCATTCTGAAAAAATCGAGTTCTTCCTTACCCATTGCCCAGCAGTTCCAGTGGTTCTGGGTCACCCTTGGCTGGCCTTTCACAATCCCACCATTGATTGGCGGTCAGGGGAGATTTCTCAATGGGGTGCCTTCTGTGATAAGGAATGTATTTCGTTTCCAGTCAGAATAGCTGCTGCAATTCCTGAACTCATTCCCGTGGAGTACCAGGAGTTTGCTGATGTGTTCTCCAAGGGCAATGCAGACATTCTGCCTCCCCATCGGCCTTATGATTGCGCCATTGAGCTAATTCCTGGTGCCGCATTGCCAAAGGGAAGGTTATATGCTTTATCCGGGCCAGAGACTGCGGCCATGAATGACTATGTTAAAGAGAGCCTAGGGAAAGGATTTATTAGGTCATCTAAATCTCCTTTAAGTGCAGGCTTCTTCTTTGTGGAGAAAAAGGATGGCTCGCTCAGACCTTGCATTGACTATAGAGCCCTAAATAAAATCTCAGTTAAAAATACTTATCCTCTGCCGCTGATTTCTGTCCTCTTTGATCAGCTGCGTTCGGCTGTGATTTTCTCCAAAATCGATCAAAGAGGAGCGTATAACCTCATCCGAATCAGGTCCGGAGATGAGTGGAAGACAGCCTTCAGTACTCAGTCGGGTCACTACGAGTACCTAGTGATGCCGTTCGGCTTGTCTAACGCTCCAGCAGTTTTCCAGGACCTCATTAACGATGTGCTCCATGACTTCCTAGGGAAATTCGTGGTCGTTTACTTAGACGACATCCTGATTTATTCTGACTCTATTGAACAACATGTTACCCAGGTGCGTCAGGTTCTTCAAACGTTACGTGAGAATCATCTATATGCCAAACTGGAGAAATGCGAGTTTCATGTCACGGAGGTATCTTTTTTAGGATACATTATTTCCCCTCGGGGATTTTCATGGAACCAAAGAAGCTTCAGGCCATCCTTAGTTGGGCGCAACCCACCAATTTAAAAGCAATTCAGCGCTTTTTAGGGTTTGCGAATTATTACAGGAGGTTCATTCATTCTTTCTCCAACCTGGTTGCTCCCATTGTGGCCCTGACAAAGAAAGGAGCGGATCCTACCAACTGGTCGCGTGAAGCGGAGTTTTCCTTTCGGGCCTTGAAACAAGCTTTTGTCTCGGCTCCAGTCCTTAGACATCCCAATCCAGGATTGCCCTTCATTGTGGAGGTTGATGCCTCGGAGGTTGGAGTAGGGGCTATACTATCTCAAAAGGATCCAGAGTCTCAGGAACTACATCCTTGTGCCTTTATGTCTAGGAAATTCTCCTCCGCTGAATCCAACTATGACGTTGGTAACCGGGAACTACTGGCAATAAAATGGGCTTTCGAGGAGTGGAGGCATTGGCTGGAGGGAGCAACACATACCATTTCAGTATTTACTGACCATAAGAATCTGCAATACATCGAATCAGCTAAGCGGCTGAATGCCCGGCAGGCTCGTTGGGCTTTGTTCTTTACTCGTTTCAAGTTTATTATAACTATCAGGCCAGGTTCCAAGAATACCAAGGCAGATGCTCTGTCACGCAGTTTTCTTCCGGTTCATGATAACAGTCCTGTTACTCCCATACTTCCATCTTCAGTCATTTGGGCAGGCCTCACACAAGATTTATTTACCCAGTTAAAACAGCTTCAACACCAAGCTCCTGGAAATTCTCCTGCTGGTCGTCTTTACATCCCAGAGTTCCTGAGAGCTAATGTTTTGACTGAGTTCCATGATAAACAAAGTTTCCGGGCATCCAGGGATCTCTAAGACATTGGAGTTAGTCTCCCGCTCAGTATGGTGGCCTGGTCTTTCTAAAAACGTTAAGGAGTTTGTTTCTTCATGTCAGGTTTGTGCACAGCATAAGGTTCCCCGTTCCTTGCCTATCGGGCAACTTATGCCCTTGAATGTCCCTCTCAGGCCATGGTCTCATATTTCCATGGATTTTGTGGTGGACCTTCCCCTTTCAGCTGGATGCAGAGTCATTTGGGTGGTAGTAGACCGTTTTAGCAAGATGGCTCATTTCATTGCCCTTCCCCGACTGCCATCTGCCCAAGGATTGGCAGTGTTGTTTCTCCGCCATGTTTTCAGACTTCATGGGTTGCCCACTGATATGGTTTCTGATCGGGGTCCACAATTCATTGCACAATTCTGGAAGTGTTTTTGTGCTTCATTAAAGATGAGATTGTCATTAACATCTGGTTACCACCCACAGTCCAACGGGCAAACCGAGCGAGTTAACCAATCATTGAAACAGTATTTGCGTTTGTACTCAGCCAAACTCCAGAATGATTGGTCCGAGTTTCTTCCATTGGCGGAGTTTGCTTACAATAATTCTTGTCATTCCTCCACCAACGTGTCTCCATTCTTTTCAGTTTTTGGTTTTCACCCCAGAGCTAATTCTTTTTTTCAACATTCCTCAGTTTCCTCGCTAACCTTAACCTCCCATCTCAGAGCCATTTGGAAAAAAGTGCACCTTGCTCTCAGAAAAGCGGCCTTTCGTGAGAAAATTTTTTCTGACCGGCTCCGACGTCCTTGCAATTTTTAGGTGGGAGATAGGGTATGGTTGTCGACTAGTAACATTAGACTTCGAAAATCTTCAGCTAGGTTGGGACCCAAATTTATTGGACCATTTCATATCATTAAAAAAGTTAACCCAGTTACTTTCCGGTTACGTTTACCAAAATCTCTTCGGATTGGTAATACGTTTCATTGCTCCCTGTTGAAGCCATACATTTCTTCCAATAAATTTCCTCGAAAGATCTCTCAGGGAAGATCTCCAGTGGATGTACAGGGACAACAGGAGTTCCTGGTGGAGAAGGTTCTCGATTCCAAGTTGTCCAGGGGCCAGCTTTATTTTCTGGTTCACTAGAGAGGTTATGGTCCAGAGGAAAGGTCCTGGGTCCTGGATAAGGATCTTCATGCCCCAAGGCTTAAGAGGGCATTTTTTCGGGAGTTTCCTTGGAAGCCTGGCTTTAGGGGTTCCTTGACCCCTCCTCAAGGGGGGGGGGTACTGTTAGGCGCCGGGGTCCGCTCGTCGGTGCGGCCCGGCGCCTAGCAACCAGGGACGCCGTACGCGGACAGCCGCCGGCTCCCTGGCAACGCTGGACGCCGGGCGCGCTGAGCCGCACGGACCCTAGGCTTAAAGAAAAAGAAAAAAAGTTAATGTATTCTCCTGCTCTCTGGCCGTGCAGCGCATTTATTCTAATCAGCCTTTTGGCAGCTGATTGGAGGACTCCTTGTTAAATACACTCCCAGGGCTTCTCACAGACGCCGGTAATAGCTTCCTGCATGCTGTTTCTGTTTGCTGAGAGTCTGTTCCAGTCTTGCTGTATCCGGTCATTCCAGTATTCGGAAGTCCTGAACTCGGAAGTTTGTCATCTTATTCCTGGAGTCCTGACTAATCACCATATAACATCCAGTGGTGTTCGCGAGTCGCGGCCTTGCCGTGTGTTGCGGCTTGTCCGCTTTATTATTTATTATTTGTGTTTTGGAGCATTTTGCGGAGGGTTCCGCTTCCACAGGTCCACTCTGGTATCCGGCGGTGCTGGGTAGGAGTATTGGACAAGTGGATTTTGGTTGTCCTTTTCCCTGGCGGGTTTCCGCACATACTTCTGTTTTTGTTAGTTAGCTTGTTGCCCTGGCCTGTTGTCAGTCAGAGGTCCTCTTGTTATCATCCTGCCTCGGATTTCCCTTTGTCTCTCACTAAGACCGGGGGGCACCGGAGTTGGGCAGACATAATCCGCCCTTCAAACGTGGCTGCCAGGGGCTCAGGAAACCATAGTCTCGCAGGGGATTTCCGATAGCACGGGTGAGACAATAGAGTTAGGGCGCCAGGGGCAACTAGTCTTCCCTGCTCCCGTTACCTGCATTCCATTCCAGCGCTCTGGTCCTTGCCATAAAATCTCCTCCGGTCAGGAGTGCTGGAATCATAACACAAAGCACCATGCCAATTTAATGCCAAGCAACATGCCAAGTTGCTTGTGTCTTTGTGCACTACAATGTTAGCAAACAGACTTAGGTTATGGTTAGCACAACACCTCTTTAGAGTTGCTCAGTTCTTTTGTGCACAAATAAACAATGTTAATAAACAGACTATGAATATACTTGGGACTTTAGTCCGTAGATTCCGTTATTTACCAGAATCCATATATGATTAAAACAATCAGCAGCTCTTTCTAGCTCAGTATTACAATATAGTTACACTCAATTACATATAATCAACTATAACCTCGGATAATCACTAGTGATGAGCGCCGGAAATTTTTCTGGTTTTGTGTTTTGGTTTTGGGTTCGGTTCCGCGGCCGTGTTTTGGGTTCGAACGCGTTTTGGCAAAACCTCACCGAATTTTTTTTGTCGGATTCAGGTGTGTTTTGGATTCGGGTGTTTTTTTCAAAAAACCCTAAAAAACAGCTTAAATCATAGAATTTGGGGGTAATTTTGATCCCAAAGTATTATTAACCTCAATAACCATAATTTCCACTAATTTTCAGTCTATTCTGAACACCTCACACCTCACAATATTATTTTTAGTCCTAAAATTTGCACCGAGGTCGCTGGATGACTAAGCTCAGCGACCCAAGTGGCCGACACAAACACCTGGCCCATCTAGGAGTGGCACTGCAGTGTCACGCAGGATGGCCCTTCAAAAAACTACTCCCCAAACAGCACATGACGCAAAGAAAAAAAGAGGCGCAATGAGGTAGCTGTGTGAGTAAGCTAAGCGACCCTAGTGGCCGACACAAACACCTGGCGCATCTAGGAGTGGCACTGCAGTGTCACGCAGGCTGGCCCTTCAAAAAACTACTCCCTAAACAGCACATGACGCAAAGAAAAAAAGAGGCGCAATGAGGTAGCTCTGTGACTAAAATAAGCGACCCAAGTGGCCGACACAAACACCTGGCCCATCTAGGAGTGGCACTGCAGTGTCACGCAGGATGGCCCTTCAAAAAACTACTCCCCAAACAGCACATGACGCAAAGAAAAAAAAGAGGCGCAATGAGGTAGCTGTGTGAGTAAGCTAAGCGACCCTAGTGGCCGACACAAACACCTGGCCCATCTAGGAGTGGCACTGCAGTGTCAGACAGGATGGCACTTCAAAAAAATTGTCCCCAAACAGCACATAATGCAAAGAAAAATGAAAGAAAAAAGAGGTGCAAGATGGAATTGTCCTTGGGCCCTCCCACCCACCCTTATGTTGTATAAACAGGACATGCACACTTTAACCAACCCATCATTTCAGTGACAGGGTCTGCCACACGACTGTGACTGAAATGACGGGTTGGTTTGGACCCCCCACCAAAAAAGAAGCAATTAATCTCTCCTTGCACAAACTGGCTCTACAGAGGCAAGATGTCCACCTCATCATCATCCTCCGATAGATCACCGTGTACATCCCCCTCCTCACAGATTATCAATTCGTCCCCACTGGAATCCACCATCTCAGCTCCCTGTGTACTTTGTGGAGGCAATTGCTGCTGGTCAATGTCTCCACGGAGGAATTGATTATAATTCATTTTAATGAACATCATCTTCTCCACATTTTCTGGATGTAACCTCGTACGCCGATTGCTGACAGGGTGAGCGGCGGTACTAAACACTCTTTCGGAGTACACACTTGTGGGAGGGCAACTTAGGTAGAATAAAGCCAGTTTGTGCAAGGGCCTCCAAATTGCCTCTTTTTCCTGCCAGTATAAGTACGGACTGTCTGACGTGCCTACTTGGATGCGGTCACTCATATAATCCTCCACCATTCTTTCAATGGGGAGAGAATCATATGCAGTGACAGTAGACGACATGTCCGTAATCGTTGTCAGGTCTTTCAGTCCGGACCAGATGTCAGCATCAGCAGTCGCTCCAGACTGCCCTGCATCACCGCCAGTGTGTGGGCTCGGAATTCTGAGCCTTTTCCTCGCACCCCCAGTTGCGGGAGAATGTGAAGGAGGAGATGTTGACAGGTCGCGTTCCGCTTGACTTGACATTCTCACCAGCAGTTCTTTGAACCCCAGCAGACTTGTGTCTGCCGGAAAGAGAGATCCAAGGTAGGTTTTAAACTAGGATCGAGCACGGTGGCCAAAATGTAGTGCTCTGATTTCAACAGATTGACCACCCGTGAATCCTTGTTAAGCGAATTAAGGGCTCCATCCACAAGTCCCACATGCCTAGCGGAAACGCTCTGTCTTAGCTCCTCCTTCAATCTCTCCAGCTTCTTCTGTAAAAGCCTGATGAGGGGAATGACCTGACTCAGGCTGGCAGTGTCTGAACTGACTTCACGTGTGGCAAGTTCAAAGGGCAGCAGAACCTTGCACAACGTTGAAATCATTCTCCACTGCGCTTGAGACAGGTGCATTCCACCTCCTATATCGTGCTCAATTGTATAGGCTTGAATGGCCTTTTGCTGCTCCTCCAACCTCTGAAGCATATAGAGGGTTGAATTCCACCTCGTTACCACTTCTTGCTTCAGATGATGGCAGGGCAGGTTCAGGCGTTTTTGGTGGTGCTCCAGTCTTCTGTACGTGGTGCCTGTACGCCGAAAGTGTCCTGCAATTCTTCTGGCAACCGACAGCATCTCTTGCACGCCCCTGTCGTTTTTTAAATAATTCTGCACCACCAACTTCAAGGTATGTGCAAAACATGGGACGTGCTGGAATTTGCCCAGATTTAATGCACACACAATATTGCTGGCGTTGTCTGATGCCACAAATCCACAGGAGAGTCCAATTGGGGTAAGCCATTCCGCGATGATCTTCCTCAGTTGCCGTAAGAGGTTTTCAGCTGTGTGCGTATTCTGGAAAGCGGTGATACAAAGCGTAGCCTGCCTAGGAAAGAGTTGGCGTTTGCGAAATGCTGCTACTGGTGCCGCCGCTGCTGTTCTTGCGGCGGGAGTCCATACATCTACCCAGTGGGCTGTCACAGTCATATAGTCCTGAGCCTGCCCTGCTCCACTTGTCCACATGTCCGTGGTTAAGTGGGTACAACTTCATTTTTTAGGACACTGGTGAGTCTTTTTCTGAGGTCTGTGTACATTTTCGGTATCGCCTGCCTAGAGAAATGGAACCTAGATGGTATTTGGTACCGGGGACACAGTACCTCCAACAAGTCTCTAGTTGGCTCTGCAGTAATGATGGATACCGGAACCACGTTTCTCACCGCCCAGGATGCCAAGGCCTCAGTTATCCGCTTTGCAGCAGGATGACTGCTGTGATATTTCATCTTCCTCGCAAAGGACTGTTGGACAGTCAATTGCTTGGTGGAAGTAGTAAAAGTGGTCTTACGATTTCCCCTCTGGGATGACCATCGACTCCCAGCAGCAACAACAGCAGCGCCAGCAGCAGTAGGCATTACACGCAGGGATGCATCGGAGGAATCCCAGGCAGGAGAGGAATCGTCAGAATTGCCAGTGACATGGCCTGCAGGACTATTGGCATTCCTGGGGAAGGAGGAAATTGGCACTGAGGGAGTTGGTGGGGTGGTTTGCGCGAGCTTGGTTACAAGAGGAAGGGATTTACTGGTCAGTGGACTGCTTCCGCTGTCGCCCAAAGTTTTTGAACTTGTCACTGACTTATGATGAATGCGCTGCACGTGACGTATAAGGGAGGATGTTCCGAGGTGGTTAATGTCCTTACCCCTACTTATTACAGCTTGACAAAGGCAACACATTTCTGGTGAAATACTTCCACACCGAAGAGCTGATTTTTTTGGTATTTTCACCAGGCATGTCAATGGCCATATTCCTCCCACGGACAACAGGTGTCTCCCCGCGTGCCTGACTTAAACAAACCACCTCACCATCAGAATCCTCCTTGTCAATTTCCTCCCCAGCGCCAGCAACACCCATATCCTCCTCATCCTGGTGTACTTCAACACTGACATCTTCAATCTGACTATCAGGAACTGGACTGCGGGTGCTCCTTCCAGCACTTGCAGGGGGCGTGCAAATGGTGGAAGGCGCATGCTCTTCACGTCCAGTGTTGGGAAGGTCAGGCATCGCAACCGACACAATTGGACTCTCCTTGTGGATTTGGGATTTCGAAGAACGCACAGTTCTTTGCTGTGCTTTTGCCAGCTTGAGTCTTTTCATTTTTCTAGCGAGAGGCTGAGTGCTTCCATCCTTATGTGAAGCTGAACCACTAGCCATGAACATAGGCCAGGGCCTCAGCCATTTCTTGCCACTCCGTGTGGTAAATGGCATATTGGCAAGTTTACGCTTCTCCTCCGACAATTTTATTTTAGATTTTTGAGTCCTTTTTTTACTGATATTTGGTGTTTTGGATTTTACATGCTCTGTACTATGACATTGGGCATCGGCCTTGGCAGACGACGTTGATGGCATTTCATCGTCTCGGCCATGACTAGTGGCAGCAGCTTCAGCACGAGGTGGAAGTGGATCTTGATCTTTCCCTATTGTCAGGAATCGACTCACCACGGTGACATCTGTCCGCCGCTGCGGACTCCGTCCTGGGACCCTGCGTTCATCTGTCATCCGCATCTCTGCCATCAGACGCCATCCTGGGCCTGGGAGCGCTCCTGTGACAGCGGGCGTGTAGCACGCCGCGTTCCCGCTGGGCCGCGGCATGGGCGCCGCCATGACAGCCTCCAGCAGTCAGCATACGGCGGCCAATCCGGTGCTTGGCCGCACCCACTTTTCCTCACTCCACCAATGACTGTGCAACAGGGGGTATATATGAAGCTGCAGGATCAGTCTGCAGGCATCCTGAACTTTGTGTCACTCCTGCGACTCATGTGTAAGGATCTGGTTCCTGTTGTTCCGTGTTCCTGGCTATCTACCTGAGACTCTGTACTCCTGGTTACTTCTCACAGCTCCGTGGAACTACAAGCCCCAGCAATACCTGCTTCCATCTACAGGCTTCACACTCACCACCATCTCTGTGTGCTTCAGCCTAGCAGTAGAGACTGACTCCAGGTGTGTTCCATCTCTCCACCTGTGTTGCAGCTTGCTTGCTGCCAGTGCCTCATCACCTGCACTGCCTCTGCTACCAGGTTTGCCATACAACACCATCTCTGCTGGTTCCATGTTTTAATCTGCTCTGGTTCCCATACCAGAATATTCTCTACCAAGTTATTACTCACCTGTGTTCATTCATCTGTTATCATCTCTACCGGTTATCATTTCATCAGTCACCATTCATTCATTTGCCATACTTCTGTTACCATAGACTTTCAGCTTCCACGCTGCACTATTGACATTTGCATTTCTTACTGTTATTTTCTGCTGCCGTTTTGTGAACCATCTGTATAATTAATATCATTGCGCTCATGCGCAGAAACATAATCCAGCCTCCTCGTTTTCTCCCATCTACCTCCACTGACCCACTAGCGCCCCCTCCGGGGACACAAACAAAACCAAGTCTGACACCTATTTTTGGAACCTCAACATTTTTTTTCTCCATATTTTAATAGGCACAACTAAAAGGCACCTCAGGTAAACAATGGAGATGGATGGATACTAGTATACTTATGGATGACGAGCGACTGCCGACACAGAGGTAGCTACAGCCGTGGACTACCGTACTGCGTCTGCTGCTAATATAGACTGGATGATAATGAGATATAAAATTTATATATATCACTACTGCAGCCGAACAGGTATATATTATATAATGGCGGAGCTGCTGGACACTGTCAGCTCAGCACTGCAGACTCCTAAAGTAAGCTACTAGTATCAAGAAGATAGAAAAATAAAAACACCACGGGTAGGTGGTATACAATTATGGATGGACGAGCGACTGCCGACACAAAGGTAGCTACAGCCGTGGACTACCGTACTGCGTCTGCTGCTAATATAGACTGGATGATAATGAGATATAAAATATATATATATCACTACTGCAGCCGGACAGGTATATATTATATAATGACGGACCTGCTGGACACTCTCAGCTCAGCACTGCAGACTCCTAAAGTAAGCTACTAGTATCAAGAAGATAGAAAAAAAAAACCACAGGTAGGTGGTATACAATTATGGATGGACGAGCGACTGCCGACACAGAGGTAGCTACAGCCGTGGACTACCGTACTGCGTCTGCTGCAGTGCTAATATAGACTGGATGATAATGATATAAAAAATATATATATATCACTACTGCAGCCGGACAGGTATATATTATATAATGACGGACCTGCTGGACACTGTCAGCAGAATGCGTTTATAGAATAAAAACACCACACGACGAGTGTTTAACTTTTTCAGGCAGACAATCACAATATACTGGTGGTCAGTGGTCACTGGTCAGTCACACTGGCAGTGGCACTCTGGCAGCAAAAGTGTGCACTGTTAAAATATGTACTCCTGCTATAACTGCTCCCCAGTCTCCCCCACAATTAAGCTGTGTGAGCACTGAGCACTCAGCACAGTCAGATATACAGTATTACATAGATGATGCAGCACACTGAGGCTGAGCACAGATATGGTATGTGACTGTGTCACACTGTGTATCATTTTTTTTCAGGCAGAGAACGGATTAATTAAACTGGTGGTCACTGGTCACACTATCAGCAAGTAGTACTCCTAATATGCTCCCCAAAACTAGTAAATCAAGTGTCTCTACTACTCTCTAGTCTACTCTAAACGGAGAGGACGCCAGCCACGTCCTCTCCCTATCAATCTCAATGCACGTGTGAAAATGGCGGCGACGCGCGGCTCCTTATATAGAATCCGAGTCTCGCGATAGAATCCGAGCCTCGCAAGAATCAGACAGCGGGATGATGACGTTCGGGCGCGCTCGGTTAGCCGAGCAAGGCGGGAAGATCCGAGTCTGCCTCGGATCCGTGTAAAAAGACTGAAGTTCGGGGGAGTTCGGTTTCCGAGAAACCGAACCCGCTCATCACTAGTAATCACCTTATTTATTTCATTTACCCTTCTTGCACACGTGTAGCTGACTAAAAGGGGAAGGTGGTCTATGTGCTTTTACTTAATTTGGCCCCTATCTTATCTGACGTTCACAGCGTTAACGAGGGCACGAAATACTGCAAATTCAGATTGGAACTCATTCAGACCTCGTGAAGATGGTACACAGCATTTATTCACACAATTACTCAAATTACTCGTAGAGTGAAAAACCCAGGTCACTATTTCTCTGCCCAAATACAAACTTTGAATTAATTTTAGTATTCTTATTTTCATGCAACAGCATCTGTCAATCATCATTCCCGAGTTACTTTTCCTCGCTACTTGGTCCTTCAACCGACTTGAGCACAACTAATCAGTAATGCAATTACTGAGTACATCACACAGGTAACCAGTAAGTATAAAAGCACCATGCATAACATATTAGCATGTCATATTTTATACTCACCAGTGCCCGTAGTAGTGATGTTAGGATTGGTGCCGTCCTCAGCTCGTCTGGCTGGTCGTCTCCACCATTTGTGAGAAGTCGATGAAAGGACCAATTCGAGTTCGCACTGATCGAGCCCCCACCTGTTGGATACCTTTTTCAGGGTTAATTAAATTAACCCTCATGTTGCTGTTTGAGTTTTTATGTAAAAGAATGAATTGAAAATAGATTTAGCAAAATCAATAATTATTTATTAAAAAGGCCACGCCCGTATATAGGTTGAGAGGGAACATCCTCTCAAGCCTGGGTCAAAATGCTTTAACAACAAATACATGTAAAAACAATGAGTTTTATAATATACAGTTACGCCCCATTCTTATAACCCTCCCATATGAGTTCATTCATCTGGAATACAGTGTTATACAATATAAGAACAATTGGCAATGAAAACTAAAAGATACTCGTGATCTTCAGCTGTGTGTCCATATTAAGAATTAAGCTGGACACTATGAGCTTTTCGGATGTTCGTATGTGGAATCAATACTTAGCCAACAAAGTTGTTATTGTACTTTGTATAGAGTTCAAATGAAATACAAATGAATCTGCTGTATCATCTAGCTAGAAACAAAATGGATTCTCTTATGCTTTATACTATACTAGTGAATGTAGATCACCTTTGATATTGTGATTATTAGGTGTATGCATAATATACGTACTATCCCGTAGTACATATATATAGCTGTTAGGCCTTCAGCAGGTTGTCTCTGTCACTGTATTCGACAGTAGTTAAACACATTTCGTTCATTAGAGTATCTGGTGTCAGTAATGATTCTGTTAATGCTGTAATGGTATGGAAAACAGCACATCCGATAAATATAGGTAGTGCCTACAAGATGAAGACAATCCAGTGTTCACAATAAAATAACATTTAATACACCAAAATCATAATTTAGGGATGAATTCACACAAGGTTAAATTGCATTTGGAATTTATTGCATATTGTATTTATGAGTATTGTGCTGAGTGATAAGAAAAGAATATCACAGTGAATATATATTTCAAACAAGAAACCCCGTACTATAGGCAGCAATGTTAGTTTCAATACTTGCAAAACTTCCCAGAAGATATTGCTACTAATGTTATATAGAAATATCTCACAACAACAAGCATGTAAGCAAAGACACGCCCTTTTATGCAGAGTATGACACGCCCCCTCGGTAGTACGGAGCAATTTGAGCTGCACATCCTACTGTAATCTCCCTGATTCTAGTTTTCAAAAGTAGGCGAGTATGGATATACAGTACATACAGCAAAACACATATAAAAGTGGAAAGTCCAAATAAACCTACAGTTGTATAATCTGCCCCAAGGGACATTTGCATGGGAGAATGGACAGTTTATCAATTACACTGATTTCCAAAAACGTCAGAAAATTTGCTATTTAATACAGAGTAAACAATTTCCTCGGATTGGGAGAGCAGTGTATACTAATATGGGGGAGCAAATCAGTGCAATCAGTGTGCGTCTTTTACCCTTTCTGGGCGGCTCCTCACATGCCAGTTTCAGCAGTAGTAATTTCAGCCTCTGCCTGGTTCATTCACTTAATGCAATGCGATCGCAGGATCTGTTCTGCACATGCACACAACGGGTATTACACATGTGCCGGTTCCCCATCAGGAAACTGCACAGAGGATCGTGATTTCACTCCTTACTGAATAACCACCTACACTGGCTAAGTTGTGCGGCAGGGGGATTGTTTTACTCCAAGTTATTCCTCGTGAGGACAGGAGACAAGGAAAGACAGCAGCTAAGCAGGGAATACTAAGTATCATTCCTTCTACAGAGCAATCACTGATTGTCAGGAAGACCCTGTGTTTATATTTCATCCACATCTATAAAATTATGTAAATACTCTATTTGCGGAGTAGTAATAATAGGATTTTAATTACCTACTGCAAATCTTTTTCTTATAGTCCGTAGGGGATGCTGGGGTCCACATTAGTACCATGGGGTATAGACGGGTCCCTTGGGAGCCATGGGCACTTTAAGAGTTTAATAGTGTGAGCTGGCTCCTCCCTCTATGCCCCTCCTACCAGACTCAGTCTAGAAACTGTGCCCAAGGAGACTGACATATTTTGAGAGAAGGAAATACACAGATATTGGTGAGATTCACACCAGCCCACACATAAGGCAAAACAAGCTAACCAGCTTGAACGATTCAGCAACAGCTGAACAACAGTACTTAACTAAGTAACAAGGCAGTACTGAACCAAGAAACTACTGCAGGAGAACGAAGAGCCGGGCGGGCGCCCAGCATCCTCTACGGACTACAAGAAAAGGATTTACCGGTAGGTAATTAAAATCCTAATTTTCTCTTACGTCCTAGAGGATGCTGAGGTCCACATTAGTACCGTGGGGATGTACCAAAGCTCCCAGTACGGGAGGGAGAGCGCGGAGGATCCTGCAGTACTGATTGACCAAACTTAAGGTCGTCAAAGGCCAAAGCATCGAACTTGTAGAACTTAGCAAACGTGTTCGACCCTGACCAAGTAGCTGCTCGGCAAAACTGTAAAGCCGAGACAACCCGGGCAACCGCACAGGAAGAACCCACTTTAGGGAGTAAAGTGGGCCTTAACAGATTTTGGACATGGCAAGCCTGCCGTAGGATAAGCATGCTGGATAGTAAACCTGATCCAGCGAGAAATCGTCTGCTTAGAAGCAGGACATCCAATCTTGTTGGGATCATAAAGGACAAACAGAGCGTCCGACTTCCTGTGACGTGAAGTTCTCTCACATAAATCTTCAAAGCCCTCACAACATCCAAAGACTTTGAGGTAATTGAGGAGTCCGTAGCCACTCGCACCACAATAGGTTGGTTGATATGAAAAGCCGACACAACCTTTGGAAGAAACTGCTGATGCGTCCTGAACTCAACTCTATCTTCATCGAAAATTAAGTAGGGGCTTTTGCAGGACAAAGCCCCCAATTCAGACACGTCTAGCAGATGAAGACTTTGTGCCTTTCAAGTGAAAAACTTGACCTCAACCTCCTGTAAAGGCTCGAACCAATCTGATTGCAGGAACTGCAAACCCACATTAAGATCCCAAGGTGCCATAGGAGGCACAAAGGGAGCCTGGATGTGCAGGACCCCTTTCAAAAAAGTCTCAACCTCAAGGAGGGAAGCCAATTGTTTCTTGAAGAAAATGGACAAGGCCGAAATCTGGACTTATGGAGGCCAAACATAGGCCCACATCCACACCTGCTTGCAGGAAGAGGAGAAACCACCCAAGTTGAAACTCCACCATAGGAAACATCTTGGATTCACACCAAGACACATACTTTTTCCAGATACGATGGTAATGTTTAGATGTTACTCCTTTCCTAGCCTGTATCAGGGTAGGAATAAACTTGTTCGGAATGCCTTTCCGAGCTAAGATCTGGCGTTCAACCTCCATGCCATCAAACATGCCGTGGCAAGTTTTGATAAGTGAACGGACCATGTTGCAGAAGGTCCTCTCAAAGAGGAAGAGGCCTCAGATCTTCCAGCAGTAACTCCAGAAGATCCGCGTACCTAGCTCTTCTTGGCCAATCCGGAGTAAGGAGGATAGCTTAAACTCTTGTTCTTTTTATAATTTTGAGTATCCTTGGGATGAGCGGAAGTGGAGGGGACACATACACCAACTGGAATATACACGGAGTCACCAGTGCGTCCACCACCACTGCCTGTGGGTCTCTCGACCTGGAACAGTACCTGCAATGCATCTTGTTAAGGGAAGGAGGCCATCATGTCGATTTGAGGTATGCCCCAAAGACTTGTCACCTCTGCGAGCACCTCGGGGTGGAGGCCACACTCTCCTAGATGGAGATTGTGTCTGCTGAGGAAGTCCGGTTCCGAGTTGTCCACACCCAGAATAAAGATCGCTGATAGCTCCATCACATGCCTTTCTGCCAGAGGAGGATCTTTGTTACCTCTGACATTGCAGCTCTGCGTTCCGCCTTGTTGGTTTATGTAGGCCACAGTCATTACATTATCCGACTGCACCTAAATGGCCTGATCTTGTAGACGATGTGCCACTAGTAGAAGGCCGTTGTAGACGGCTCTTAGTTCCAGAATGTTTATCAGAAGTATGGATTCCAGACTTGACCACCTTCCTTGGAAGTTTTTCCTTTGGGTGACCGCGCCCCAACCTCTGAGACTTGCATCCGTGGTTAGAAGGATCCAGTTCTGTATCCCAAACCTGCGGCCCCTAAGAAGGCAAGGCATTTGTAGCCACCATAGGAGTGAAATCCTGGCTTTCAGCGAAAGATGTATTCTCTGGTGCATGTGCAGGTGAGATCCTGTCCAGGAGATACAGCTGGAAGATTCTTGCAATGAATCTACCATACTGTAAAGCCTCGTAGGAGGCAACCATCTAACCCAGAAGGCAAATTCACTGATGAACCAATACCCGGGCAGGCTTCAAGAAGTCCCGAACCATTGATTGTATCACCAACGCTTTCTCTACTGTTAGAAACACCCTCTGCACTTCCGTGTTGGGATCATCCCTAGGAAAAACAATCTCCTTGTTGGCTCCAAATGTGACTTTGGAAGATTCAGGATCCATCCATGATCCCGGAGTAGTCGAGTTGTGAGAGCAATGTTCTGCAACAACTTCTCCCTGAAAGATGCCTTTATCAGCAGATCGTCCAGATATGGAATTATGTTCACTCCCTGCTTGCGGAGGAGTAACATCATTTCTGCCATTACCTTGGTGAACACCCTCGGTGCAGTGTAGAGGCCAAATGGCAGTGCCTGGAATGGATAGTGACAGTCCAACAGTGCAAATCTGAGATAAGCCTGGTGTAGCGGCCAAATTGGAATATGGAGGTATGCATCGTTGATATCTAGGGATACCAGGAATTTCCCCTCCTCCAGACCTGAGATCACTGCTCTCAGAGATTGCATTTTGAACTTGAATTCCCTCAAATAAGGGTTTAAAGATTTCAGGTTCAATATTGCTCTGACCGAACCGTCCGGTTTCGGCACTACAAATAGGATTGAATAGTAACCCCTGTTTTCCAGATGAGGTGGAACTGGGACAATGACATTTGTCCTTTGTAATTTTTGAACGGCTTTGAATCTGTGAGGTGGGAGTTCTTGAAATTCCAGTCTGTACCCCTGGGATACAATATCTTGCACCCAGGGGTCCAGGCCTGAGGACACCTAGACCTGACTGAAATTTCTTAGATGTGCTCCCACCTGCACGATTTCCAGGCTGTGAGGTCCACCATCATGCTGAGGATTTAGAGGAAGGAGAACCAGGCTTCTGTTAATGGGAACCTGCTGGTGTAGGTTTTCTGGATTTACCCCGAAGGGTACGATCTCCACACTTTTGTTGGATTCCGCATCCGCAGACCATTGGCGCAGCCAGAGTCCCCTGTGTGCCGAAACAGCCATGGAAGACGTCCTTGCATTCAGATGACCCAGGTCCTTCATGGCCTCCACTAGGAAACCTGCAGAAACCTGTATGTGACGTAAAAACATTTTAATGTCACTTCTATCTATAGAATCTAAATCCTCTAATAATGTGCCTGACCACTTTACTATGGATTTAGAAATCCATGCACAGGCAATAGTGGGCCTTAACGCCATGCCTGAAGCAGTGTATATGGATTTGAACGTAGTCTCAACCTTGCGGTCTGCCGGCTCTTTTAAAGTGGTAGACCCAGGGGCACGTAAAACCACCTTTTTAGACAATCTAGATACAGAAGCTTCTACTATAGGAGGGTTTTTCCAACTTTTTCCTGTCCTCTTCAGAGAAAGGAGGAGCAACGAGAACCCTCTTTGGGATCTGGAATTTTGTGTCCGGGATTTCCCAAGATTTTTCAAACAATGCGTTTAATTCCTTAGACGCAGGGAAGGTAAGGGAGGCTTTCTTATTGTCTGTAAAGTAAGCCTCCTCAACCTGCTCAGGTACCTTGTCAGTAATGTGTAAAACGTCCCTAATGGCCTCAATTATGAGTTGCACCCCCTTAGCAAGGGATGCCTCCCACCCAGTATATTTCTATCACCAACTCCCGTATTAGAGTTGGTTTCCGTGTCGACCTGCAATATCTGGGCAAGAGCACGCTTTTTGGGGCATGTACCAGGGGATGAGGTAGTGGGAGCAGAATACGACAAAACCTCTACAGATTTTTTCAAAACCTGTGTTTCAGTCTCATTATGAGCTATACTAGATGAAATCTGGGATATCATTCCCTTAATAGAAGCCACCCACTGGGGTTCGGATTCAGAAGGCTGAGACAGTATATTGCATTCCTGAGTACATGTAATAGACTCCTCTGGAGAACATACACACTCTGCAGCACAAGACACAGAGTCCCTAGACATGGTAATGTGAGATATATAACACACACACACACACACACACACACACACACACACACACACACACACAGGAAAATGTCAGACACAGTTTCCCCCGAAGACCTTCAGAGAGACAGAGTTAAGGAGCCAGCACACACAGTGCCCCAGTAGGCAGTTATATAATAAAAGCCTGGTGCTGACTGGGTAACCTTAATAGATTATACAGTACTAAAATGTGAATAAACACTCTCCCCCCTCTGTAACCCTCTGGTACCGCACAGGATAGCTGGAGTTATGTTGAGGGGCAGCGCTCCCTGTCAGCGTCTCTGAGCTGTGATCTGCAGGGAGAAAATGGTGCTGGTGAGTGCTGGATCCGCTCTGAAGAGAAGCTCCGCCCCCTTTAATGGCACGTCTTCCCGCACTTCTGGAGATTATACTGGCCTAGGGTAATGGTGGCTAGCAGCAGTACAGAGTCCCTGATAGCAATAGTGACCAGCGTAAAGGGTATTGTGCTGGCCCAGGGCTCCCCTCACAGCACCGCACACATGTGCCTCTGAGCCCTCCGGAGCGCAGACTTACACCGCTGTACTCCCACCCTTGTGCCACCATTCTCACCGGTGACCTGCTTATCGGGGCACCGATGTCATACTCACTACCTCGACCTTTTGGCTGTTAGGGGGTAGCGGCAGTGCTGCCTCGGGGGCTAGCGATCATCACCGTCAGGAGCTCAGTGTCCTGTCAGCGGAGATAGGAGCCATTAACCTCTAGGGTTGGTTCCTATTCCCTCCTTAAGTCCCACGAAGCAGGGAGGCTGTCGTCTGTACCTAATTCTAAAAAAAAAAAGAACTCCTAGGAGCTCCCCTAGCTGTGACCGCCTCCAACGGGCACATTTTCTAAACTGAGTGTGGTAGGTGGGGCATAGAGGGAGGAGCCAGCCCACACTCTTAAAGTGCCCATGGCTCCCAAGGGACCCGTCTATTCCCCATGGTACTAATGTGGACCCCAGCATCCTCTAGGACGTAAGAGAAAAAGATAAAATTATTCTTTGAGGTGCCAGATAGTGATTGTTACATGATCACCTAAGTATCTCTCCTGGGTCTATCTTCTAAAATGTAGAAGAGGAATGTACAAAAGTATTAAATACTGATGAAATAATTTTAGTCAATGAGTGTTATGAGGATAACTGCTAGTAACATGTATGGTTATTACAGATATGCGGCCGGATGTAATGGATTGGAGACGGCCAGAACTTGAAATGTTTTTTTTTTTAAAGCAGCAAATGTTTACAATGCAAAACCAGTCTCGGAGCTCCGGCCGTCTCGCAGCCCATTACATCCGGCCCATTATTTGTACATGGGCCTTCAGTCTACATACAGGACAGATCTATCTGTGTTGCATCACGGAGTACTATGGACCTGCTTCAGAGATATATGCAGCCAGATCTGCGTCCATCTCCTCACATGCTGGGGGCCACCCAGCACAGGACAAGGCTGCCCGGTATGTGTGATGGTCTGCCTCCTGATGCATCTGCAATTAGATTGTGGACGCATCAAACTAATGTTGACCCCTGGCAGTGCAGCCTGTCCGCGCTGTCAGACGGTCAGCCGCCATGTTTTATAAATGGAGCTGCTGCATGTGACATCACGCACCGAAAACAGTCACGGCATGCCCTCGTTGGGTCCACCGCACCCCACCCCCAATCATCTTGTGGCCACATCCTTCATAGATGCAGCCGCGAGAAGGGTCACACGTGCACTGCGGCCAGTGCATGTGCGCAGACCACCCAAATGCAGCCACTGTGTACAGATGCACGGCTGCGTACAGGTCTGAATGACCCCCTATGTCAAAGTTAGTATTGTGTATATTATTACTGTCATACTAGTTTCATTTATTGTGAAGGAACTTTACTATTATCCTAGTACACAGGAGCCCTAAATCAGATCTGATCGCAGCAGCAAAATTGTTATCTAATGGACACAACCATGTGCACTGCAGGGGGCAGATGTAACATGTGCAGGGGGAGTTAGATTTGGGTGGGGTGTATTCAAACTGAAATCTAAATTGCAGTGTAAAAATAAAGCAGCCAGTATTTACCCTGCACAGAAACAAATAAACCACCCAAATCTAATTCCCTCTGCACGTTATATCTGCCCCCCACCACAGTGCACATAGATTTGCCCATTATCTAACAATTTTGCTGCTGCAATCAGATCTGAATTAGGCCCAATGCGCACAACTTGGAACTTATTTACTTACATGATGTGGAAAGCAAGCATGTGCTGTAACCCATAGCAACCAGATATCAGCTATTAGCTGTCTAGTGCCAGCAAACAAACAAGTGTTATCATTTGGTTGCTATGGGATACAGACGATCAGTGTTTTACTTACACCATTTTACTAAACAGTAATAGTCGTAATATAAAAGGTATTAGAGAAATAATACGGAGGTATAGAGACCAGAGGAAAGACCTGTAGCGGGTATACTGTAGTTACTACACAGTTTTTTTGAAAGCCAGAGATTTTCACTCCATTTGTGTGCTGGATATAAAGGGCAATAGAAATACAAGCAAAACAAGCCTGAATTTACATGTATTATTACTGACCTTTATCATCCAGCGATCATAGACAGTAAGAATCAGTGGCTTTGAAAAACGGATATTTAGGAAATATAACCCATATGGTGAAACAGAGCAGCATACATTGTTCCTGTAGAAATACCCAGTACTCATAGCCCTGCTGGTCAGAGAAGGAATCCCAGTACTGAGAGGAGCTGCTGGAACTCTCTACTAGTCCCAGCACCTGCATGAGCAGAACAGCTGTATATTACAGAGCTCAGTAATGGCAGTCCCACGGTCATTGGCTATTGTTATACTGCAGCTCTAGTTCCTAACACAGAGACCTTCCCAAGGGGAAAAGTACCTCCAGGTCCACTTGTCTGACCTCTCCTGTCTTTATCAAGAGTCATTTATATAAAACACTCATCACATTCAGAAAATAAATATTGGCTCCATTGCATTCATACAGTTGTGATAAGTTACATTACTTATGATACACAAGCTGCATTCAGGCCCTCAGAGTGACTCCGCATGTGATTACTGAGTGTTTTCTTACTAGTTAAACACTTGCTGCATTCAGAACATGTAAATGGTTTCTCTCCTGTGTGACTCCTCTGATGTATAACAAGATGTGACTTATGGGAAAAACACTTGCTACATTCAGAACATGTAAATGGTTTTTCTCCTGTGTGAATCCTCTGATGTATAACAAGATGTGACTTCTGGGAAAAACACTTTCTACATTCAGTACATTCAAATGGTTTCTCTCCTGTGTGACTCCTCTGATGTATAACAAGATGTGACTTCTGGGAAAAACACTTTCTACATTCAGTACATTCAAATGGTTTCTCTCCTGTGTGACTCCTCTGATGTATAACAAGATTCGACTTCAGGGAAAAACACTTTCTACATTCAGTACATTCAAATGGTTTCTCTTTTGTGTGAACTATCTGATGCATAACAAGCTCTGACTTCTGGGAAAAACACTTCCTACATTCAGAACATGTAAATGGTTTTTCTCCTGTGTGACTCCTCTGATGTATAACAAGATTCCACTTCAGGGGAAAACACTTCCTACATTCAGTACATTCAAATGGCTTCTCTCCTGTGTGACTCCTCTGATGTATAACAAGCTCTGCCTTCCGGGGAAAACACTTCCTACATTCAGAACATGTAAATGGTTTTTCTCCTGTGTGACTCCTCTGATGTATAACAAGATTCCACTTCAGGGGAAAACACTTCCTACATTCAGTACATTCAAATGGCTTCTCTCCTGTGTGACTCCTCTGATGTATAACAAGCTCTGCCTTCCGGGGAAAACACTTCCTACATTCAGAACATTCAAAAGGTTTCTCTCCTGTGTGAATCCTCTGATGTATAACGAGATATGACTTCAGGGAAAAACACTTTCTACATTCAGAACATGTAAATAGTTTCTCTCCTGTGTGACTCCTCTCATGTATAACAAGAGATAACTTATGGGAAAAACACTTGCTACATTCAGTACATTCAAATGGCTTCTCTCCTGTGTGACTCCTCTGATGTATAACAAGCTCTGCCTTCTGGGAAAAACACTTCCTACATTCAGAACATTCAAATGGTTTCTCTCCTGTGTGAATCCTCTGGTGTATAACGAGATGTGACTTCAGGGAAAAACACTTCCCACATTCAGAACATGTAAATGGTTTCTCTCCTGTGTGACTTCTCTGATGTCTGATAAGATATGATTTATGTGTAAAGCTTCTGTCACACTCAGAGCACAGATGTGGTCTCTCTTCTGTGAGACTCATCATGTATAAGTTAAAAACTTCTATCCAGAAAATGAAAATAGTTTCTTTGAACCATTCAGAAGCTTAAGAAGAAATGATATCTTTAGTTGGCTAGAGCAGGAAACAAGATTAATTTCCACATTGTCTCTTTCTGCAGCCTTGTATTCTATTATTAGTTGGATTCCAGCTCCTTAAGTTACCTGTAATATACAAAAAAAAATGTAATTTAATAGCCTGAAGATCACCTTTGTAATCAGCTGTAGTGTTATATTGTATAAGGAACATGATGTATCTTTATGTATGTTGCCTAATTGCTGGGCTCCCATTTCCAGTCAGATGTGCAGTACAGAGAATGACAGTTAGGAAGTATCCAATTAGCTGCAGTATATTGATAACTTATCACAAATGCAATCATTTGGTATCCTGTTAGCGGCGATAAGTTATTATCGATAAGTCTCCATAGGGTTTATCGTGGTTTCTATTCACCATCTTTAAGCTGTTAGTAAGTAGTGCATAATACCTATTTAAAGCTAAAAATGTTGGGATTTGGTTCTGAACCCCTGGTACTTTCCACTGAATGACTAATGAGGCACTTAGAAGTTTTTAATTATTTTTACTTAGCCAATAATGACGTCATTTTTGGGGTCAAAAAATGCAAAGTGATGAAAGTTGGGGTACAAGGTACGAGACAGGTATATTGGGGTGTTTAATAAGTAGGACAAGTGTTTTTAGGCTTGCAGGTGGGAGTAAGCAGTCCGTTTCCACTTTTTTGTCCCCAAAAATTACCCAAATATATACTTATACCCATTTTAATGTACCCCAAATTTAATGAGAGCACTAATTTTACTGAAAAAATTGATTTATATAACGTCCACTCGCAAAGTTAACGATACAAGGGAAAAATGGAGGACATTTAAAGAAGCCCATCTGAGCTCCCTCATGGAGGATAAATCTATTAATTTTCTGAACAAACTCAAGAATCAAATTGAGTCTTACAGAATTGAGCTGGTTAAATATAAGAAAGACAAGTTACGCAAAGTTCAAGCAGATTACGAACAACACCGTGTCTACATTTGGTTGGCTAACAGCACGGGACCTCCTTCACAAAGAGAATTCACAGGCCCACGCAGACGTAGGACACAAAGAATGCAGTATAGCACGTCGGCCAGTGAGACCGATGAGGTGTCAATATCCGACAATACAGCTTCTTCTCAGGGAGCCCTTTTAGGGGTAAAGACCCAGGCGATCACGTCCGGCAGACGAAAAAATCCACCAGACAGGGCGGCCAGTCGAGGCGGCAAGCAGGGAGGAAGACCCCCCAGGTCGACGCGGACCTAATCTTCAATTTGTCCTCAGCAAGTTTATCCCCTGCTGAGATTGCTGTCCTGTCCAAAGGCCTGGCATATGTACCTACTAAAGCCCCTGACAAATTCAAATGGAAAGTGGAGACTTTTAAATTAAACAGGACATTGAAACTAAAGGAACACTTAGAGAGAAAACCGGATCATGCTACAGTGAAGGATCTTCCACCACAGATACGTAAACTAGGAACAACTTCCAAGTTTGACCCAGTGTCACAAAATGCATCAATCAGGACATTCACCCACATGATGGAGAATTTACGGAATGAACCCTCCCCCGCAGGTCTTCAACAACCTTACCAGAGATGAACAGACTGCCCTTAATTCCCTGATAGAATGACAGGATATAATCATCAGGGGAGCGGACAAAGGGGGTGGCATCGTGGTTCTTGATAAACAGGACTATATCTCAGAATGTGACCGCCTTCTAGCAGATAGAGACACGTACAGTCTATTAGCAAGTGAGCCCACTTGCGTATACAAAACCGCACTACATAGCATCCTGACAGATGCCTTGTCTGAAGGCTTGATTTCACAGGAGAGCCACAATAAATTGTTTCGTGTGCATCCTGTTATCCCAATATTTTATGCCATTCCAAAAATACACAAGGATGCACAGCGTCCCCCTGGCAGATCTATCATTTACGCCAGGGGGTCGCTGTGCGAACCTATAGCTATCTATTTAGATGCTTACCTGCAGCCTTGCGTACAAGCCATGTTCACGCATCTGAAGGATTCAAATGTGCTTCTGAGGAAATTGTTGTCATTTGAAGAGGTACGAGATGGCACTATACTCACCACACTAGACGTAACAAGCCTCTATACCTGCATTCCGCACCAGGCAGGTATAGCAGCAGCCAAACGGTTGATCACTCATAACCAATTGTACACGGGGCCCGATGTCGATTTATTTGTAACATTGCTTGAATTCACTTTGACCCATAACTACTTTCTTTTCAATGGGCAGTTTTTTTAAACAGAAAACCGGGTGTGCGATGGGGTCAGCAGTAGCCCCGTCGCTGGCTAATGCCTACATATGGGAGGTGGAACGTTCATTGTTCTTTGAGAACCCCACTATTGTAGAGCACATTTCACTTTGCTATATCGATGATCTCCTTCTGTTTTGGACCCATGACGAATTGTCATTGGCCAAGCTGATTGAAGATCACAACAGGAACCCCAGTACAGTCAAGTTATCATTGACTACACATCTGACAGAGATTTGCTTCATGGGCATTACAATCAAAATCCACAATAGACATATTCAGACCTCATTGTACAGCAACCCACTGACCGCAACACTTTGTTGCGATATGACAGCTTTCACCCCAGTGCTTTGGTCAGAGGTCTTCCGTACTCACAGTTTCTTCGGGTCCGCAGCATCACCAGCGAACCCGAGGAACTTGAGATTCAGTTAAACGCCATGTCCGAGAAATTCTCAGAGAGGTTACCCCCCAAACATCTTGAAACAAGCACGGGCCAAAATGATGTCTATAAACAGAATTGAGCTACTACAGAAAGAAGGCACTAAACGCACTGATGACAAAGTGACGTGGGTCAATGAATTCAACACTGCCAGTGTGAGAACGAGTAAACAAATTAAGCAAATGTGGCCGATTGTAGCCTCTGTCCCTAATTTAGCCTCCCTTAAACGCAGTAAGAACATGCCATGCTATACCAGGAGTGCGAACATTAAAAATGTAGTCTTTAAAAATGATGTAACTGGCTTTAAAAACTCCTCTGCTGCCCAACTTTTCCGCAGTCGTAAAGCGGGTTGTTTTAAACGCCTGGGCTGCACAACATGCAGCTACATGCTCACGTGGGATTTTATCACACACCCTCACACAGGCAAAGAAAATCTCCATTGGCCTCTCACTTGTAGCTCCATGTTCGTCATATATGTTTTAATGTGTCCGTGTAGTTTGTACTACGTCGGCAAAACACAGTGGCATTTTAAAGAAAGGATGGCCCAGCACAGGTCAACCATCAGGGCAGCCCTGCAATCTAGGAAAAAGTGACCAGCCAGTGGCATGCCACTTCGCACAAATGCAACATTCGTTAACATCTGTGCATTACAAAATACTAGATCACATCCCTGCCACGTCACGAGGTGGTGATCGTGCAAATAATAAGAATTTACTCACCGGTAATTCTATTTCTCGTAGTCCGTAGTGGATGCTGGGTACTCCGTAAGAACCATGGGGAATAGACGGGCTCCACAGGAGACTGGGCACTCTTAAAAGAAAGATTAGGTACTATATCTGGTGTGCACTGGCTCTTCCATCTATGCCCCTCCTCCAGACCTCAGTTAGGGAAACTGTGCCCGGAAGAGCTGACATTACTAGGAAAGGATTTGGAATCCAGGGTAAGACTCATACCAGCCACACCGTACAACTTGTGACAACTATACCCAGTTAACAGTATGAATAATAACTGAGCCTCATTCGACAGATGGCTCATAACAATAACCCTTTAGTTAAGCAATAACTATATACATGTATTGCAGAGAGTCCGCACGTGGGACGGGCTCCCAGCATCCACTACGGACTACGAGAAATAGAATTACTGGTGAGTAAATTCTTATTTTCTCTGACGTCCTAGTGGATGCTGGGTACTCCATAAGGACCATGGGGATTATACCAAAGCTCCCAGACGGGCGGGAGAGTGCGGATGACTCTGCAGCACCGAATGAGCAAACTCAAGGTCCTCCTCAGCCAGGGTATCAAACTTGTAGAATTTTGCAAAAGTGTTTGAACCCGACCAAGTAGCAGCTCGGCAAAGTTGTAAAACTGAGACCCCTCGGGCAGCCGCCCAAGAAGAGCCCACCTTCCTCGTGGAATGGGCTTTTACTGATTTAAGATGCGGCAGTCCAGCCGCAGAATGTGCAAGCTGAATCGTGCTACAGATCCATCGAGCAATAGTATGCTTTGAAGCAGGAGCACCCAGCTTGTTGGTTGCATGCAGGATAAATAGTGAGTCAGTTTTTCTGACTCTAGCCGTCCTGGAAACATAGATTTTCAGGGCCCTGACTATGTCCAGCAACTTGGAATCCTCCAAGTCCCGAGTAGCCGCAGGCACCACAATAGGTTGGTTCAAATGAAACGCTGATACCACCTTAGGAAGAAATTGGGGACGAGTCCTCAATTCTGCCCTATCCATATGGAAAATCAAATATGGGCTTTTACATGACAAAGCCGCCAATTCTGACACACGCCTGGCCGAAGCTAAGGCCAACAGCATGACCACCTTCCACGTGAGATATTTTAGCTCCACGGTCTTAAGTGGCTCAAACCAATGTGATTTTAGGAAATCCAACACAACGTTGAGATCCCAAGGTGCCACTGGAGGCACAAAAGGGGGCTGAATATGCAGCACTCCCTTAACAAACGTCTGAACTTCAGGCAGTGAAGCCAGTTCTTTTTAAAAGAAAATAGACAGGGCCGAAATCTGGACTTTAATGGATCCCAATTTTAGGCCCATAGTCACTCCTGACTGTAGGAAGTGCAGAAATCGACCCAGCTGAAATTCCTCTATTGGGGCCTTCCTGGCCTCACACCAAGCAACATATTTTCGCCATATGCATTGATAATGTTTTGCGGTCACGTCCTTCCTAGCCTTTATCAGGGTAGGAATGACTTCATCTGGAATGCCCTTTTCCATTAGGATCCAGCGTTCAACCGCCATGCCGTCAAAAGCAGCCGCATTAAGTCTTGGAACAGACAGGGCCCCTGCTGTAGCAGGTCCTGTCGGAGCGGCAGAGGCCATGGGTCCTCTGAGATCATTTCTTGTAGTTCTGGGTACCAAGTTCTTCTTGGCCAGTCCAGAACGATGAGTATAGTTCTTACTCCTCTCTTTCTTATTATCCTCAGTACCTTGGGTATGAGAGGAAGAGGAGGGAACACATAAACCGACTGGTACACCCACGGTGTCACTAGAGCGTCCACAGCTATCGCCTGAGGGTCCCTTGACCTGGCGCAATATCTTTTTAGCTTTTTGTTGAGGCGGGACGCCATCATGTCCACCTGTGGCCTTTCCCAACGATTTACAATCAGCTTGAAGACTTCTGGATGAAGTCCCCACTCTCCCGGGTGGAGGTCGTGCCTGCTGAGGAAGTCTGCTTCCCAGTTGTCCACTCCCGGAATGAACACTGCTGACAGTGCTAGCACGTGATTCTCCGCCCATCGAAGAATCCTTGTGGCTTCTGCCATTGCCATCCTGTTTCTTGTGCCACCCTGTCGGTTTACATGGGCGACCGCCGTGATGTTGTCTGACTGAATCAGCACCGGTTGGTTTGGAAGCAGGGGTTCTGCTTGACTTAGGGCATTGTAAATGGCCCTTAGTTCCAGAATATTTATGT
Source organism: Pseudophryne corroboree (assembly GCF_028390025.1). Lineage (NCBI taxonomy): Eukaryota > Metazoa > Chordata > Amphibia > Anura > Myobatrachidae > Pseudophryne > Pseudophryne corroboree. Next base: position 50,540,197 of record NC_086449.1, on the reverse strand, counting down.
GTAGGGAAGTCTCCTGACTTGACCACTAACCTTGGAAGTTTCTTCCCTGAGTGACTGCCCCCCAACCTCGGAGGCTTGCATCCGTGATCACCAGGACCCAGTCCTGTATGCCGAATCTGCGGCCCTCGAGAAGATGAGCACTCTGCAGCCACCACAGCAGAGACACCCTGGCCCTCGGTGACAGGGTGATCAACCGATGCATCTGAAGATGCGATCCGGACTACTTGTCTAATAGATCCCACTGAAAGATCCTTGCATGGAACCTGCCGAAGGGAATTGCTTCGTAAGAAGCTACCATCTTTCCCAGGACTCGCGTGCAGTGATGCACCGACACCTGTTTTGGTTTCAGGAGGTCCCTGACCAGAGATGATAATTCCTGGTCCTTCTCCTCTGGGAGAAACACCTTCCTCTGTTCTGTGTCCAGAATCATGCCCAAGAACAACAGACGTGTCGTAGGAATCACTTGCGACTTTGGGATATTCAGAATCCAGCCGTGCTGTTGTAGCACTTCCCGAGATAGTGCTACGCTGACTAACAACTGCTCCTTGGACCTCGCCTTTATAAGGAGATCGTCCAAGTACGGGATAATTATAACTCCCTTCTTTCGAAGGAGTATCATAATTTCGGCCATTACCTTGGTAAACACCCTCTGTGCCGTGGACAGACTAAACGGCAACGTCTGGAATTGGTAATGACAGTCCTGTACCACAAACCTGAGGTACTCCTGGTGAGGTTGGTAAATGGGGGCATGTAGGTAAGCATCCTTGATGTTCAGCGACACCATAAAATCCCCCTCTTCCAGGCTCGCAATAACCGCCCTGAGCGATTCCATTTTGAACTTGAACTTCCTTATATAAGTGTTCAAGGATTTCAAATTTAGAATGGGTCTCACCGAACCGTCTGGTTTCGGTACCACAAACATTGTGGAATAGTAACCCCGTCCCTGTTGAAGGAGGGGAACTTTGATTATCACCTGCTGAAGATACAGCTTGTGAATTGCCGCCAAGGCAGATTTGAGGTAACGGCGAGGGGGAGTCGCCTCGAACTCCAGCTTGTATCCCTGAGATACCACTTGTAGAACCCAGAGATCCACCTGTGAGCAAACCCACTGGTCGCTGAAGTTCCGGAGACGCGCCCCCACCGCACCTGGCTCCACCTGTGGAGCCCCAGCGTCATGCGGTGGACTTAGTGGAAGCAGGGGAGGATTTTTGTTCCTGGGAACTGGCTGTCTGGTGCAGCTTTTTCCCTCTACCCTTGCCTCTGGGCAGAAAGGATGCGCCTCTAACCTGCTTGCCTTTCTGAGGCCGAAAGGACTGTACCTGATAATACGGTGCTTTCTTCGGCTGTGAGGGAACCTGAGGTAAAAAAGTCGACTTCCCAGCTGTTGCTGTGGAAACGAGGTCCGAGATACCATCCCCAAACAATTCCTCAGCCTCCATGTGCCTTTTAGAATCAGCACCTGTCCACTGCCGAGTCCATAATACTCTCCTGGCAGAAATGGACATTGCATTAATTCTAGATGCCAGCCGGCAAATGTCCCTCGGTGCTTCCCTCATATATAAGACAACGTCTTTTATATGCTCAATGGTTAGCAAAATAGTATCCCTGTCGAGGGAATCAATGTTATCTGACAGGGTATCAGACCAAGCTGCTGCACTACTACACATCCATGCTGAATAAATTGCAGGTCTCAGTATAGTACCTGAGTGTGTATACACAGACTTCAGGATAGCCTCCTGCTTTCTATCTGCAGGCTCTTTTAAGGCGGCTGTATCCCGAGACGGCAGTGCCACCTTTTTTGATAAGCGTTTGAGCGCTTTGTCCACCCTAGGGGATGTTTCCCAACGTAACCTGTGCGTTGGTGGGAAAGGGTACGCCATCAGTAACCTCTTAGAAATCACTAATTTCTTATCTGGGGAACACCACGCTTCTTCACACAATTCATTTAACTCATCAGATGGGGGAAAAGTCACTGGCTGCTTTTTCTCCACAAACTTAATACCCTTTTTAGTGGTAACCGGGTTAATGTCAGAAATGTGCAACACATTTTTCATTGCCGTAATCATGCATCGGATGGCCCTTGTGGACTGTACATTTGTCTCATCCTCGTCAACACTGGAGTCAGACTCTGTGTCGACATCTGTGTCTGCCATCTGAGGTAGTGGGCGTTTTTGAGCCCCTGTTGGCCTCTGAGACGCCTGGGCAGGCGCGGGCTGAGAAGCCGGCTGTCCCAAAACTGTTACGTCATCGAATCTTTTATGCAAGGAGTTGACACTGTCGGTTAATACCTTCCACATATCCACCCACTCTGGTGTCGGCCCCGCAGGGGGCGACATCACACTTATCGGCTCCTGCTCCGCCTCCACGTAAGCCTCCTCATCAAACATGTCGACACAGCCGTACTGACACACCGCACACACACAGGGAATGCTCTGACTGAGGACAGGACCCCACAAAGTCCTTTGGGGAGACAGAGAGAGTGTGCCAGCACACACCACAGCGCTATATAACACAGGGATTTACACTACCACAGAGTGAATTTTCCCCAATAGCTGCTTATATCACCTTTTGCGCCTAAATTTATGTACCCCCCCCCCCCCTCTCTTTTTTACCCTTCTTGTAGTGTATACTGCAGGGGAGAGCCTGGGGAGCGTCCTTCCAGCGGAGCTGTGAAGAGAAAATGGTGTCGGTGTGCGGAGGGAGATAGCCCCGCCCCCTCCACGGCGGGCTTCTCCCACTTTTTTAATAATGTTAATGGCGGGGGATTAGGCACAAAATAAGAATTTACTTACCGATAATTCTATTTCTCGTAGTCCGTAGTGGATGCTGGGACTCCGTCAGGACCATGGGGAATAGCGGCTCCGCAGGAGACTGGGCACAAAAGTAAAAGCTTTAGGACTACCTGGTGTGCACTGGCTCCTCCCCCTACGACCCTCCTCCAAGCCTCAGTTAAGATACTGTGCCCGGACGAGCGTACACAATAAGGAAGGATTTTTGAATCCCGGGTAAGACTCATACCAGCCACACCAATCACACCGTATAACTTGTGATCTAAACCCAGTTAACAGCATGATAACATGAGGAGCCTCCAGAAAAGATGTCTCACTACAACAAAACCCGAATTTTGGCAACAATAACTATGTACAAGTATTGCAGACAATCCGCACTTGGGATGGGCGCCCAGCATCCACTACGGACTACGAGAAATAGAATTATCGGTAAGTAAATTCTTATTTTCTCTGACGTCCTAGTGGATGCTGGGACTCCGTCAGGACCATGGGGATTATACCAAAGCTCCCAAACGGGCGGGAGAGTGCGGATGACTCTGCAGCACCGAATGAGAGAACTCCAGGTTCTCCTCAGCCAGGGTATCAAATTTGTAGAATTTTGCAAACGTGTTTGCCCCTGACCAAGTAGCTGCTCGGCAAAGTTGCAAAGCCGAGACCCCTTGGGCAGCCGCCCAAGATGAGCCCACCTTCCTTGTGGAATGGGCATTGACAGATTTAGGCTGTGGCAGGCCTGCCACAGAATGTGCAAGCTGAATTGTACTACAAATCCAACGAGCAATAGTCTGCTTAGAAGTAGGAGCACCCAGCTTATTGGGTGCATACAGGATAAACAGCGAATCAGATTTCCTGACTCTAGCCGTCCTGGAAATATATATTTTCAGGGCCCTGACAACATCTAGCAACTTGGAGTCCTCCAAGTCCCCAGTAGCCGCAGGCACCACAATAGGTTGGTTCAGGTGAAAAGCTGACATCACCTTAGGGAGAAAATGAGGACGAGTCCTCAGTTCTGCCCTGTCCGAATGGAAAATCAGATATGGGCTTTTGCAAGACAAAGCCGCCAATTCTGATACACGCCTGGCCGAAGCCAGGGCTAACAGCATGGACACTTTCCAAGTGAGATATTTCAAATCCACAGATTTGAGTGGATCAAACCAATGTGATTTGAGGAATCCCAAGACTACATTGAGATCCCAAGGTGCCACTGGAGGCACAAAAGGAGGTTGTATATGCAATACCCCCTTGACAAACGTCTGAACTTCAGGAACTGAAGCCAGTTCTTTCTGGAAGAAAATTGACAGGGCCGAAATCTGAACCTTAATGGATCCCAATTTTAGGCCGATAGACACTCCTGTTTGCAGGAAATGCAGGAATCGACCCAGTTGAAATTCCTCCGTTGGGGCCGTCCTGGCCTCACACCACGCAACATATTTTCACCAAATGCGGTGATAGTGTTGCGCGGTCACATCCATCCTGGCTTTGATCAGGGTAGGAATGACTTCCTCCGGAATGCCTTTTTCCTTTAGGATCCGGCGTTCAACCGCCATGCCGTCAAACGCAGCCGCGGTAAGTCTTGAAACAGACAGGGACCTTGCTGGAGCAGGTCCCTTCTTAGAGGCAAAGGCCACGGGTCCTCTGTGAGCATCTCTTGAAGTTCCGGATACCAAGTCCTTCTTGGCCATTCCGGAGCCATCTGTTTACGTGGGCGACTGCCTTGATGTTGTCCGACTGGATCAACACCGGCTGACCCTGAAGCAGAGGCCTTGCTAGGCTTAGAGCATTGTAAATAGCTCTTAGCTCCAGTATATTTATGTGAAGTGATGTCTCCAGGCTTGACCACAAGCCCTGGAAATTTCTTCCTTGTGTGACTGCTCCCCAGCCTCTCAGGCTGGCATCCGTGGTCACCAGGACCCAGTCCTGGATGCCGAATCTGCGGCCCTCTAGAAGATGAGCACTCTGCAACCACCATAGAAGAGACACCCTTGTCCTTGGGGACAGGGCTATTCGTTGATGCATCTGAAGATGCGATCCGGACCATTTGTCCAGCAGATCCCACTGGAACGTTCTTGCGTGGAATCTGCCGAATGGAATCGCTTCGTAGGAAGCTACCATCTTTCCCAGGACTCTTGTGCATTGACTGAGACTCGCCCTGGTTTCAGGAGGTTTCTGACTAGTTCGGATAACTCCCTGGCTTTCTCCTCCGGAAGAAACACCTTTTTCTGGACAGTGTCCAGAATCATCCCTAGGAACAGAAGACGTGTCGTCGGAATCAGCTGCGATTTTGGGATATTTAGAATCCAGCCGTGCTGCTGGAGCACTACTTGAGATAGTGCTACTCCGACCACTAACTGTTCTCTGGATCTTGCTCTTATTAGGAGATCGTCCAAGTAAGGGATAATTAAAACGCCTTTTCTTCGAAGAAGAATCATCATTTCGGCCATTACCTTGGTAAAGACCCGGGGTGCCGTGGATAATCCAAACGGCAGCGTCTGAAACTGATAGTGACAGTTTTGTACCACAAACCTGAGGTACCCTTGATGAGAAGGGTAAATTGGGACATGGAGGTAGGCATCTTTTATGTCCAGAGACACCATATAGTCCCCCTCTTCCAGGTTCGCGATCACTGCCCTGAGTGACTCCATCTTGAATTTGAACCTCTGTATGTAGGTGTTCAAAGACTTCAGATTTAAAATAGGTCTCACCGAGCCGTCCGGCTTCGGTACCACAAACAGCGTGGAATAATACCCCTTTCCTTGTTGCAGGAGGGGTACCTTGATTATCACCTGCTGGGAATACAGCTTGTGAATTGCCTCCAATACTGCCTCCCTGTCGGAGGGAGACGTTGGTAAAGCAGACTTCAGGAAACGGCGAGGGGGAGACGTCTCGAACTCCAATTTGTACCCCTGAGATACTACCTGAAGGATCCAGGGGTCCACTTGCGAGTGAGCCCACTGCGCGCTGAAATTCTTGAGACGGGCCCCCACCGTGCCAGAGTCCGCTTGTAAGGCCCCAGCGTTATGCTGAGGACTTGGCAGAAGCGGGAGAGGGCTTCTGTTCCTGGGAAGAGGCTGCCTGATGCAGTCTTTTTCCCCTTCCTCTGCCCCGGGGCAGAAATGAGGAGCCTTTTGCCCGCTTGCCCTTATGGGGACGAAAGGACTGAGCCTGAAAAGACGGCGTCTTTTTATGCTAAGAGGTGACCTGGGGTAAAAAGGTGGATTTCCCAGCAGTTGCCGTGGCCACCAGGTCCGATAGACCGACCCCAAATAACTCCTCCCCTTTATAAGGCAATACTTCCATATGCCGTTTAGAATCCGCATCACCTGACCACTGTCGCGTCCATAACCCTCTTCTGGCAGAAATGGACAGCGCACTCACTCTTGATGCCAGAGTGCAAATATCCCTCTGTGCATCTCGCATATATAGAAATGCATCTTTTAAATGCTCTATAGTCAATAATATACTGTCCCTATCCAGGGTATCAATATTTTCAGTCAGGGAATCCGACCAAGCCACCCCAGCGCTGCACATCCAGGCTGAGGCGATTGCTGGTCGCAGTATAACACCAGTATTTGTGTATATACTTTTTAGGATATTCTCCAGTTTTCTATCACCTGGTTCCTTGAGGGCGGCCGTATCAGGAGACGGTAACGCCACTTGTTTTGATAAGCGTGTGAGCGCTTTATCTACCCTAGGGGGTGTTTCCCAACGTGCCCTAACCTCTGGCGGGAAAGGGTATAATGCCAATAATTTTTTAGAAATTATCAGTCTTTTATCGGGGGAAACCCACGCTTCATCACACACCTCATTTAATTCATCTGATTCAGGAAAAACTACGGGTAGTTTTTTCACACCCCACATAATACCCTTTTTTGTGGTACTTGCAGTATCAGAAATGTTTAAAACCTCCTTCATTGCCGTGATCATGTAACGTGTGGCCCTACTGGAAGTCACGTTTGTCTCCTCACCGTCGACACTGGAGTCAGTATCCGTGTCTGGGTCTGTATCGACCTGAGTTAACGGGCGCTTTAGAGCCCCTGACGGTTTTTGAGACGCCTGGACAGGCACTAGCTGATTAGCCGGCTGTCTCATGTCGTCAACTGTCTTTTGTAAAGTGCTGACACTATCACGTAATTCCTTCCATAAAACCATCCAGTCAGGTGTCGACTCCCTAGGGGGTGACATCTCTATTACCGGCAATTGCTCCGCCTCCACATCATTTTCCTCCTCATACATATCGACACAAACGTACCGACACACAGCACACACACCGGGAATGCTCTGATAGAGGACAGGACCCCACTAGCCCTTTGGGGAGACAGAGGGAGAGTTTGCCAGCACACACCAGAGCGCTATATAGATATATAAATATATAGGGACAACCTTATATAAGTGTTTCTCCCTTATATAGCTGCTGTATTGTTAATATTATGCCAATTAGTGCCCCCCCTCTCTTTTTTACCCTGTTTCTGTAGTGCAGGACTGCAGGGGAGAGTCAGGGAGACGTCCTTCCAGCGGAGCTGTGAGGGAAAATGGCGCTTGTGTGCTGAGGAGATAGGCTCCGCCCCCTTCTCGGCGGCCTTTCTCCCGCTTTTTGTGGAAAACTGGCAGGGGTTAAAATTCATCCATATAGCCCAGGAGCTATATGTGATGAATTTTCGCCAGCCAAGGTGTTTCTATTGCTTCTCAGGGCGCCCCCCCCCAGCGCCCTGCACCCTCAGTGACCGAAGTGTGAAGTGTGCTGAGAGCAGTGGCGCACAGCTGCAGTGCTGTGCGCTACCTTGTGGAAGACAGGACGTCTTCTGCCGCCGATTTTCCGGACCTCTTCTGTCTTCTGGCTCTGTAAGGGGGCCGGCGGCGCGGCTCTGGGACCGAGCTCCAAGGCTGGGCCTGTGATCGGTCCCTCTGGAGCTAATGGTGTCCAGTAGCCTAAGAAGCCCAATCCACTCTGCACGCAGGCGAGTTCGCTTCTTCTCCCCTTAGTCCCTCGATGCAGTGAGCCTGTTGCCAGCAGGTCTCACTGAAAATAAAGAACCTAAAACTAAACTTTTCACTAAGCAGCTCAGGAGAGCCACCTAGTGTGCACCCTTCTCGTTCGGGCACAAAAATCTAACTGAGGCTTGGAGGAGGGTCATAGGGGGAGGAGCCAGTGCACACCAGGTAGTCCCAAAGCTTTTACTTTTGTGCCCAGACTCCTGCGGAGCCACTATTCCCCATGGTCCTGACGGAGTCCCAGCATCCACTAGGACGTCAGAGAAATACAGTTTATAACTGTATTATGTGCAAATTTGCCAAAAGGTATACTTCTTGCAGCCCAGGGCACCTGTCCCCCCAACCCCCCCAGCGCCCTTCACCCACCAGTGAACGGAGCGTGTGGTGTGCTGTGGGAGCAATGGAGCACAGCTGCAGTTCTGTGCGCTACCTTATTGAAGACCGGAGTCTTCAGCCGCCGTTTTTCTTCTGGTTCTTCCGTCTTCTGGCTCTTCAAGGGGGACGGCGGCGCGGCTCCGGGAACGGACGATCAAGGACAGCTGCCTGTGTTCGATCCCTCTGGAGCTAATGGTGTCCAGTAGCCTTAGAAGCACAAGCTAGCTGCAAGCAGGTAGGTTCGCTTCTCTCCCCTCAGTCCCTCGTAGCAGTGAGTCTGTTGCCAGCAGATCTCACTGAAAATAAAAAACCTAACAAATACTTTCTTTTCTAGTAAGCTCAGGAGAGCCCACTAGGTGCATCCAGCTCTGGCCGGGCACAGATTCTAACTGAGGTCTGGAGTAGGGGCATAGAGGGAGGAGCCAGTGCACACCAGATATAGTACCTAATCTTTCTTTTAAGAGTGCCCAGTCTCCTGCGGAGCCCGTGTATTCCCCATGGTCCTTACGGAGTACCCAGCATCCAGTAGGACGTCAGAGAAAAATTAAGACTCGAGGCCCACTGAATCCATAAATTAGATACCATTCAACTACGGGGTTTGAATGAATACCTGAGCTTGAATTGTTTTTTTTAGAAACTATAGTATAACACTTGGGATGAAATTGGCACACAATATAATACCTGTGGAAATGAAATTAGTTTATAGGCGAGACAGGCTGCGAGAGCCAGACTCTGGCGGAACATGGTAGACATACATTTGTCTCATTTCATTTAATCGACACGTGGACATGAGTACATTTATACATTTACATAAAGATAGATATATACAATGTTAGCTGTGTGTGATGGTTTCAGTTGCCAGCGTCCGGAAAGTGCTCTTTTTTGTTGAGGTGTAGCGACTGCACTTTATAACTATCACACACAGAGATATCTGATGTGTGTCTAATATGCTGATTTTACACTATATTGTCACAAAGATTAATGGTTGTGTAGCTTTTTACAAAAGTTTTAAATATGTTTTTTTATATGTGATGTTTTTGTCCAAGGGGCAGTGTGTGCGCCAAGTGTGTGGTGTGTACACTGCTACCATGGTAACCAGTCCCCCTGTGTCTGCAGCGAAGGCGGGTCCCGGCCGCGGGATGACGTCACTTCATACTTCCGGATGAGGGCCGCAACCGGAAATGCAGGCTTCGTGCGCTGGGACGGCGCTGACACTGAGGGGGCAGCTGGGTTCCTGGTGGGTAAGCTATTTAATTTTTTTTACTTTATTGTACACTTGTGTGTTGTGTCCTGAAGAAGGGGGTGAGTCCCCCGAAACGTAGACTTCAATAAACTCACCTGGCTGTTTTTCACCACAATTGCGCAAGTCTCTGAGTGCCGCCTGCACCTTCTGTTTTTATATAATGTTCTGCATTTTTTGACCCAATTTAATAACAGTAAAAACTTTTATCATGGCCTCTAATAGACTTCTACAAGGTTTTCCTATATTAGTTTGACTTTTTTGGGGGTACAGGCAGAATTCCCCACTTTCTCCAATCTCCGCTATTGCCAGCTAGAATTCTATTCCGATTATTGGCGTTTTAGAATAGTATAGATGTGATAAATAGGAGCGCGCAGGCTGCGATAACCTGATTTTATTGGGACATAGGTGTAATAACATTAGCTGTGATCTCAGATTGTGTTATCAGGGCTAATTGGATACCCCCCTTGGTAAGAACTCTGATCCCTCCCCCCAGTGTCAGAGATGCACAGGAGTGAGCGGACAGTGGGGAAGGGAGGAGAGGTGTGGAGAAAGGGTTTCATACAAAATCTATGTAATGATATTCTGACCTCCTGTAAAAAGCATAGATAGGTGATATATGCTACAAATCTGGCCATACCTCCCGTCAGCTGATGCACCAGGATGCTGCCACTTTCTCTGCACAAGTCATGGAAATGAGGATAATGTGAAACACTACAATCATTCTGAGCAGCGTGTGTAGAGGAAACAGCAGCATTCCAGGATCTGTAACCTGAGCTACCAGTATATATAAGAGCACATAGATGTCTATGTAAGAGACACGGGTAGGTTTGCTGCTTGTGTTCACGACATAAAGAAAATCAGAATTTTCTTATGTACTCTCCAGAAAATCTGTTTCTCTTTGTCCATCTGGGGGACATGGCTTACACTGGGCATAGAGTTGGGCACTTGGAGAAATCATTTACTTAAACCTAATTGATGCTCTCCCCTATATACCCCTCCTACATCAAGTAGGACACCAGGATACTCCTATCTGGGTTTCTTTTATATCCAACGTCCTCAAGATATTTGTAACTTTCAATGTAGACGTGATATTATTCAAACTTCAAGGATACACGCTGAAAAACATACATAAAAACAGTCCTTTTCATAAAAACCACATATATGACCATATGTAACACTGTGACACTTTATCTTCTTTTCTCTAACGTCCTAGTGGATGCTGGGGACTCCATAAGGACCATGGGGAATAGACGGGCTCCGTAGGAGACTGGGCACTCTAAGAAAGATTTAGTACTACTGGTGTGCACTGGCTCCTCCCTCTATGTCCCTCCTCCAGACCTCAGTTAGAATCTGTGCCCGGACAGAGCTGGGTGCATTTTAGTGAGCTCTCCTGAGCTTGCTAATAAGAAAGTATTTTATTAGGATTTTTTTATTTTCAGAGAGATCTGCTGGCAACAGACTCTCTGCTACGTGGGACTGAGGGGAGAGAAGCAAACCTACTAACTGCGGATAGGTTGCGCTTCTTAGGCTACTGGACACCATTAGCTCCAGAGGGATCGAACACAGGAACTCACCCTTGGTCGTCCGTTCCCGGAGCCGCGCTGCCGTCCCGCTCGCAGAGCCAGAAGACAGAAGCCGGCGAGTGAAGCAAGAAGACATCAAAATCGGCCGCAGAAGACTCCTGTCTTCATATGAGGTAGCGCACAGCACTGCAGCTGTGCGCCATTGCTCCCACACACTCCGGTCACTGTAGGGTGAAGGGGGCGCCCTGGGCAGCAATTGAGTACCTCCTGGCAAAATAGAGCATGTATACAGCTGGGCACTGTATATATTCATGAGCCCCCGCCATTATTTTTCACAAAATCGCGGGACAGAAGCCCGCCGCTGAGGGGGCGGGGCTTCTTCCTCAGCACTCACCAGCGCCATTTTCTCTCTACACAGCTCTGCTGAGAGGAAGCTCCCCAGGCTCTTCCCTGCAGAAGCACGATAGAAGAGGGTGAAAAGAGAGGGGGGCACATAAATTTGGCGTAAAAACAATATATACAGCAGCTACTGGGTTAACACTACGTTACTGTGTGATTCCTGGGTCATATAGTGCTGGGGTGTGTGCTGGCATACTCTCTCTCTGTCTCTCCAAAGGGCCTTGTGGGGGAACTGTCTTCAAATAGAGCATCCCCTGTGTGTGTGGTGTGTCGGTACGTGTGTGTCGACATGTCTGAGGTAAAAGGCCCCCCTAAGGAGGAGATAGAGCAAATGTGTGTGTGAGGGTGTCTCCATCGACAACGTCGTCACCTGTTGGATATGTGTAATTAAGTGCGGAGGTGAATTTATTGCACAAAAAAGATTAGAGAATAGACAGGAAATCTACCCATGTCTGTCCCTCTGTCGCAGAGACCTTCAGTGTCTCTCAATGCTCACTAGCCAAAATAATAAACACTGATGTCGACACGGAGATGGACTCCAGTGTTGACTATGATAATGCAAAGTTACAGCCAAAATGGCAGAAAAGTATTCAATGTGATTATTGTAATAAAAGATGATTTGCATATCACTGATGACTCATCTGTCCCTGACACAAGGGTACACATGTTTAAGGGGAAGAAAGCTGAGGTAAATTTCCCTCCTCTCATGAGGAAAAAGAGCGGGAGTCTCCAGACAAGAGACTGCAGTTTCCCACAAAGAATTCTCAGGCAGTATCCTTTCCCCACTAGGGCCAGGATAGGATGGGAATCTTCCCCTAGGGTGTCACGTTTGCCCAAAAGGTAACCTGTCGTAACAGCTATTCTCAGGGATCCTGTAAATAGCGTGCACATTCTGGTACACTACCCAGACCGGCGATTGTGTCGGCATGGGTTTATAGCGCTGGGGCAGCGTGAACAGGTACCTTATCAGCAGAGGTTGAGACCCTAGTATGTAGACATATCTAAATATATATATATACACAAATCCAGTGCTGTGTATTTGTCCTGACGACGGGGATTGTCTCCCCGAAACGTTGACTGATGATTTGGAATACAATTTTGTTCAAGCTTTGTCTCTGAGTGCCGTTCTTTGTTGGATTTGTATATATATATATATATATATATATATATATATATATATATATATATATAACATGCCCAAAGAGACATGAGTATACTGGGTCCTAGAGACAAAGCTATGTCGATTTTTGCTTGACGTGTCCTGTAGAATATGCAATGGACAGATGATGCCGACTTAAGAGGCATACGGAAGGCTGAGGATTGTGTGGAGAAGGGTTCTCGGACCTGGTCTCCACAGCTATAGCTGGTAATTCTGTTGTTTTGCCTTATATTCCTGCACAGCCTAGGAAAGCACGACATTATCAAATGCAGCCTTTAGAACAAAGAAACAAGAAAGTCCGAGGTGCATCCTTTCTTGCCAGAGGCGGGGGCAGAGTAAAAAAGAAGCTGCACAACACAGCTAGGTCCCAGGAACAGAAGTCCTCCCCAGCCTCTACAAAAATCTACCGCATGTCGCTGTGGCTCCACAGGCGGAGCTAGGCCCGGTGGGGGCACGCCTGCGTAGGTTCAGCAACAAGTGGGTTCACTCCCTGTTAGGTCCCTGGGCAATAGATATTGTGTCTCAGGGATGCAAGCTGGACTTTGAGAAGATGCCCCCTCACCAAAGGCCCTGCCGGCTTCCCCCCCACCAGAGGGAAACAGGGTTAACTGCAATTCACAAACTGTATCTTCAGCAGGTGGTGGTCAAGGTTCCCCTCCTTCAACAAGGAAAGGGTTATTATTCGACCATATTTGTAGTACCGAAACCGGACGGTTCGGTCAGACCCATATTGAATTTAAAATCCCTGAACATATACCTGAAAAGGTTAAATTTCAAGATGGAATCGCTCAGAGCGGTCATCGCAAGCCTGGAAGGGGCGGATTATATGGTGTCTCTGGACATAAAGGATGCATACCTTTATGTCCCCATTTATCCACCTCATCAGGCGTACCTCAGATTTGTGGTACAGGACTGTCATTACCCATTCCAGACGTTGCCGTTTGGTCTGTCCACGGCACCGAGAATATTTACCAAGGTAATGGCAGAAATGATGGTGCTTCTGCAAAAGCAAGGAGTTACAATTATCCCATACTTGGACGATCTCCTCATAAAGGAGAGGTCCAGAGAGCAGTTGCTGATCAGCGTAGCACACTCTCGGAAGGTGTTGCAACAGCACGGCTGGATTCTGAATATTCCAAAGTCGCAGCTTATTCCTACGACGCGTCTGCCCTTCTTGGGCATGATTCTGGACACAGACCAGAAGAAAGTTTTTCTCCCGGTGGAGAAGACTCAGGAGCTCGTGACTCTGGTCAGAGGCCTCTTAAACCCAAAACAGGTGTTGGTGCATCAATGCACGCGAGTCCTGGGAAAGATGGCGGCATCATACGAAGCCATTCCCTTCGGCAGGTTCCATGTGAGGACCTTTCAGTGGGATCTGTTGGACAGGTGGTCCAGATCGCATCTTCAGACGCAGCGGCTGATCACCCTATCCCCCAGGGCCAGGGAGTCTCTTCTGTGGTGGCTGCAGAGTGCTCACCTTATCGAGGGTCGCAGGTTCGGCATTCAGGACTGGGTCCTTGAGACCACGGATGCAAGCCTCCGAGGGTGGGGGGGCAGTGACACAGGGAAGAAATTTCCAGGGTCTGTGGTCAAGTCAAGAGACTTGTCTGCACATCAATATCCTGGAACTAAGGGCCATATACAACGCCCTAAGTCAAGCGGAGCCTCCGCTTCGCTACCAACCCTGCTGATTCAGGCAGACAACATCACTGCAGTGGCTCATGTAAACCGCCAAGGCTGCACAAGATGCCGGGTGGCGATGGCGGAAGCCACCAGAATTCTTCGAGGGGCGGAGAATCACGTAAAAGCACTGTTAGCAGTGTTCATTCCGGGAGTTGACAACTGGGAAGCAAACTTCCTCAGCAGGCACAACCTCTACCCGGGAGAGTAGGGACTTCATTAAGAAGTCTTCACACAGTTACAAGTCGTTGGGAACTGCCACAGGTGGACATGATGGCATCCCGCTTCAACAAAAAGCTACAAATGTATTGCGCCAGGTCAAGAGACCCCCAGGCGATAGCTGTGGACGCACTAGTGACACCGTGGGTGTTCCAGTCGATTTATGCGTTTCCTCCTCTTCCTCTCATACCCAAGGTGCTGAGAATCGTAAGAAAAAGAGGAGTGAGAACAATACTCATTGTTCCAGTTTGGCCAAAGGGGACTTGGTATCCGGAATTGCAAGAAATGCTCACAGAGGACCCATGGCCTCTGCCTCTCAGAAAGGATCTGTTGCAACAGGGGCCCTGTCTGTTCCGAGACTTACCGCGGCTGCGTTTGACGGCATGGCGGTTGAACGCCGGATTCTAGCAGAAAAAGGCATTCTGGATGAGGTTATTCCTACGCTAATAAAGGCTAGGAAGGACATGACAGCTAAGCATTATCACTGTATATGGCGAAAATATGTTGCTTGGTGTGAGGCCAGGAATGCCCCTACGGAGGAATTCCAGCTGGGCCATTTCCTTCACTTCCTACAGTTGGGAGTGACTTTGGGCTTAAAATTGGGGTCCATTAAGATCCAGATTTCAGCCCTATCCATTTTCTTTCAAAAGGAACTGGCTTCTCTTCCTGAAGTTCAGACGTTTGTAAAGGGAGTGCTGCATATTCAGCCCCTTTTGTGCCACCAGTAGCACCTTGGGATCTTGACGTGGTGTTGAGTTTCCTGAAATCACACTGGTTTGAGCCACTTACAACCGTGGAGTTAAAATATCTCACGTGGAAGGTGGTCATGTTGTTGGCCTTCGCTTTGACTAGGCGTGTAAGAATTGTCGGCTTTGTCACATAAAGGCCTCTATCTGGTTTTCCATATGGACAGGGCAGAATTACGGACTCGTCCGCAATTTCAGCCAAAAGTGGTGTCATCTTTTCATTTGAACCAACCTATTGTGATGCCTGCGGCTACTCGTGACTTGGAGGATGCCAAGTTACTAGAGGTAGTCAGGGCTTTGAAGGTTTATGTAGCCAGAACGGCTGGAGTCAGGAAAACTGAGTCGTTGTTTATCCTATATACATCCAACAAGCTGGGTGCTCCTGCTTCAAAGCAAACTATTGCTCGCTGGATCTGTAACACGATTCAGCAGGCTCATTTCGCGGCTGGATTGCCGCCTCCAAAATCAGTAAAAGCCCATTCCACAAGGAAGGTGGGCTCTTCTTGGGCGGCTGCCCGAGGGGTCTCGGCATTACAGCTTTGCCGAGCAGCTACTGGGTCGGGTTCAAACACTTTTGCAAAATTCTACAAGTTTGATACCCTGGCTGAGGAGGACCTTGTGTTTGCTCATTCGGTGCTGCAGAGTCATCCGCACTCTCCCGCCTGTTTGGGAGCTTTGGTATAATCCCCATGGTCCTTACGGAGTCCCCAGCATCCACTAGGACGTTAGAGAAAATAAGATTTTACTTAGCTGTAAATCTATTTCTCGTAGTCCGTAGTGGATGCTGGGCGCCCGTCCCAAGTGCGGACTTCTTCTGCAATGCTTGTATATAGTTATTGCTTACATAAGGGTTATGTTATGGTTGCATCAGGTTGGTCTGATGCTCTGTTGTTGTTCATACTGTTAACTGGGTAAGTTTATCACAAGTTATACGGTGTGATTGGTGTGGCTGGTATGAGTCTTACCCTGGATTCCAAAATCCTTTCCTTGTACTGTCAGCTCTTCCGGTCACAGTTCCTTAACTGAAGTCTGGAGGAGGGACATAGAGGGAGGAGCCAGTGCACACCAGTGGTCCTAATTCTTTCTTGGAGTGCCCTGTCTCCTGCGCAGCCTGTCTATTCCCCATGGACCTTACGGAGTCCCCAGCATCCACAACGGACTACGAGAAAATCTTATTTTTTTATCTCCAGGAAATTTACACTAAGATATTTGTTCAACAACTGTATTGCCGGTGATTTCCTCCGTTGTGGTGGTATTTTTTCCTGTTTTTTTTTACCTTGGATGTATTTTATTTTTGTTAATATGGTTTTTATGAAAAAGACTGTTTTTATGTATGGGTTTTTTTATCAGCGTGTATTTTTGTGAAATATCCCAACTATGGGAGTTTTTGTACAATAAAAAAAAGGACTGGCTGATACATTTACAATCCTGGAAGTTTGAATAATATCACGTCTACATTGAAAGTTACAAATATCTTGAGGACGTTGGATATAAAAGAAACCCAGATAGGAGTATCTTTCCGATTACTTTTGTGAGTGTGGTATGCATGACATTGTGTTATGGAAAAGATACCCTTATGTGTTTCACGTATCTAGCTTCAAAAGTGAGTTAGGTGCGCACTGTTTAAATATCTTTTGGTGGAAGGTCCACAAAATAGGAGGTGAAGAAGTTTGAAGAAACTCCTATGTCACAGCGCCGCCGTGGTCTCCATACTTGCACCTCCGGGCGCGCTGGGTCTCCGTGCGGCCGTCCTCACTGGCGGTTCCCGGCGTCCATCGATCCGTCCGGCCAGCGTGTGTGCTCGACGTCCACGGGAGGTGCGGGTGACGTCATCGGTACCTCCACCAATCAGGCCCTGGTGGGAAGTTCAAATTCAGACGCCGGGCAGTGCTCCGGTGCCTGAGTATCATCGTTGCTGCGACTGTGGTGATCTCCAGAGCTCCCGTTTCTCCGTGCCTCAGCACTTCTGTTTCTCAGCGCCTCCGGGCTTCTCAGCGCCTCCGGGCTTCTCAGCGCCTCCGGGCTTCTCAGCGTCTCTGTGCTTAAGCACCTCCGTGCCTCAGCATCTCCGTGCCTCAGCACTCAGCACCTCCGTGCCTCAGCACTCAGCACCTCCGTGCCTCAGCACCCAGCACCTCCGTGCCTCAGCACCCAGCACCTCCGTGCCTCAGCACCCAGCACCTCCGTGCCTCAGCACCCAGCACCTCCGTGCCTCAGCACCCAGCACCTCCGTGCCTCAGCACCCAGCACCTCCGTGCCTCAGCACCCAGCACCTCCGTGCCTCAGCACTCAGCACCTCCGTGCCTCAGCACTCAGCACCTCCGTGCCTCAGCACCTCCAGTGTCTCCGTGCCTCAGCACCTCCAGTGTCTCCGTGCCTCAGCACCTCCAGTGTCTCCGTGCCTCAGCACCTCCAGTGTCTCCGTGCCTCAGCACCTCCAGTGTCTCCGTGCCTCAGCACCTCCAGTGTCTCCGTGCCTCAGCACCTCCGTGCCTCCAGCACCACCGTGCCTCCAAGCATCTCAACGTCTCTAAGCGCCTCAGCGCCTTCAAACACCTCTGTACCTCTAGCATTTCAGTGCCTCTAGCACCTCAGTGCCTCCAGCACTCCAACATTGCTCACAGTAAACTTTTGGTACTCTCCACCAATTCATCAGCACCTTTACAAGTCTTGACTTTCAGGAGACCTTCAAGCATTCACCCGTGCCTCCTGCCTACCGTCCTAACCCAGTATGAGGAAGACCTACATCCGGCCATCTCTACTGCGATCCAGTAGCGGTTCCTCTTCCCGGTCACCGGAAGAAACCCCGAGTCCACAACACTTCCAAACCAGGTCAGTGATAGTATACTCAGGCCACATGGACCCGGGGAATCGGAACACAAGTCGAGCGCCATCCAAAGTTTGGCTTCCCGAGTTCAGTCTCAAGAGGCGACACAGGGTCAGGTGATGCAATATCTCCAGGAACTGTCCGGCCGATTGGATCAAATCCAAGCATCCTTAGCCTCCGCAATTCCGGCTCCAGCTCCAATAACTGTTTCCAGTAATGTCCAACCTCCGGCCAGGACCAGGTCACGTCTTCAGCTTCCTACTCATTCCCGCTATATTGGGAACCCAAAGAATTGCCATGGTTTTTTAAATCAGTGTGTGTGAGGTGCACTTCGAGCTGCTCTCTCATAACTTCCCTACGGATCGCTCTAAGGTAGCGTATATCATTTCCCTGCATTTCCCGTTGTGGGAACGATCTGATCCCGTTGTTTCCAACTACACCAACTTCATCACGTCCTTTCGAAGAATCTTCGACGAGCCCGGCAGGATGACCACTGCTTCCTCCGACTTGCTCCGTGTTCGTCAGGGCTCCCGTTCCGTGGGTCAGTACGTGGTTCATTTCCAGACCATTGCCTCTGAATTGCGCTGTAATAATGATGCTCTGAGAGCTGCCTTCTGGAACGGTCTCTCCGACCGGCTGAAAGATGAGTTGGTCACAAGGGATCTGCCGGATCCATTAGAAGAGTTGATTTCCCTTTGCGTCAAGGTGGATCTTCGGATGCAGGAGCGTGGAAGAGAACGTAGCCGTTCAGATAGTTCCAGGTTGCGGAATCCTACTCCTAGACCGGTGGCTATGCCTAGCTCGGACGAGCCCATGCAAATTAACCGATCCCGACTGTCTCCGGAAGAACGACAGCATCGTCGTGAGGGTAAACTTTGCCTTTACTGTGGAGCCGCAGATCATTTCCTCAAGTTTTGTAAATCCCGTCCGGGAAACGGGCAGGCCTAGCTTGTTCCGGAGGAGTCAAGCTGGGGGTTACGACAAAATCTTCTCCAATTTTGGACTGTTTGCTTCCTGTAACTTTAGTCACCGATTCAGCCTCCAAGTCTTGTGAAGCCCTGTTGGATTCCGGAGCTGCGGGGAACTTCGTTTCTTCCTCCTGTGTCCAAAGCATGGATTTAAAGTTACGGCCTATCGTGCGGCCTATTTCGTTGACGGCTATCAACGGTAAGGGTCTCATAATGTGGCGCACGGAGCCAGTTAAGCTGCAGGTCGGGGCTCTACATCAAGAAAGTCTGGAACTCTTGGTGATTCCAGAAATGCGTCACGATCTGGTCCTTGGAATGCCTTGGCTGAAAATTCATAATCCCCACATTGACTGGAAGTCTTCTCAAATTCTGTCTTGGAGTTCCTTTTGTCACGCTAACTGTCTCACTCCCGTTTGTCCGCTCCGTGTCTCTTCCAAGACGGATGAAGAGCATATTTCGGAGGCGTATCAAGGGTACAAGGATGTGTTTTCGGAACAAGCAGCTGATCTGTTACCACCTCATAGGCCTTGGCACTGCCCTATTAACCTTGTCCCAGGGAAGATGCCACCTCGTGGTCGCACATATCCCCTGTCACTTCCCGAGACTCAAGCTATGTCGGAATATATTAAGTCCAATCTGCTCAAGGGATTTATTCGCCCCTCTTCCTCCCCTGCTGGAACGGGCTTCTTTTTCGTGAAAAAGAAGGACGGGGGGTTGAGACCATGTATCGACTACCGCGGCTTAAACGATATCACTATCAAGAATAAATACCCCTTGCCACTAATCACAGAGTTAATTGATAGGGTTCGTGGCGCCCGCGTTTTCTCCAAACTCGACTTGAGGGGAGCTTATAATCTTATACGCATCCGAGAAGGGGATGAATGGAAGACTGCCTTCAATACGCGGGATGGGCATTACGAATACCTGGTGATGCCGTTCGGTCTTAGTAATGCTCCTGCTGTTTTCCAGGGATTCGTCAACGAAATCTTTCGAGACATGTTATATCAGAGTGTTGTGGTATATTTGGACGACATACTGATTTTTTCCAAAAATCTTGTTGAACACAGGACTCAAGTCAAAGAAGTGCTCCACCGTTTACGAGAGAATCATCTCTATGCTAAGCTTTCCAAATGTACCTTTGAAGTAACATCAATTCCGTTCCTCGGTTATATCATCTCGGGGAAGGAGCTTCAAATGGATACGGAAAAGCTCTCTGCCATTCGTGACTGGACTCAGCCTCTCTCTTTGAAAGCAATACAAAGATTCCTGGGCTTTGCGAATTACTACAGGAAATTTGTTAGAGGTTGCTCCACCATTGTCGCGCCCATTACTGCCTTGACAAGAAAGGGCTCTAATCCGAGTTTGTGGCCTCCCGAAGCCATTGAGGCCTTTTCCCACTTGAAGTTAGCTTTCATGTCCGCTCCAGTTCTCCAAAGTGTGGCTTCCATTCTTGTAAAGTCTCTTCGGCCGAACGAAATTACACTATTGGAAACCAGGAACTTTTGGCAATTAAATCCGCCTTGGAAGAGTGGAGATACCTCTTAGAAGGGGCTAAACATGTGTTTACCATTTACACGGATCACAAAAAGTAGTTGTACATCAAATCAGCACAATGCTTTAATCCTCGCCAAGTGAGATGGGCACTGTTCTTTACTCGATTTTCTTTTGTTATCAAGTACCGGGCCGGGACTCTCAATATTAAAGCGGATGCGCTGTCCCGTTCACAAATTTCCACAGACGAGGATGAATCTTTTGAGCGGAGTTTAATTCTAAATCCAGTTTGTCTCTGCTGCTTTAACTACTCCAGCTCCTCCTCCTGGAAGAATGTCCGTACCAGCTAGATTCCGCCCAAGAATATTACAGTGGGCCCATAACTCCAAGTTTTCCGGTCATCCCGGTGCCCAGAAGGTGTACAAGTTTCTGCAAAGGTCTTACTGGTGGAACACCATGAGGAAGGATGTACAGGATTCCGTTAATTCTTGTCCACAGTGTACACAACATAAATCTCCTCGCCTGCCTCCTGCTGGGTTGCCTCGCCTGCCTCCTGCTGGGTTGCTTCGTTCTTTGCCTATTCCTGTGAGACCCTGGACTCACATTTCTATGGACTTCATCACTGACTTGCCCTGTCCCAAGGGGTGCAACACCGTCTGGGTAATCGTCGACCGTTTTTCGAAGATGGCACACTTCATTCCATTGACTGGTCTACCAACAGCTCCGATACTAGCTCTACTATTCATCCAAGAACATTTTCGGTTGCATGGGTTGCCACAGGAAATAGTCTCTGATCGTTGCGTACAGTTCACCGCAAGGTTTTGGAAAGCCCTCTGCTCGACTCTACAGATTAAACTTAAGTTTTCATCCGCTTATCATCCCCAAACGAATGGACAAACGGAACGAGTCAATCAAGATCTAGAGACTTTCCTTCATCTTTATCTCTCCCCTTCACAGGACAACTGAGTGGAGTGGTTACCTTGGGCAGAGTTTGCCCATAACCATTCGTTTCATTCTTCCACTGGTGAATCTCCATTCTTCGTCAACTACGGGTTCCATCCACGTGTTCCGGAATTACCAAGCCTTCCGATAGAAGAGGTTCCAGCTGTAACGTCCACTCTACAACACTTCGGACAAATTTGGAGTAAGATTCATGCTAATCTTAAGAAGGTTTCAGTCCGGTACAAGTTCTTCGCAGATAAGAAATGGCGAGCCGCTCCCCAATACAAGGTTGGTGACAGGGTATGGCTGTCCACACGTAATCTCCGGATGAAGGTGCCCACCATGAAGTTTGCTCCAAGATTCATCGGTCCTTACCCTGTGCTACAAGTCCTAAATCCTGTGGTCTGTAAGCTGGGTTTACCTTCTCACCTACTTAAACCAAATGCCTTCCATGTTTCTCTTCTTCGTCCTCTCGTTTTCATTCAAAGGCCTCTAGCCCCACCTCAGTGGAGACTGAAACAGGAACAGACTTCGAGATCAAAACTATTCTAGACTCTCGTTACCTTCACAAGAATCTGCAATATCTGGTGGAATGGAAAGGATATGGTCCTGAGGAGAGAAGTTGGATAAAGGCTTCTGAGGTCTCGGCTCCTCGACTAATCCGGATTTTCCATTCTAGACACCCTACGAAGCCAGGGAAGTGTCCAGGGGCCACTCCGAGAAGAGCGGGTACTGTCACAGCGCCACCACGGTCTCCATACTTACCCCTCCGGGCGCGCTGGGTCTCCATGCGGCCATCCTCGCTGGCGGTTCCTGGCGTCCAGCGCTCCGTCCGGCCAGCGTGTGCACTCGACGTCCACGGGAGGTGCGGGTGACGTCATTGGTACCTCCAGCAATCAGGCCCTGGTGGGAAGTTCAAATTCAGACGCCGGGCAGTGCTCCGGCGCCTGGGTATCATCGTTGCTGCGACTGTGGTGGTGATCTCCAGAGCTCCCGTTTCTCCGTGCCTCAGCATCTCCGTGCCTTAGCATTTCCATGCTTCTCAGCACCTCCGTGCCTCATCACCTCCGTGCCTTCAGTGTCTGTGCCTCAGCACCTCCATGCCTCCAGTGTCTCCGTGCCTCAGCACTCAGCACCACCGTGCCTCCAAGCATCTCATTGTCTCTAAGCGCCTCAGCGCCTTCAAACACCTCTGTACCTCTAGCATTTCAGTGCCTCCAGCACTCCAACATCGCTCACAGTAAACTTTTGGTACTCTCCACCAATTCATCAGCACCTTTACAAGTCTTGTCTTTCAGGAGACCTTCAAGCATTCACCCGTGCCTCCTGCCTACCGTCCTAACCCTGTATGAGGAAGACCTACATCTGGACATCTCTACTGCGACCCAGTAGCAGTTCCTCTTACCGATCACCGGAAGAAACCCCGAGTCCACAACACTTCCAAACCAGGTCAGTGATACCCTATAGGCACCTACTGTTGGTTTCATTGTGACTTGGGGTACGCTCCTCACCCATTAATCTACCTCTTTCCCCTTTCATTTGGACCATATAAAGGGGACCGTTTGAATATAAGGGAATAATAGGTCAAACAATATTACACATCTATACTTCTAATGATATTACATCTATATTGGAAGTTATAAGAGCTTGAGGACGTTGGACATAAAAGAAACCCAGATAGGAGTGTGTCTGTGATTATTCTCGTGAGTGTGGTAAGCATAAGATATTTCTGTGGAAAAGATACCTTTATGTGTTTTACGTATCTATCTTTAAAAGTGAGTTAGGTACACTCATTTCCAAATAGTCTTTGGTGGAAGGCTCACAAAACGAGGGGAAGATAATTAAAGAAACCCCTTATGGGCACCAGCTTCTGGCTTTACTATGAGTTGGGGTATGCTCCTCACCCATAGATCTACCTTTTTCCTTGTGTATCTGGTCTTGATAAAAGGGGATCACTTGAATCTAAAGAAATATTAGATGAAACAATATTACAAATTGCTTTCTTCATCTGTTCTCCTTCCACATAATCGTCTGAGACTGTATCATCTAGACTGAAGTTGGGGAGTAAGAGAAGAATCCGAAAGAAGAGCACATTCTCACAAAGGAACGTAACGTGATTATATTTGTATATATAATATCTTGGCGCTAATACCAGTAGAGATTACCTTCTTTTTTTACATATACATACATACTTACACACATACATACACAGTCATATCCGTAAATATTGGGACATCGTCATATTTCTCATATTTTGGGCTCTATATACCACCACAATGAATTTGATACGAAACAAACAAGATGTGCTTTAACTGCAGACTTTCCACTTTAATTTGAGGGTATTAACATCCAAATCAGGTGAACGGTGTAGGAATTACAACAGTTTCTATATGTGCCTCCCACTTTTTAAGGGACCAAAAGTAATGGGACAAACAAAACAATCCTAAATCAAACTTTCACTTTTTAATACTTTGTTGCAAATCCTTTGAAGGAAAATTACAGCCTTAAGTGTGGAATGCATAGACATCACCAGACGCTGGGTTTCATCCCTGGTGATACTCTGCCAGGCCTCTACTGCAAATGTCTTCAGTTCCTGCTTGTTCTTGGGCATTTTCCCTTCAGTTTTGTCTTCCTCAAGTGAATTGCATGCTCAATTCAGGTCAGGTGATTGACTTGGCCATTGCACAACATTCCACTTATTTGTCTTAAAAAATGCTTTGGTTGCTTTAGCAGTATGCATCGGGTCATTGCCCATCTGCATTGTGAAGCACTGTCCAATGAGTTCTGAAGCATTTGACTGAATGTGAGCAGATAATATTGCCCGAAACTCTTCAGAATTCATCCTACTGCTTTTGTCAGCAGTCACATTATCAATAAATACAAGGGAACCAGTTCCATTGGCAGCCATACATGCCCACGCCATGACACTACCAACACCATGCTTCACTGATGAGGTGGTATGTTTTGGATCATGAGCAGTTCCTTTCCTTCTCCATACTCTTCTCTTCCCATCACTCTGGTATAAGTTGATCTTTGTCTCATCTGTTCATAGGATGTGGTTCCAGAACTATAAAGGATTTTTTAGATGTTGTTTGGCAAACTCTTATTGGGACTTCCTGTTTTTGTTGCTCACCAATGGTTTACATCTTGTGGTGAACCCTCTATATTCACTCTTGTGAAGTCTTCTCTTGATTGTTGACTTTGACACACCTACCTCCTGGAGAGTGTTCTTGACCTGGGCAACTGTTGTGAAGGGGTTTTTCTTCACCAGGGAAATAATTCTTCTGTCATCCACCATAGTTGTTTCCATGGTCTTTTGGTGTTGCCGAGCTCTCCGGTGCGTTCTTTTTAAGAATCTTCCAAACACTTGATTTGGCCACACCTAATGTTTTTGCTATCTCTCTGGTAGGTTTGTTTTGATTTTTCAGCCTAATGATGGCTTGCTTCACTGATCGTGGCAGCTCTTTGGATCTCATATTTAGAGTCAACAGCAACAGATTCCAAATGCAAATGTCACACCTGGAATCTACTCCAGACCTTTTACCTGCTTAATTTATCACAATATAATGAGGGAATAGCCCACTCCTGTCCATGATATAGCTTTTGAGTCGTCTGTCATATTACTTTTGGTCCCTTAAAAAGAGGGAGAAAACCATTGTAATTCCTTCACCGTTCACTTGATTTGGATGTAAATACCCTCAAATTAGGGGGGCGTGGCTTCGGAGGACATGGAGTAGCACACAGGCTGTGTGACTCTCCAGCTTCATTATCCTACTGACATATCCTGTGTCCCCCCCTGGGCCTGAAAGCTGCCCCAAAACCTGTCTGAGGGTGTGGTGGGACCCCTGTGTCATTTTGAGACCCGTTTGTCTCTTTCCTGCTGCGACTGGACAGTTTCAGTGAGCAGAGAGCCTGGGCCTCTACAGTCACGTGGGACGCCGCTCCTGTTTCACAGCACAGTTATATCCGGCCGCCGTCCTGCACCCGCTCCTGCCGTCGCGTGGAGCCGTGACCCGGAGGACGCTGCTGTACATCCAGCGGGTCCCTGCCTGGGGCCGGGTGAGTGTCTGCGAGCTCTCCCGCTGTTGAGCTCCCGCGTGTGGCGCTGCCGCTCTCCTTCCTCCCTCCTGCGGCTTCAGTTTGTGCCCCCCGGATTCCATCTTGACCTCCAGGGCGGCCCTTAACGCGGCTGTGAGACGGAGTGCGCTCTGGGAGAGCTGTGTATGTGCACCCATAACCCCACACAAGCTGCCTGCATTGCAACATTTAGTGGGACTGCTAGCTGTGCCATATTAACCCCTTGTTAAAACCCCTTGTTAGTCTCAACACCCCACACTCTGGACTGCATGGGATACAGGTGGGCACATATGACCACAGTGCATGCTGCATATAACTCCTATGCTGGGGGTTACCCTGTTGTGGCATTTCTCCTGGACCAAGTGAGTGGCCCACTGTATTACATCCTCTTGGTCTCCTGTGTATGCTACTGGGGACAGCAACTGGGTTGTTTTGATATACTATTCCTTTGCACAGAAAACAACTGGACAATTCTGATATACTAAATATACCCGCTGGCGGTATCTGTTCAGTTTTGATATACTACATTTATTCATAGCAGCAGCTGGACAAGTTTGATATACTATATTTCCTTGCGGGCAACATCTGGACAGTTTTGATATATTATCTTTGTTTGCGGGTGGTGACGGGACTGCTCTAGTATGCTACATTTCTCTGATTCCTGCCGCTAGATCGGCCATGATGGTCAGACACCAGAATACTGCGGCCGCAGCAAAATTAGAGAAATATGCCAGGAACCCTCCGGTACGAACCCAACGCGGGGAGGATGCACAGTCGACCTCGTCGCCACTACCGCCATCACCTTCTAATAGCTCCTCCTCTGTGGATGCTGCATATGCCGCTTTACAGAAAGTACTAGATGCGGTCACCGCCAGCGAAGCCCGCTTGGCCGACAGGATCGGTCAGGTCCAGGCGGACTTATCTATCATACACCAGGACCTTCAGCGAGTGCGGGAAAGGGTCGGTGAAATTGAAACGCGCACTTCCACGTTGGAGGACGCTGTTTCACCACTCGGTAGGCGTACCACGGCTCTCGAGGGTTTTTTGTTTTTGTTTCACGTTAGTGTTTTGTAATGTGCGGCTATGCTGGGTCTCTGAAGGCTATTTGCGGTTTATTATGGGGCGCTGATGGGAATGGGTAGTAGTGGGTAGGTGAGGAGAGTATTTGTTGATAATTCCGTATTGTTGTACAGCTCTAAACATCGCTTTACAGTGCTCAGCTCCGTTCGCACATCTACCTCCTGTTGCCTCCAGGTAATATCACTGCACAGTTCCGTTTGTTTTTTTATTTTTAATTAATTAATTATTTTTGTGTGCGTTTTTTTTTGTTTGGCCATCTGCTATGGGTTCGTCCCACTATGTAGTCCCTAGATTTTACTGAGTCGGGGTTGCTGTGATGGCTCTGGGGGGGGGGATTTTGACTTTAGCTGGGAGTTTCTCCTGCCTCGGGGTCATTAAATTCTTGGCCCCCTTTTGGATACTGGATTTTGGTTTTATTTTATACCAGTAGAGTATGTAAAGGTATTTTTCTGCTGTAGTTATCATAGTTAACGTTTAGGGGGTTTTGACTGTTAGGGAACCAAGTATGCTGCAAGTTTTGAGTGGTATACGGGGTGGGGGTGGGGGTTACATACGGATAATGTTGTTCTTTTGTTTTTATTTCCAGATGTGCAATGTGCTTATTTCTATTATGTTTCTGTCGCGACTAATCACGGGCATAATTTTTTTACTGTGTGCTGGAGATGGCTGGTCGCGGGTGATCTGTTTCATTAAATGGATGCTTTGTTATGGCTTTGATTAGGCTTTTGTCGTGGAACGTGAGGGGGGATCAATGACAAAATCAAGCGCTCCCTAGTACTGCGACAGATTAAGCAATACGCATCGGATATAACCTGCCTGATGGAAACCCACTTGGTGGGTACTAAAATTATGTCTCTCAAAAAGCCATGGGTGGGCTGGGCTTTCCATTCCATGCATGCCGCAGCCTCCCGGGGAGTGTCGATCCTAATTAAAAAATCTGTTCCCTTCTCGTTTGATAGTGTGCAAACAGATCAGTGGGGTAGATATGTGTTTTTAAAATGTAAAATTAATTCCATCCCCCTACTGTTGCTGGCTATATATGTGCCTCCTCCATACTCGCACGATGTGCTTAAAAGGGCATCTGTTTTTATGGCTGCATCCCCTGGGGTAGCCGCTATTTGTATGGGTGACTTTAATAATGATTTAAACCATGAGATGGATAGGTTATCTGCGGCATCTTCCAACCCACAGCCTAAGCGATCTCCGTTTGCAGATACTATTTCTGAGCTGGGTTTGGTTGATCCCTGGAGATTGAAGTACCCCGATCTGAGGCAATACTCATGCTTTTCACACTCTCACTCTTCCTTCTCCAGGATAGACTTGGCTCTCCTTTCCCGGGAACTTTTGCCTAAAGTTCATTACGTTAGGTATGAGACTAGGGGTATTTCGGATCACTCCCCTATATCGTTACGTATTGACCTAGACTGTCAGCAAGGACAGGCAGTGTGGAAATTTAACCCATTCTGGCTGACTGATATGGGTGAGGGATCTGAACTGGAAGCTAGCTGGCTGGAGTTTTTTGATATGCATAGAGACACCACCGATATCTCCCTACTGTGGGATACATTTAAAGCTTTCCTGAGGGGAACTTTGATTAAACGAGTGGGAAGTCTTAAATCCTCCTTTAGGAAACGTGAAGCTGAGTTGGAGGCCCGGGTTGTTGCTTCTGAGAAGGTATATATGCAGGATGGCGTGGATGCATCTAGGCTGGATTGGCTCACTGCTCAGGGAGAATGGAAGGAGTACCTGTGGGGGAAAACCCAGCACAGACTTCTCTTCTCCACACATGTCCAATATGCTACAGGGGACAGACCAAGTTCCTATTTGGCTAATCTTGCAAGGGGGGACCGTTCCTGATACGGTGGTGGAGGTTGTGGATTCGGCCGGGACAGTGATGGACCACACCCCCCAGATTGTAGCGGAATTTGTTTCATATTATCAGGCGCTGTATAGTTCCAAATTAACCTGTTCCCCGCTAGAAGTGTGTGATTATTTGGATGGCATTCAATTGCCCTGCATTTCCAATGAAGCCAGAGCTCTTCTTGATGCTCCTATTTCATTGGAGGAGATTGAGGCGGCTATCACTGCTTCCCCTGATGGTAAGGCCTCTGGCCTGGACGGCATTCCGTCGGAGTTGTATAAGAAGCACACTAAATTTTTTGCCCCCCAACTGCTTAGCTTATATGAAACCATCTTTGCCCAAAACATGCTTCCCCCTTCTATGGCGGAGGCGCTAATCATAGTGATTCCTAAGCCGGATAAGGACCCCAAGAGGGTCGAGTCATATCGTCCCATTTCCCTGCTGCCCACGGATGTTAAAATCCTAGCCAAGGTCCTGGCCTCCAGACTTAATCGGGTCATAACCCAAATCATTCACCCTGACCAAACGGGCTTTATGCCTGGAAAGTCCACTGCTGTTAATTTAAAACGCCTGTTCACTCATTTCCAGGTTTCTCGGGGGGAGGCTTGCTCCTCCATTATAGCCTCCATAGATGCCGCAAAGGCCTTTGATTCGGTGGAGTGGGCCTTCCTATGGGAGACTATGAGTAGATTTGGCATGGGTCCTAACTTTGTCAGCTATGTTAAATTACTATATTCCCTGCCTATGGCCAGAGTCTCGGTGAACGGGTATGTGTCACACTCCTTCCCCCTGTCTAGGGGAACGAGGCAGGGCTGCCCTCTGTCCCCAGCTCTGTTCGCCATTGCTATTGAGCCTCTGGCATGTTTGATTAGAGCTAGTCCAAACATCCTGGGTATTAGGGTGGGCGCGAAAGAGGACAGAATAGCACTGTACGCTGATGACCTTTTATTATTTATTGATGATTATGCTTCCTCTATGCCCACAATCCACAATCTGATAAATACTTATGGACATTTATCAGGGCTCAAAATAAACTGGGATAAATCCAACATTACTCCACTCAAGGGCCCTATCCCAGTAGCCCCCTTGATCCATGTCCCGCTTAAATGGGTGGATTCTTTCAAATATCTGGGTATATGGGTGTCGAATGATCCCTGTACATATATTTCTCTTAATGTTATGCCTCAGCTTGTGTACCTTCGTTCAAAGGTCAAGATTTGGGGGAATTTACCTCTGACGGTGACGGGTAGGGTCAACTTGGTGAAAATGGTGTTTCTACCTAAACTTCTTTACGTCCTCCAGCAGACACCTGTATACATTAGCTTAAAAATATTCCGACAGATTGATAGTTTGCTATCTTCCTTGATCTGGGCAAGTAGGAGAGCACGGCTGAGGTTTGAAATTTTGTCCAGGCCACGATTGCTGGGGGGCTTAGCCCTCCCTATTTTAAAATTTTACTACTACGCTGCGCAGTTGGCACTCATATGGGTATGGGTGACTGACTCTGACACTCTTACTATACACTCACAACTGCTTTTACAGGAATATCCTGATGGCACCCCCTTGCAAATGATGCTCTGTGGGAACTCTAAATTGTCTAAGATCCCTATAATAAAACAGGCCATTCTTGTATGGAGGCAGGTGCATGTTCTTTTATTAGGCAAGGGTATAGACCCGGAACTCCGTTGGACAATGCCCTTGGTTTTCCAGAATTGACCTCGCTGCAGCCTGGGGTGGTGTGGAGGAGATGGGGTGTGACTTCCCTGGGACACCTGTATAATAGCGATATACTGAAATCCTTCCTGCAACTCCAACAGGACTACAATGTACCCTCTTGCTATTTTTACAGCTACCTGCAATTGAGACATGCGATTAATGCACAGTTTCCCGATGCTCCTCCGGTGATTATCGACTCCTCAGTCAAGTCCCTGTTATTAAACCTGGGGAATGGACATTTGGTGTCCAACATTTATACAAGTATGCTTCGGTCTCACTACTCTGACCCTCTGTCCCTTCTTAGAATCAAGTGGGAAACGGACCTGGGTGCAATCTCGGAGGAAATATGGGAGGGTGCTCTGGGCTCTCCACGACTATCCACCACCAACACTAGATATCAACAAATTCAACTGTTTATTATACACAGAGTATATATGACACCTGTGCGACTATGTCGTATAGGGGGTACCCACTCTACCAGATGTCCTAAACGTGGCAGTTTAGATGCAGATTTCTGGCACGTTATATGGCTTTGCCCCAAGATTGCTGCATTCTGGTCTGGTGTTGTTAATGCCCTGGTGTCGACTGGAATTCCGTCTGTTGTGTGCACCCCGGTGACTTGTGTGCTGTCAGCTATGGAGGAGGACGCCCTGGATACCCCTGCCAGACGCTATATAATTAATCTCTGTGGTCTGGCCAAGGTGTGTATTGCCAGGCTTTGGTTGGCCACAGAAGCTCCCACATTCCAATCTTGGGTGTCGCTTGTTAATGACACGGCCTCTCATGAGAAATATGTATACCTAGCCAGGAAAGCAAGGAAAAAATATCACGACTTATGGGGTAGATGTCTTGAGTCCCCATACTCAACAAGCCGGAATGTCTGAGTAATCGCTACTATGTGTTTAATATCTAGATATGTGGAGGTTTGCGATACGTGCCAGTAGGTTTGTGTGGGACTATAGTAGCTAGATCTCCATCGGGATAGTCGCCTCTTCTTCTTATATGCGTTTTCTGTAACCTGCGACCAGCCACTCCTCTGCCCGTGCCTGCTGTTTTGTATTGTAATGCACAGTTATGCTTCGTGGCATGAAACATATATATGTTCTGTACGTCAGCAGCCATTGATCACTTATAACATTCTATGTTGATTTTTGTGTGTTAGTCTCCGAATATAAGCCTGCACATCTTCAATGTTATATTTAGAAATTACTAATGTTGGGAATCTGCGCATTCCCCTAGTTTCAGGACCGTATTGTATTTAACGGTTTGTTTTTGTTCAATTGAAAAAAGGAAAAACAATAAAAGATTTTTGAATTTAAAAAAAATACCCTCAAATTAAAGTGGAAAGTCTGCAGTTAAAGCACATATTGTTTCATTTCAAATCCATAGTGGTGGTTTATAGAGCCCAAAATATGAGAATTGTGTCGATGTCCCAATATTTATGGGTCTGTCTGTGTATATATATATATATATATATATATATATATATATATATATATATATATATCTGTTGGGAATCCTGCACTCTCATCAACATAACGAATGCTTCTTCAGTGGTGGGTGCTCCCAATGGACCAAAGTGATCCACACATATATCGCAAAAGTTCCAAAGATTTGGAGGTGCACTCTCACAAACAATCTCTTGAGTCAGCTTTTCATTAGAATCACCATATTTATTGTCGACGTTTCGGTCTGATCACAGGCCTTTCTCAAGACAGGTGATTTCAGATGTCACATGTTCAATTTTTGTCAAAAAAAGGAAAAATCTGCAAATGAACAGTAATAGCAATTACAAACAATTTGCCTCACCGGCCCCCATCAGAACCAATCCACCAACCACACGACCATCACCAATAATCACCTAAAGGTGATATGAAGGTTAAATACACCAATGGGTATGAATAAAATTCAAGCAATACCTTTAGGAGCCTGTTACAATCTAACAGCTCTCACATGAGTGGTAAAAACAACAAAGCTTCAGTCAATTCCCATTCTGTCAGAAAAAGAATCAGCAATAGATACTCGTAAATATACTAATAAGTGTGCACTTAATGCTATTTAAGCCATTTTTACACAATAATTAAATACCTGGCTCTAGCGATCTGAATCTATAGCAGCAACTTCAAAATTGCTGTAGAAGCCAGTGGCTGTCTGGCTAACAGATAAGTATCTAAAGATAAAAATAGTAAAAATCACTATTACGACCAAGCAGGGGGTCATAAACGGCAATCCATCAAGGCAAAAGTTTTAAGTGTACTTACATCCGACAGGAGCTCTTAAGGGATGCTGCTGCATACCTGTTCACTGTCTGAATGCTTTATTTAAACTCCCCAGACCGGAAGTGTGTTCCGGTCCCGGAAGTGACTTAAAAAGACTAATTTAAAGAGATTCTTTTCTGACAATTCATGCTAGGGAGACACTGCACTCGCCCCCATGAACCCGCCACCAGGTCCAAGTCCAACAGGGGGCACACAGCAGACTCGGCGCCACTCTCGCCGTCCGTCCAGCCGCTACACACTTCCGTGCGGTTCAAAACCCGGAAGTGCTTCATTTGCGTTCCACCCATGAATGGTATGGAATACCTCCTGGCTCGCTCAATAGCGGCCAGTAGGGGCGCTTCAAGCCGTACATGCTTGTTAATGGTAATGGTGAAGGTTAACCTTAATCTTTAGCATCAGGGTGCCACAAGAGGTATAGTCTTTAAAGACACTCAGTTCAACTCTAGCAACTAATCACTAAAGGGTACACTTATAGGTGTAATCGTCCTTCTCAAAGGAAGGAACCGGAGGGGTGATGATTATTATAGAAATATTAGATAGTTTATAATCCATAGGGAATCAACCTGGTAATAGACAACCCAAAAATCAATAATGTCTCCTAATTCACACACTTATATTAAGTGTGTTATTAAATATGGTCAGTGTGATAAGGATTGGCTCCAAAAGGAGCCGGCGAGTCAACCACCAGAGGAATGGTACATGATGATACACGTAAACATATACATACAAATAATACTAGAAAAAAATATTACATACAAAAAATAAAAAATAATGATGAAAAGAAGTCTATAAGAAATAAAAAATACTCATGAAACATAAGACATAAATACAACTTATGAATATTTTAATACTACCAAGTTGCCTATGGAGTCATACCACCCAGTGTTGGTAGGCGGCCCATGTTCAAATCCATGCTAATTAAGGCTAGTAAAGGTTCATAACCTCTATTCCAAATGTTTTGACACTTTCATAAAAAGACATTAAGGGGATTAGCTTCATTGAGGCCCCTAGGTGATACTGTATCTAGAGCATGGATCCAATAACATTCCCGCTGTCGGAGGGCTAGGGTGCGATCCCCTCCAGTCGGATTTGGAGGGATCCAATCTATAAGTTTGCACTTCAAACTAGCCACCTGATGTCTGGCTTCCACAAAGTGGCGAGCCACCGGTTTATCTGTTTGACCAGTAAGGATAGCTGTATGGATGGATGACCTATGATTGGCCATACGGTCACGAAAAATTCGTGTGGTGAGACCAACGTAATACAAACCACAGGGGCATTTGAGTATGTAAATTACAAAGTCAAGGCGACAGTGTAAATGATGTTTAAGTCTAATAGTTTTCCCTGTGTGGGGATGTGTAAACGTAGGTCCTATAATCATGGACCTGCACGTCGTGCAACCCCCACACGAGAAACACCCCGGTTTGGCTTGCATCAGAGTGGTCCATGGGGTTTTTTCTTTTTCTGGAAACATACGTGGCCTCATCAGTATTTGTTTTAAGTTAGCACCTCTCCTGTATGCCATCATTGGCGCCCACGTTCGACCAAAGGGTAAGGTATCGTCTGTTTGGATAATTGGCCAGTGGCGATGTAGTGCCTTTTTCATCTGTGCTGCACTACCATCATATTGAGTTGGAAAAACCAAGCGATCATGTGTCTTAGTTTTAGGTCTAGTACCCGCAAAAATTTGTTCAGCTTTTTGAAGAAATTTGTGTAACTGTTTATTGGAATAACCCCTCTCTCTAAAACGTGTGGTGATTTTGTCCACTTGTTCCCTACGTCGAGTGATCTCTGAGTTCAGTCTCATTACCCTTAAGTATTGTGAAATGGGGAGACTGTCTTTTAGAGCAGGGGGGTGATGACTGGTAGCCTGTAACAACTGGTTACGGTCAGTGGGTTTACGGAACAGTGTAGTTATTAACCGTGTCCCTGTGTTGATGAGGGTCACATCCAAAAAGTTGATTTCTTTATATGAACAGGAAGCGGTGAATCTAATGGGGCTGTCAAGTAAATTCAATTCATTGACCATTTGTTCAAATGCCCTCTGTGTACCATTCCATAATAGAAAGATATCGTCAATGAAACGACGGAAGAAAACAATATTCTGGCCTTATCTCGGAAAAATATGTATGGCTTCATATTGTGCCATAAACAGATTGGCGTATGCCGGGGCCAGATTAGACCCCATCGCCGTCCCTGAGATCTGCATATAATAATCTTTCTTATATAAAAAATGATTATTCATCAAAACTAATTCAACTAACCCCAATAGAAATTCAGTGGGGTAGTCGACACATGGTTGTTTCCCAAAAGCCTTTCTTAATGCTTCCACTCCCTCCACACACACACACACAGTGGGATAAAAAAGTATTTGGACAGCCACCGATTGTGCAAGTTGACCCACTTAAAATGAGAGAGCTCTGTAATTTCCATCATAGGTACACTTCAACTGTGAGAGACTGAATCTGAAAAAGAAAAGAAAAACAGGAAATTACATTGTATGATTTTTAAACAATTTACTTGTATATTCTTGTGGAAAATAAATATTTGGACACCTACCAAGCAGCAAGATTTCTGGCTCTCACAGACCTGTTACTTCTTTAAGAAGCTCTTCTATCCTCCACTCATTACCTGTATTAATAGCAACCAGTTCAAACAGGTATCTGTATAAAAGACACCTGTCCACACCCTCAAACAGTCAGACTGCTACCTCTCCACCGTGGCCAAGACCAGAGAGCTGTCTAAGGACACCAGGGACAAAATTGTAGAGCTGCACAAGGCTGGGATGAGCTACTCGACAATAAGCAAGCAGCATGGTGAGAAGAGATCAACCGTTGGCACAATTATAAAAAAAATGGAAGAAATACAAGATCACTGACAATCTCCCTCGACCTGGGGCTCCATGCAAGATCTCACCTTGTAGGGTATCAATGATCTTGAGAATGG
This sequence comes from Pseudophryne corroboree, assembly GCF_028390025.1. Lineage (NCBI taxonomy): Eukaryota > Metazoa > Chordata > Amphibia > Anura > Myobatrachidae > Pseudophryne > Pseudophryne corroboree. The sequence goes on along the minus strand of NC_086449.1, from coordinate 50,504,891 downwards.
TGAGGAATCAGCCCAGAACTACACGGGGGGACCTGGTCAATGACCTCAAGAGAGCTGGGACCACAGTCACAAAGGTTACCATTAGTAACACACTACGTCGTCATGGATTGAAATCCTGCAGTACCCGAAAGGTCCCCCTGCTTAAGCCAGCACATGTCCCGGCCCGTCTAAAGATTGCCAGTGACCATCTGGATGATCCAGAGGAGGATTGGGAGAATGTAATGTGGTCAGATGAGAGCAAAATCAAACTTTTTGGTATAAACTCCACTCGCCTTGTTTGGAGGGAGAATAATGATGAATGGCATCCCAAGAACACCATACACACTGTGAAGCATGGGGGTGGAAACATCATGCTTTGGGGCTGCTTTTCTGCAAAGGGGACTGGACGACTGATCCGTATTAAGGAGAGGATAAATGGGGCCATGTATTGTGAGATTTTGGGCAAAAACCTCCTTCCCTCAATAAGAGCATTAAAGATGGAACGTGGCTGAGTCTTCCAGCATGACAATGACCCCAAACACACCGCCCGGGCAACTAAGGAGTGGCTCCGTAAGAAGCATTTCAAGATCCTGGAGTGGCCTAGCCAGTCTCCAGACCTCAACCCAATAGAAAATCTGTGGAGGGAGTTGAAAGGCTCTGTTGCCCGGCAACAGCCCCAAAACATGACAGATCTAGAGAAGATCTGCATGGAAGAGTGGGCCAAAATACCTGCTACAGTGTGTGCAAACCTGGTCAAGAACTACAGGAAATGTTTGACCTCTGTAATTGCCAACAGAGGTTATATTACAAATTATTGAGTTAAACTTTTTGATTGCCCAAATATTTATTTTCCGCAAGAATAAACAAATAAATTGTTTAAAAATCATCCAATGTGATTTCCTTGTGTTTTTTTCCAGATTCTGTCTCTCACAGTTGAAGTGTACCTATGATGGAAATTACAGACCTCTCATCTTTTTAAGTGGGTCAACTTGCACAATCGGTGGATATAGATATATATATATATATATATATATATATATATAAATAACAATCCTTCGGCAGCTCTCCCAGTCTCAGAACATAACGGTCCGGTGCCCTCCTACACCCGTATGGCAGCGGGTCATGTATAGTGTACAGTTGGCGGCACTCCGGTACAATGAAGCACAAAAGCAGGTTGAATGAAAACAACGTTTCGAAGTTTTAATTACTTCGTCCTCAGGTTATAACAGATACAACAAACACATACCTTATATCCCCTTCCCATGTGCGGTGAGCTCCGGCGTGGACCCGGCGTTCAGACGCCCACCGATGACGTCATCCTGCCGTCCCGCCCACCGGAGGCATCACCCTATAATCAACATCCCAAATATAAACATCATAAAAATACCAATCAAAAGTGCACCAGAAGCATGCAGATTAAAAAACAATTGTAGATCAGGCACAGATACAGTACATGCAAATGTCATCAAAACATCAACACATTAATCACTCCTAATGAGGTATGTAACACGGATCAACATCCCCTGCCCAGCAAGCTGACACTGAACATACTCACAGTATGCTATAAAAAGCAATGCAGCCCCAATGTCTCATTGAGACCCCTTGGTGCCAGAGTTTGCAATTCATGAATCCATTTAGACTCCTTTTGTAGCAGTTTTAAAGATCTATTGCCCCCTCTCACTTTAGATGGTACATGATCTATAATAATGTATTTTAGACAAGCAACACTATGTTTAGCGACTGCAAAGTGCCGTGCTACCGGCTGGTCACTAGTCCCACTCAGGATAGCTTTCCTGATGGCCAATTTATGATTGGCCATCCGTTCCCTCAGTGTGCAGTCAGTTTTCCCAACATAGTGCAAGCCACAGGGGCAACTAATTAAATAGATGATAAACTTAGTAGTGCATGCGAGTCTGAACTTGATGGTATATTTTCTCCCACTGAAGGGGTAATGAAATATACTTCCTGTCAGCAGGGATCTACAGGTCGTGCAATTTAAACACCTAAAGCAACCTTTGCGAAGGGCAAGAAAGGAATTCTGTTCGCTTTGTATAGAGGCTAAATCAGTGACGTCAGTTTTAACCAGCCAGTCCCTAAGGTTTCTTCCCCTAGTGTAAGTGGGCATAATAGAAGTCTCAGTCATGTTGAGATCACGATCTGACTGAATCATGGGCCAAAGGGATTTCGCCGCCTTAGCAATAGCTCCACTCTTGGTGTTAAAATGATTTACCCAAGGTAACCGTGATCTAGTTGATTGTTTCACTTGCTGTGTGAGCAAGGATTGTCGATTTATACTAAGGGCTTTTTCTTTAGCCTGCAACAATCAAGAGGGTATCCCCTCTGCCTAAACTTATCAATCATCTCATCAATCCTCGCAATAGCATTTTCTCTCTCGCTGCAAATCCTCACAGCTCGTAAGAACTGTGAGTATGGTAACCCATATTTGGATGGAAGGGGATGAAAGCTGGAGAAGTGCAGCACAGTATTGCGATCAGTGCTTTTATGATATAGGTCAGTAGACAAGATACCATTCCTACATTGTACCAATACATCCAAAAAGTTGACACTGTCACTACTCATATTAGAAGTAAATTTAATAGGATGGCTCGACTGATTGTGTGTATTAATAAAATTCTGTAGTGCCTCCTCAGATTTAGACCAGATGACGAACACGTCATCTATGTATCTTAGATACATGATGATAGCTTCAGAAATACCACTATTGTCAAAAAAGATTTCTTGCTCTGCTACAAACATATATGAGTTAGCATACGATGGGGCCACAGGGGACCCCATCGCACACCCAGATGTCTGCAGGTAAAACCTGCCTTTAAAAATAAAATAATTGTGAGTCAAGGTCATTTCTAACAAATCAATCACGAAATCTACATCTGGCCCAGTGTATAAAGGATTCCCCTCAATGAGCTTACGCACTGCCAGTAACCCTGCATCGTTGGGAATAACTGTATACAGACTTGAAATGTCTATACTACACAAAATACTATCACCAGGAATATTCCCTAATTTTTGCAAGTGATTGATGAAAGAGGTCGTATCCAGCAAATATCTGTTCCTACAGACAATACAAGGTTGCAGTAACGTGTCAAGGTATGTAGCCACTTTTTGAAAGAGCCCATTACGGGCCGCAATGATAGGGCGCCCAGGCGGATTCTCCAGAGACTTATGTATTTTAGGCAGTGAGTATAAGACCGGGACAACCGGATGATCAACAATTAATGCTTTCATTAGAGTGTTACTAATTATCACCGTCTCTACGGCCGCCTGTAACTTATCACACAAAATTTGAGCAAACAACACCTTCAACACCTTATATACTGTAACATAATTTAATTGACAATACAATTCGTCCTTGTATGCACCCAAATCCTGTATCACGATTCCCCCACCTTTATCGGCGGGGCGAATCGTGATATCATTAAAAGATGCCAGATCTCTAAGTGCTTCATATTCAATATTACTCAAATTGTTATAACACTTTGAATTCAATTCAGAGGCAATACCAACAGATACAGTATGATTCAATAACCGTCCATAGGTCTTTATGGTAGCATTGTTTGAGACAGGATCAAATTTACTGCGATTTTGTAATTTTAATAACTTAGGGGGCATCCACTCCTCCACATCAACTGGTGTCAAGCTCTTACTGCCCCTAAAATGCTCGTGTAGCTTTAATTGCCGGTTAAGTTTATACCTCTCCACTTCCCACTGGAAAGAGTCAAATTTGACAGTGGGGACAAACGAAAGTCCCTTTCTCAGTACCTGTAATTCAGTGGAGGTGAGATTATGGGTAGATAGTGTTCAACCTATCTCTTCCGATATAGTGGGGGACGTCCCACTCTGCCTCGTCCTCGTCCTTTTCCACTGACCACCTCGGCGCGTCCACCGCCTCTGTCGGCGCCTGCATATTTGGGATGTTGATTATAGGGTGATGCCTCCGGTGGGCGGGACGGCAGGATGACGTCATCGGTGGGCGTCTGAACGCCGGGTCCACGCCGGAGCTCACCGCACATGGGAAGGGGATATAAGGTATGTGTTTGTTGTATCTGTTATAACCTGAGGACGAAGTAATTAAAACTTCAAAACGTTGGCTTTGATCAGGGTAGGGATGACTTCCTCCGGAATGCCCTTTTCCTTCAGGATCTGGTGTTCAACCGCCATGCCATCAAAACGCAGCCGCGGTAAGTCTTGGAACAGGCAGGGCTCCTGCTGCAGCAGGTCCCGCCGTAGCGGTAGAGGCCATGGGTCCTCTGAAAGCATCTCTTTAAGTTCCGGGTACCAAGCTCTTCTTGGCAAATCCGGAACCACGAGTATAGTTTTCACTCCTCGCCTTCGTATTATTCTCAGTACCTTGGGAATGAGAGGCAGAGGAGGAAACACATAAACAGACTGGTACACCCACGGTGTTACTAGAGCGTCCACAGCGATCGCCTGAGGGTCCCTTGACCTGGCGCAATATCTTTTTAGCTTTTTGTTGAGGCGGGACGCCATCATGTCCACCTGTGGTCTTTCCCAACGGTTTACCAGCATTTGGAAGACTTCTGGATGAAGTCCCCATTCTCCCGGGTGGAGGTCGTGCCTGCTGAGGAAGTCTGCTTCCCAGTTGTCCACTCCCGGAATGAACACTGCTGTCAGTGCTAACACGTGATTTTCCGCCCACAGGAGAATCCTTGTGGCTTCTGCCATTGCCCTCCTGCTTCTTGTGCCGCCCTGTCTGTTTACATGGGCGACCGCCGTGATGTTGTCTGATTGGATCAGTACCGGCTGGTTCTGAAGCAGGGGTCTTGCTTGGCTTAGGGCATTGTAAATGGCCCTTAGCTCCAGAATATTAATGTGAAGTGAAAGCTCCTGAGTTGACCACAGTCCTTGGAAATTTCTTCCCTGTGTGACTGCACCCCAGCCTCGAAGGCTGGCATCCGTGGTCACCAGGACCCAGTCCTGTATTCCGAATCTGCGGCCCTCTAGTAGATGAGCCCTCTGCAGCCACCACAGCAGCGACACCCTGGTCCTTGCCGACAGGGTTATCCGCTGCTACATCTGGAGATGGGACCCGGACCAATTGTCCAACAGGTCCCACTGGAAAATCCTTGCGTCGAACCTTCCGAATGGAATTGCTTTGTACGAAGCTACCATTTTTCCCAGGACTCGTGTGCATTGATGTACCGACACCTGTCCTGGTTTTAGGAGGGGGGGAGACGTCTCGAATTCCAGCCTGTACCGCTGAGATACTACTTGAAGGACCCAGGGATCCACCTGTGAGAGATCCCACTGTGCGCTGAAATTACTGAGACGGGCCCCCACCATACCCGGGTCCGCCTGAGCAGCCCCAGCGTCATGCTGTGGACTTACCGGACGCGGGGGAGGACTTCTGCTCTTGGGAACTAGCTGTGTGCTGCAGCTTTTTCCCTCTACCTGTGCCTCTCGGCAGAAAGGATGATCCTCTAGCCCTCTTGCTTTTCTGGGGCCGAAAGGACTGTACATGATAATACGGTGCTTTCTTTTGCTGTGGGGTAGTCTGTGGCAAAAAAGTCGATTTCCCAGCAGTAGCTGTGGAAACGAGGTCTGAAAGACCATCCCCAAACAGTTCCACCCCCATATAGGGCAAAACTTCCATGTGCCGTTTCGAGTCGGCATCGCCTGACCATTGCCGAGTCCATAACCCCCTTCTGGCGACAATGGACATAGCGCTTATTTTTGATGCCAGCCGGCAAATATCCCTCTGTGCATCACGCATGTATAAGACGGCGTCTTTTATATGCTCTATCGTCAGCAAAATATTGTCCCTATCCATACTATCAATATTATCCGACAGGGAATCTGACCACGCAGCTGCAGCACTGCACATCCATGCCGATGCAATAGCGGGTCTCAATATAATGCCCGTGTGTGTGTATATAGCTTTAATGGTATTTTCCTGCTTTCTATCAGCAGGTTCCTTTAGGGCAGCCGTATCCGGAGATGGTAGTGCCACCTTTTTTGATAAGCGTGTCAGCGCCTTAATCTACCCTAGGGGGTGTTTCCCAACGTGACCTATCCTCTGGCGGGAAAGGGTACTCTGCCCATAACCGTTTAGAAATTATCAATTTCTTATCTGGCGAAGTCCAGGCTTCCTTACACACCTCATTTAATTCCTCAGATGTAGGAAAAACTACTGGTAGTTTTTTCTCACCAAACATAATTCCCTTATTTGTGGTACCTGGGGTATTATCAGAAATGTGTAATACATTTTTCATTGCCTCAATCATGTAACGGGTGGACCTATTGGAGGGTACACTAGTCTCATCGTCGTCGACACTGGAGTCGGTATCCGTGTCGACATCTGTATCTGTCATCTGAGGTAGCGGGCGTTTTAAAGCCACTGATGACATTTGAGACGCTGGAACAGGCACAAGCTGAGTAGCCGGCTGTCCTATGTCATCAAACCTTTTGTGTAAGGAGTTGACACTGTCACGTAATTCCTTCCATAAGTCCATCCACACAGGTGTCGACCCCGCAGTGGGTGACAGCACATTCACAGGCATTTGCTCCGCCTCCACATAATTTTCCTCATCATACATGTTGACACAGCAGTACCGACACACAGCACACACACAGGGAATGCTCTGACTGAGGACAAGACCCCACAAAGCCCTTTGGTGAGACAGAGGGAGAGTATGCCAGCACACACCAGAGCGCTATATTCCACAGGGATATCACTTGAAAAAATAAGAATTTACTTACCGATAATTCTATTTCTCGGAGTCCGTAGTGGATGCTGGGGTTCCTGAAAGGACCATGGGGAATAGCGGCTCCGCAGGAGACAGGGCACAAAAGTAAAGCTTTTCCAGATCAGGTGGTGTGCACTGGCTCCTCCCCCTATGACCCTCCTCCAGACTCCAGTTAGATACTGTGCCCGGACGAGCGTACACAATAAGGGAGGATTTTGAATCCCGGGTAAGACTCATACCAGCCACACCAATCACACCGTACAACTTGTGATCTAAACCCAGTTAACAGTATGATAACAGAGGAGCCTCTGAAAGATGGCTGCCTAAACAATAACCCGAATTAGTTAACAATAACTATGTACAAGTATTGCAGATAATCCGCACTTGGGATGGGCGCCCAGCATCCACTACGGACTCCGAGAAATAGAATTATCGGTAAGTAAATTCTTATTTTCTCTATCGTCCTAGTGGATGCTGGGGTTCCTGAAAGGACCATGGGGATTATACCAAAGCTCCCAAACGGGCGGGAGAGTGCGGATGACTCTGCAGCACCGAATGAGAGAACTCCAGGTCCTCTTTTGCCAGGGTATCAAATTTGTAGAATTTTACAAACGTGTTTTCCCCCGACCACGTAGCTGCTCGGCAGAGTTGTAATGCCGAGACCCCTCGGGCAGCCGCCCAAGATGAGCCCACCTTCCTTGTGGAATGGGCCTTAACAGATTTAGGCTGTGGCAGGCCTGCCACAGAATGTGCAAGTTGAATTGTGCTACAAATCCAACGAGCAATCGACTGCTTAGAAGCAGGAGCACCCAACTTGTTGGGTGCATACAGAATAAACAGCGAATCAGATTTTCTGACTCCAGCCGTCCTTGAAATGTATATTTTTAAAGCTCTGACAACGTCCAACAACTTGGAATCCTCCAAGTCGCTTGTAGCCGCAGGCACTACAATAGGCTGATTCAGGTGAAACGCTGATACCACCTTAGGAAGGAAGTGCGGACGCGTCCGCAGTTCTGCCCTATCCGAATGGAAAATTAGATAAGGGCTTTTATAAGATAAAGCCGCCAGTTCAGATACTCTCCTGGCTGAAGCCAGGGCCAGTAGCATGGTCACTTTCCATGTGAGATATTTCAAATCCACCTTTTTCAGTGGTTCAAACCAATGGGATTTGAGGAAATCTAAAACTACATTTAGATCCCACGGTGCCACCGGAGGCACCACAGGAGGCTGTATATGCAGTACTCCTTTAACAAAAGTCTGGACCTCAGGAACTGAGGCCAATTCTTTTTGGAAGAATATTGACAGGGCCGAAATTTGAACCTTAATAGATCCCAATTTGAGACCCATAGACAATCCTGATTGCAGGAAATGTAGGAATCGACCCAGTTGAAATTCCTCCGTCGGAGCACTCCGATCCTCGCACCACGCAACATATTTCCGCCAAATGCGGTGATAATGCTTCGCGGTAACTTCCTTTCTTGCTTTTATCAAAGTAGGAATGACTTCTTCCGGAATGCCTTTTCCCTTTAGGATCTGGCGTTCAACCGCCATGCCGTCAAACGCAGCCGCGGTAAGTCTTGAAAGAGACAGGGACCCTGCTGCAGCAGGTCCCTTCTCAGAGGTAGAGGCCACGGATCGTCCGTGACCATCTCTTGAAGTTCCGGGTACCAAGTCCTTCTTGGCCAATCCGGAGCCACTAGTATCGTTCTTACTCCTCTTCGCCGTATAATCCTCAATACCTTTGGTATGAGAGGCAAAGGAGGAAACACATACACCGACTGGTACACCCAAGGTGTTACCAGCGCGTCCACAGCTATTGCCTGCGGATCTCTTGACCTGGCGCAATACCTGTCCAGTTTTTTGTTGAGGCGAGACGCCATCATGTCCACCATAGGTCTTTCCCAATGGTTTACTAGCATGTGGAAAACTTCTGGATGAAGTCCCCACTCTCCCGGGTGAAGGTCGTGTCTGCTGAGGAAGTCTGCTTCCCAGTTGTCCACTCCCGGAATGAACACTGCTGACAGTGCTATCACATGATTCTCCGCCCAGCGAAGAATCCTCGCAGCTTCTGCCATTGCACTCCTGCTTCTTGTACCGCCCTGTCTGTTTACATGGGCGACTGCCGTGATGTTGTCTGACTGGATCAACACCGGTTTTCCTTGAAGCAGAGGTTCTGCCTGGCTTAGAGCATTGTAAATTGCTCTTAGTTCCAGAATGTTTATGTGAAGAGACTTTTCCAGGCTCGTCCACACACCCTGGAAGTTTCTTCCTTGGGTGACTGCTCCCCAGCCTCTGAGGCTGGCGTCCGTGGTCACCAGGATCCAATCCTGTATGCCGAATCTGCGGCCCTCCAATAGATGAGCACTCTGCAACCACCACAGAAGAGATACCCTTGTCCTTGGCGACAGGGTTATCCGCAGGTGCATCTGAAGATGCGACCCTGACCATTTGTCCAACAGATCCCTTTGGAAAATCCTTGCGTGGAATCTGCCGAATGGAATTGCTTCGTAAGAAGCCACCATTTTTCCCAGGACTCTTGTGCATTGATGTACAGACACCTTTCCTGGTTTTAAGAGGTTCCTGACCAGGTCGGATAACTCCTTGGCTTTTTCTTCGGGTAGAAAAACCTTTTTCTGAACCGTGTCCAGAATCATCCCCAGGAACAGCAGACGAGTCGTCGGCATTAACTGGGATTTTGGAATATTCAGAATCCATCCGTGCTGTTTTAGCACCTCTTGAGATAGTGCTAATCCCATCTCTAGCTGTTCTCTGGACTTTGCCCTTATTAGGAGATCGTCCAAGTATGGGATAATTAATACGCCTTTTCTTCGAAGAAGAATCATCATCTCGGCCATTACCTTTGTAAAGATCCGAGGTGCCGTGGACAAACCAAACGGCAGCGTCTGAAACTGATAGTGACAGTTTTGTACAACGAACCTGAGGTACCCCTGGTGTGAGGGGTAAATCGGAACGTGGAGATACGCATCCTTGATGTCCAAGGATACCATAAAATCCCCTTCTTCCAGGTTCGCTATCACTGCTCTGAGTGACTCCATCTTGAACTTGAACCTCTTTATGTACAGGTTCAAGGACTTCAGATTTAGAATAGGCCTTACCGAGCCATCCGGCTTCGGTACCACAAATAGAGTGGAATAATACCCCTTGCCTTGTTGTAGAAGAGGTACCTTGACTATCACCTGCTGAGAGTACAGCTTGTGAATGGCTTCCAAAACCGTCTCCCTTTCAGAGGGGGACGTTGGTAAAGCAGACTTCAGGAAACGGCGGGGTGGATCTGTCTCTAATTCCAACCTGTACCCCTGAGATATTATCTGCAGGATCCAGGGATCTACCTGCGAGTGAGCCCACTGCGCGCTGTAATTTTTGAGACGACCGCCCACCGCCCCCGAGTCCGCTTGAGAAGCCCCAGCGTCATGCTGAGGCTTTTGTAGAAGCCGGGGAGGGCTTCTGTTCCTGGGAAGGAGCTGCCTGTTGCTGTCTCTTCCCTCGTCCTCTGCCTCGTGGCAGATATGAATATCCCTTTGCTCTCTTATTTTTAAAGGAACGAAAGGGCTGCGGTTGAAAAGTCGGTGTCTTTTTCTGTTGGGAGTGACTTGAGGTAAAAAGGTGGATTTCCCGGCTGTAGCCGTGGCCACCAAATCTGATAGACCGACTCCAAATAACTCCTCCCCTTTATACGGCAAAACTTCCATATGCCGTTTTGAGTCCGCATCGCCTGTCCACTGTCGCGTCCATAAACTTCTTCTGGCCGAAATGGACATAGCACTTACCCGTGATGCCAGTGTGCAGATATCCCTCTGTGCATCACGCATATAAAGAAATGCATCCTTTATTTGTTCTAACGACAGTAAAATATTGTCCCTATCCAGGGTATCAATATTTTCGATCAGGGACTCTGACCAAACTACCCCCGCACTGCACATCCAGGCAGTCGCTATAGCTGGTCGTAGTATAACACCTGCATGTGTGTATATACTTTTGTGGATATTTTCCATCCTCCTATCTGCTGGATCTTTAAGTGCGGCCGTCTCAGGAGAGGGTAACGCCACTTGTTTAGATAAGCGTGTGAGCGCCTTGTCCACCCTAGGAGGTGTTTCCCAGCGCGCCCTAACCTCTGGCGGGAAAGGGTATAATGCCAATAATTTCTTTGAAATTAGCACCTTTTTATCGGGGGCAACCCACGCTTCATCACACACGTCATTTAATTCTTCTGATTCAGGAAAAACTATAGGTAGTTTTTTCACACCCCACATAATACCCTGTTTAGTGGTACCTGTAGTATCAGCTAAGTGTAACGCCTCCTTCATTGCCAAAATCATATAACGTGTGGCCCTACTGGAAAATACGGTTGATTCGTCACCGTCACCACTGGAATCAGTGCCTGTGTCTGGGTCTGTGTCGACCGACTGAGGCAAAGGGCGTTTTACAGCCCCTGACGGTGTTTGAGGCGCCTGGACAGGCACTAATTGATTGTCCGGCCGCCTCATGTCGTCAAACGACTGCTTAAGCGAGTTGACGCTATCCCGTAATTCCACAAATAATGGCATCCATTCTGGTGTCGACCCCCTAGGAGGTGACATCCCCATATTTGGCAATTGCTCCGCCTCCACACCAATATCGTCCTCATACATGTCGACACACACGTACCGACACACAGCAGACACACAGGGAATGCTCTTTAACGAAGACAGGACCCACTAGCCCTTTGGGGAGACAGAGGGAGAGTCTGCCAGCACACACCAAAAGCGCTATATATGACAGGGATAGCCTTATAATAAGTGCTCCCTTATAGCTGCTTTATATATCAAATATTGCCACTATATTTGCCCCCCCTCTCTGTTTTACCCTGTTTCTGTAGTGCAGTGCAGGGGAGAGACCTGGGAGCCGTCCTGACCAGCGGAGCTGTGAGTGGAAATGGCGCCGTGTGCTGAGGAGATAGGCCCCGCCCCTTTTTCGGCGGGCTCGTCTCCCGCTATTTTGTGAATCCAGGCAGGGGTTAAATATCTCCATATAGCCTCTGGGGGCTATATGCGAGGTATTTTTAGCCTTTATATAGGTTTACATTTGCCTCCCAGGGCGCCCCCCCCCAGCGCCCTGCACCCTCAGTGACTGCGTGTGAAGTGTGCTGAGAGGAAAATGGCGCACAGCTGCAGTGCTGTGCGCTACCTTTAGAAGACTGCACGAGTCTTCAGCCGCCGATTCTGGAACTCTTCTTACTTCAGCATCTGCAAGGGGGCCGGCGGCGCAGCTCCGGTGACCATCCAGGCTGTACCTGTGATCGTCCCTCTGGAGCTGATGTCCAGTAGCCAAGAAGCCAATCCATCCTGCACGCAGGTGAGTTCACTTCTTCTCCCCTCAGTCCCTCGTTGCAGTGATCCTGTTGCCAGCAGGACTCACTGTAAAATAAAAAACCTAAGCTAAACTTTTTCTAAGCAGCTCTTTAGGAGAGCCACCCAGATTGCACCCTTCTCGGCCGGGCACAAAAATCTAACTGGAGTCTGGAGGAGGGTCATAGGGGGAGGAGCCAGTGCACACCACCTGATCTGGAAAAGCTTTACTTTTGTGCCCTGTCTCCTGCGGAGCCGCTATTCCCCATGGTCCTTTCAGGAACCCCAGCATCCACTAGGACGATAGAGAAAAGTGTTTTCCCTTATAGCTGCATATATAATCTATACTGCGCCTAAATTTGTGCCCCCCTCTTTTTTACCCTTTCTGTAGTGCAGGACTGCAGGGGAGAGCCAGGGAGCGATCCTTCCAGCGGAGCTGTCAGGGAAAATGGCGCCAGTGTGCTGAGGGAGATGGCTCCGCCCCTTTTTCGGCGGGGCTTTCTCCCGCTATTTTAATACTTCTGGCAGGGGTTAATTTACACCTATATAGCCCCTGGGGCTATATATGGTGTCAGTTTGCCAGCCATGGTGTTATTTATTGCTGCTCAGGGCGCCCCCCCCCCCAGCGCCCTGCATCCATCAGTGACCACAGTGTGTGGTGTGCATGAGGAGCAATGGCGCACAGCTGCAGTGCTGTGCGCTACCTTGGAGAAGACAGAAGTCTTCAGCCGCCGATTTTCCGGACCTTCTTGCTTCTGGCTCTGCAAGGGGGACGACGGCGCGGCTCCGGGAACGGACGGCGAGGTCGGGTCCTGTGTGCGATCTCTCTGGAGCTAATGGTGTCCAGTAGCCTAAGAAGCCCAAGCTACCACCAGTTAGGTAGGTTCGCTTCTTCTCCCCTTAGTCCCTCGCTGCAGTGAGCCTGTTGCCAGCAGGTCTCACTGTAAAATAAAAAACCTAAACTATGCTTTCTTTCTAGGAGCTCAGGAGAGCCCCTAGTGTGCATCCAGCTCGGCCGGGCACAGAAATCTAACTGAGGTCTGGAGGAGGGTCATAGTGGGAGGAGCCAGTGCACACCAGATCGTCCTAAATCTTTCTTTAGATTTGCCCAGTCTCCTGCGGAGCCGTCTATTCCCCATGGTCCTTATGGAGTCCCCAGCATCCACTAGGACGTCAGAGAAAGTCATTTTAAGAAGAAAAAAAAAAAGTGAAAAACTACCCCAAAACACAAAACTCCACAAAAAAATGCAGCAAAACAAGCAGGAGCTATACACATACCTGCACACATACCCAAACACCCCATGTACACCTCATGGCAACCCCCACTACACAAACACATACATGCAACGCCAGACCCACATGTGGTACTTACCTACAAATGTAGTAATACCTCCAAAAACGACTCTCCTCCGGGGTAACAGGTATCCTCCTGTCTGTCCTGGAATAAAGCCTGCTGGGTGTCCAAACTATACCACAGCAAACAACCAATTTGCTAGCTCTGCACCTCCTCACACCTCTCTGCAGGTTCACAAAATGGCTGCTGAGCACGCAGCAAACAAGCCCTAATAAAGTGCTGCAAACAGCAGGAAGTCGAATTCCGGACGCCCACTACTCGCCGATTGGCCGTTATCCGCCAAGGGGTGGGTCGAATCCGTTTTGCATTGCATATGGTGAATTCATGGTCCCGGCGGCAGGGCTGCGGCTGTCGAGTACAGGCGAATTTTTAAACGGACGAAAAAAAGGCGCAATTCGTCCGGAATTGCATATACCCCTATATACCAATAACATCTATCTCTATATATATACTGTATATGTATAATGTGCAGTGTTATTATACAGCAGGGACTATGTCCTAGGTTATACACATGATACACTAGGGACTATATACCAATAACATCTATCTATATATATACTGTATATGTATAATGTGCAGTGTTATCATACAGCGGGGTCTCTGTTCTAGGTTATACACATGATACACTAGGGACTATATACCAATAACATCTATCTCTATATATACACTGTATATGTATAATGTGCACAGTGTTATTATACAGCAGGGATACTGTCCTAGGTTATACACATGATACACTAGGGACTATATACCAATAACATATCTCTATATATACTGTATATGTATAATGTGCAGTGTTATTATATAGCAGGGACGCTGTACTAGGCTATACACATGATACACTAGGGACTATATACCAATAACATCTCTCTCTATATATACTGTATATATATATATATATATATAATGTGCAGTGTTATTATACAGCAGGGACGCTGTCCTAGGTTATATACATGATACGCTAGGGACTATATACCAATAACATCTATCTCTATATATACTGTATATGTATAATGTGCAGTGTTATTATACAGCAGGGATACTGTCCTAGGTTATACACATGATATGCTATGGACTATATACCAATAACATCTATCTCTATATATACTGTATATGTATAATGTGCAGTGTTATTATACAGCAGGGATACTGTCCTAGGTTATACACATGATACGCTGGGACTATATACCAATAACATCTATCTCTATATATACTGTATATGTATTATGTGCAGTGTTATTATACAGCAGGGATACTGTCCTAGGTTATACACATGATACACTAGGGACTATATACCAATAACATCTCTCTCTATATATACTGTATATGTATAATGTGCAGTGTTATTATACAGCAGGGACTCTGTCCTAGGTTATACACATGATACACTAGGGACTATATACCATAACATCTATCTCTATATATACTGTATATGTATAATGTGCAGTGTTATTATACAGCAGGGACTCTGCCCTAGGTTATACACATGATACACTAGGGACTATATACCATAACATCTATCTCTATATATACTGTATATGTATAATGTGCAGTGTTATTATACAGCAGGGACTCTGCCCTAGGTTATACACATGATACACTAGGGACTATATACCATAACATCTATCTCTATATATACTGTATATGTATAATGTGCAGTGTTATTATACAGCAGGGACTCTGTCCTAGGTTATACACATGATACGCAGGGGACTATATACCAATAACATCTATCTCTATATATACTGTATATGTATAATGTGCAGTGTTATTATACAGCAGGGACTCTGTCCTAGGTTATATACACGATACGATGGGGACTATATACCAATAACATCTCTCTCTATATATACTGTATATGTATAATGTGCAGTGTTATTATACAGCAGGGACACTGCCCTAGGTTATATACACATGATGCCCTAGGGACTATATACCAATAACATCTATCTCTATATATACTGTATATGTATAATGTGCAGTGTTATTATACAGCAGGGACACTATCCTAGGTTATACAGATGATGCGCTAGGGACTATATACCAATAACATCTATCTCTATATTTATTTATTTATTAACAGTTTCTTATATAGCAAAGCATATTCCGTTGCGCTTTACAATTAGAACAACAGTAATAGAACAAAACTGGGTAAAAACAGACAGACAGAGGTAAGAAGGCCCTGCTCGCAAGCTTACAATATATAGTATACTGTATATGTATAATGTGCAGTGTTATTATACAGCAGGGACTCTGTCCTAGGTTATACACATGATACGCAGGGGACTATATACCAATAACATCTATCTCTATATATACTGTATATGTATAATGTGCAGTGTTATTATACAGCAGGGATACTGTCCTAGGTTATACACATGATACGCTGGGACTATATACCAATAACATCTATCTCTATATATACTGTATATGTATAATGTGCAGTGTTATTATACAGCAGGGATACTGTCCTAGGTTATACACATGATATGCTATGGACTATATACCAATAACATCTATCTCTATATATACTGTATATGTATAATGTGCAGTGTTATTATACAGCAGGGATACTGTCCTAGGTTATACACATGATACACTAGGGACTATATACCAATAACATCTCTCTCTATATATACTGTATATGTATAATGTGCAGTGTTATTATACAGCAGGGACTCTGTCCTAGGTTATACACATGATACACTAGGGACTATATACCATAACATCTATCTCTATATATACTGTATATGTATAATGTGCAGTGTTATTATACAGCAGGGACTCTGCCCTAGGTTATACACATGATACACTAGGGACTATATACCATAACATCTATCTCTATATATACTGTATATGTATAATGTGCAGTGTTATTATACAGCAGGGACTCTGTCCTAGGTTATACACATGATACGCAGGGGACTATATACCAATAACATCTATCTCTATATATACTGTATATGTATAATGTGCAGTGTTATTATACAGCAGGGACTCTGTCCTAGGTTATATACACGATACGATGGGGACTATATACCAATAACATCTCTCTCTATATATACTGTATATGTATAATGTGCAGTGTTATTATACAGCAGGGACACTGCCCTAGGTTATATACACATGATGCCCTATGGACTATATACCAATAACATCTATCTCTATATATACTGTATATGTATAATGTGCAGTGTTATTATACAGCAGGGACACTATCCTAGGTTATACAGATGATGCGCTAGGGACTATATACCAATAACATCTATCTCTATATATACTGTATATGTATAATGTGCAGTGTTATTATACAGCAGGGATACTGTCCTAGGTTATACACATGATACGCTGGGACTATATACCAATAACATCTATCTCTATATATACTGTATATGTATTATGTGCAGTGTTATTATACAGCAGGGATACTGTCCTAGGTTATACACATGATACACTAGGGACTATATACCAATAACATCTCATCTCTCTCTATATATACTGTATATGTATAATGTGCAGTGTTATTATACAGCAGGGACTCTGTCCTAGGTTATATACATGATACACTAGGGACTATATACCAATAACATCTATCTCTATATATACTGTATATGTATAATGTGCAGTGATATTATACAGCCGGGACTCTGTCCTAGGTTACACCCATGATACGCTGGCGACTATATACCAATAACATCTATATATAATATATATATATATATATATATATATATATATACTGTATATGTATAATGTGCACTGTTATTATACAGCAGGGACTCTGTCCTAGGTTACATACATGATACGCAGGGGACTATAGTCCCTAGTGTATCATGTGTATAACCTAGGACAGAGTCCCTGCCGGAGACCTCATCTTTATAATGATGACTAGTGTTCACTCTAGGTTGTTTTAGCAGGGCGCCGCGCCCTGCCCGTCTTTTAACAAGCAAAACCCGCCCTGCCCCTTTTGCAGCGCCCTGCTAGAACAGCCGCCCGCTCCCTGCCCTCCCGGCGTGTATAGATGCCGTGCGCATGCGCGCGGCATCCATTCACGCATTGGGAGAGGGCTGGGGGAAGCCCAGCACCGACGGAGGTGCTGGGCACGCCCCCAACAGTGACGTCGCCGGCCACAGACGCTCTCTATAGTAGCGTCTGTGG
The DNA here is from genome assembly GCF_028390025.1 of Pseudophryne corroboree. Classification (NCBI taxonomy): domain Eukaryota; kingdom Metazoa; phylum Chordata; class Amphibia; order Anura; family Myobatrachidae; genus Pseudophryne; species Pseudophryne corroboree. The sequence goes on along the minus strand of NC_086449.1, from coordinate 50,487,330 downwards.
GCCGCACCGCCCCCTAAAATGACGGAGACGTGGCCACGCCCCTAATTTGTATGGCCACGCCCCCATTCCGGACGCACATGTGCCCCCCTGAGTCCGGCGCCCTGCCCCATTTCACTCCTAGAGTGAACACTAATGACGGCTCTTCGACTCTCGTCCACCTTCCTCAAGTTTGCTTAACAGACTGAGCTGCCCGGGAATGAAGCACTGATGCTTAAAATCATCGATGGGAGATGATCACATATATATTTTTATTTTTAATATATATATATTATTTTTTTTTTACCATCGATGGTTAGTGATTACATGGCTATCGATGGTAGACATCGATTAGGGTGCTCCAATGTGTCCATCTCTCCTTTTCATGCCCCACTGCCTTTGGCTCCGCCTCCAGCTCAGCCCCCAGCACCTGAATTATAGGGATATCCCGGGATCAGTGTAAATGGGTCCGTCCCAGGTCCATCCCAGGTCCATCCCAGGTCTTAGTGCAGTGTGAAAGGGGTCACTCCCGGAAATGCATCCTGGGACGCATCCCGGGAAGCATCCCGGGAGTGCGAGTGTAAAAGGGGTATAACATCTATCTCTATATATACTGTACATGTATAATGTGCAGTGTTATTATACAGAAGGGACTCTATCCTAGGTTATACACATGATACACTAGGGACTATATACCAATAACATCTCTCTCTATATATACTGTATATGTATAATGTGCAGTGTTATTATACAGCAGGGACTCTGTCCTAGGTTATACACATGATACACTAGGGACTATATACCAATAACATCTATCTCTATATATACTGTATATGTATAATGTGCAGTGTTATTATACAGCAGGGACTCTGTCCTAGGTTATACACATGATACACTGGGGACTATATACCAATAACATCTATCTCTATATATACTGTATATGTATAATGTGCAGTGTTATTATACAGCAGGGACTCTGTCCTAGGTTATACACATGATACACTGGGGACTATATACCAATAACATCTATCTCTATATATACTGTATATGTATAATGTGCAGTGTTATTATACAGCAGGGACGCTGTCCTAGGTTATACACATATACGCTGGGGTCTATATACCAATAACATCTATCTCTATATATACTGTATATGTATAATGTGCAGTGTTATTATACAGCAGGGACGCTGTCCTTAGGCTATACACATGATACACTAGGGACTATATACCAATAACATCTATCTCTCTATATATACTATATATATATATATATATATATATATATATATATATATAGTGTGCAGTATTATACAGCAGGGACTGTGTCCTAGGTTATACACATGATACGCTAGGGACTATATACCAAAAACATCTCTCTCTATATATACTGTATATGTATAATGTGCAGTGTTATTATACAGCAGGGACGCTGTACTAGGCTATACACGATACACTAGGGACTATATACCAATAACATCTATCTCTATATATACTGTATATGTATAATGTGCAGTGATATTATACAGCCGGGACTCTGTCCTAGGTTACAAACATGATACGCTGGCGACTATATACCAATAACATCTATCTCTCTATATATACTGTATATGTATAATGTGCACTGTTATTATACAGCAGGGACTCTGTCCTAGGTTACATACATGATACGCTAGGGACTATATACCAATAACATCTATATATATATATACTGTATCTATATATATATATATATCTATATATATATATACTGTATATGTATAATGTGCACTGTTATTATACAGCAGGGATACTGTCCTAGGTTATACACATGATATGCTATGGACTATATACCAATAACATCTATCTCTATATATACTGTATATGTATAATGTGCAGTGTTATTATACAGCAGGGACTCTATCCTAGGTTATATACATGATACGCTATGGACTATATACCAATAACATCTATCTGTATATGTATAATGTGCAGTGTTATTATACAGCAGGGACTCTATCCTAGGTTATATACATGATACGCTATGGACTATATACCAATAACATCTATCTCTATATATACTGTATATGTATAATGTGCAGTGTTATTATACAGCAGGGACTCTGTCCTAGGTTATACACATGATACACTAGGGACTATATACCAATAACATCTATCTCTATATATACTGTATATGTATAATGTGCAGTGTTATTATACAGCAGGGACTGTGTCCTAGGTTACATACATGATACGCAGGGGACTATATACCAATAACATCTATCTCTATATATACTGTATATGTATAATGTGCAGTGTTATTATACAGCAGGGACTCTGTCCTAGGTTACATACATGATACGCAGGGGACTATATACCAATAATACCCCTTTTACACTCGCATGAAAATCCCGGGATATTGCACGTGAACGCGCATCATCCCGGGATTTTTGTCAGTTTGAAAGGGTACAGGGACAATTTCCCGGGTCGAGCATCCCGGGATTTCAACTAGAGATGAGCGGGTTCGGTTTCTTTGAATCCGAACCCGCACGAACTTCACTTTTTTTTCCACGGGTCCGAGCGACTCGGATCTTCCCGCCTTGCTCGGTTAACCCGAGCGCGCCCGAACGTCATCATGACGCTGTCGGATTCTCGCGAGGCTCGGATTCTATCGCGAGACTCGGATTCTATATAAGGAGCCGCGCGTCGCCGCCATTTTCACTCGTGCATTGAGATTGATAGGGAGAGGACGTGTCTGGCGTCCTCTCCATTAGAATAGAGATAGATAGATTAGATAGAGAGAGATTGTGCAGAGTCGCAGACAGAGTTAGTTTACCACAGTCAGTGACCAGTGCAGTTGCTAGTTAACTTTTATTTAATATAATATATCCGTTCACTTCTCTCTGCTATATCCGTTCTCTGCCTGAAAAAAAAAACGATACACAGCACAGTCAGTCACACAGTGTGACTCAGTCTGTGTGCACTCAGCTCAGCCCAGTGTGCTGCACAGTCATCAATGTATAAATTAAAAGCTTATAATTAATTGTGGGGGAGACTGGGGAGCACTGCAGGTTGTTAGCAGGAGCCAGGAGTACAATTATATTAATTAACAGTGCACACTTTTGCTGCAGGAGTGGTGACCAGTGCCTGACCACCAGTATAGTATTGTTGTATACTACTAATATCTCTTTAAATATCAACCAGTCTATATTAGCAGCAGACACAGTACAGTGCGGTAGTTCACGGCTGTGGCTACCTCTGTGTCGGCACACGGCAGGCAGTCCGTCCGACCAGAATTGTATTATTTATTATTATATACCTACCACCTAACCGTGGTTTTTTTTTCATTCTTTATACCGTCATAGTGTCATCCTAATTGTTACGAGTATACTACTATCTCTTTATCAACCAGTGTACAGTGCGGTAGTTCACGGCTGTGGCTACCTCTGTGTCGGCACACGGCAGGCAGTCCGTCCGACCAGAATTGTATTATTTATTATTATATACCTACCACCTAACCGTGGTTTTTTTTTCATTCTTTATACCGTCATAGTGTCATCCTAATTGTTACGAGTATACTACTATCTCTTTATCAACCAGTGTACAGTGCGGTAGTTCACGGCTGTGGCTACCTCTGTGTCGGCACACGGCAGGCAGTCCGTCCGACCAGAATTGTATTATTTATTATTATATACCTACCACCTAACCGTGGTTTTTTTTTCATTCTTTATACCGTCATAGTGTCATCCTAATTGTTACGAGTATACTACTATCTCTTTATCAACCAGTGTACAGTGCGGTAGTTCACGGCTGTGGCTACCTCTGTGTCGGCACACGGCAGGCAGTCCGTCCGACCAGAATTGTATTATTTATTATTATATACCTACCACCTAACCGTGGTTTTTTTTTCATTCTTTATACCGTCATAGTGTCATCCTAATTGTTACGAGTATACTACTATCTCTTTATCAACCAGTGTACAGTGCGGTAGTTCACGGCTGTGGCTACCTCTGTGTCGGCACACGGCAGGCAGTCCGTCCGACCAGAATTGTATTATTTATTATTATATACCTACCACCTAACCGTGGTTTTTTTTTCATTCTTTATACCGTCATAGTGTCATCCTAATTGTTACGAGTATACTACTATCTCTTTATCAACCAGTGTACAGTGCGGTAGTTCACGGCTGTGGCTACCTCTGTGTCGGCACACGGCAGGCAGTCCGTCCGACCAGAATTGTATTATTTATTATTATATACCTACCACCTAACCGTGGTTTTTTTTTCATTCTTTATACCGTCATAGTGTCATCCTAATTGTTACGAGTATACTACTATCTCTTTATCAACCAGTGTACAGTGCGGTAGTTCACGGCTGTGGCTACCTCTGTGTCGGCAGTCGGCAGGCAGTCCGTCCATCCATAATTGTATTATTATTATAATATATACCACCTAACCGTGGTTTTTTTTTCATTCTTTATACCGTCATAGTGTCATACTAGTTGTTACGAGTATACTACTATCTCTTTATCAACCAGTGTACAGTGCGGTAGTTCACGGCTGTGGCTACCTCTGTGTCGGCAGTCGGCAGGCAGTCCGTCCATCCATAATTGTATTATTATTATAATATATACCACCTAACCGTGGTTTTTTTTTCATTCTTTATACCGTCGTCATAGTGTCATACTAGTTGTTACGAGTATACTACTATCTCTTTATCAACCAGTGTACAGTGCGGTAGTTCACGGCTGTGGCTACCTCTGTGTCGGCAGTCGGCAGGCAGTCCGTCCATCCATAATTGTATTATTATTATAATATATACCACCTAACCGTGGTTTTTTTTTCATTCTTTATACCGTCGTCATAGTGTCATACTAGTTGTTACGAGTATACTACTATCTCTTTATCAACCAGTGTACAGTGCGGTAGTTCACGGCTGTGGCTACCTCTGTGTCGGCAGTCGGCAGGCAGTCCGTCCATCCATAATTGTATTATTATTATAATATATACCACCTAACCGTGGTTTTTTTTTCATTCTTTATACCGTCGTCATAGTGTCATACTAGTTGTTACGAGTATACTACTATCTCTTTATCAACCAGTGTACAGTGCGGTAGTTCACGGCTGTGGCTACCTCTGTGTCGGCAGTCGGCAGGCAGTCCGTCCATCCATAATTGTATTATTATTATAATATATACCACCTAACCGTGGTTTTTTTATACCACCTAACCGTGGCAGTCCGTCCATAATTGTATACTAGTATCCAATCCATCCATCTCCATTGTTTACCTGAGGTGCCTTTTAGTTCTGCCTATAAAATATGGAGAACAAAAAAGTTGAGGTTCCAAAATTAGGGAAAGATCAAGATCCACTTCCACCTCGTGCTGAAGCTGCTGCCACTAGTCATGGCCGAGACGATGAAATGCCAGCAACGTCGTCTGCCAAGGCCGATGCCCAATGTCATAGTACAGAGCATGTCAAATCCAAAACACCAAATATCAGAAAAAAAAGGACTCCAAAACCTAAAATAAAATTGTCGGAGGAGAAGCGTAAACTTGCCAATATGCCATTTACCACACGGAGTGGCAAGGAACGGCTGAGGCCCTGGCCTATGTTCATGGCTAGTGGTTCAGCTTCACATGAGGATGGAAGCACTCAGCCTCTCGCTAGAAAACTGAAAAGACTCAAGCTGGCAAAAGCACCGCAAAGAACTGTGCGTTCTTTGAAATCCCAAATCCACAAGGAGAGTCCAATTGTGTCGTTTGCGATGCCTGACCTTCCCAACACTGGACGTGAAGAGCATGCGCCTTCCACTATTTGCATGCCCCCTGCAAGTGCTGGAAGGAGCACCCGCAGTCCAGTTCCTGATAGTCAGATTGAAGATGTCAGTGTTGAAGTACACCAGGATGAGGAGGATATGGGTGTTGCTGGCGCTGGGGAGGAAATTGACCAGGAGGATTCTGATGGTGAGGTGGTTTGTTTAAGTCAGGCACCCGGGGAGACACCTGTTGTCCGTGGGAGGAATATGGCCGTTGACATGCCAGGTGAAAATACCAAAAAAATCAGCTCTTCGGTGTGGAGGTATTTCACCAGAAATGCGGACAACAGGTGTCAAGCCGTGTGTTCCCTTTGTCAAGCTGTAATAAGTAGGGGTAAGGACGTTAACCACCTCGGAACATCCTCCCTTATACGTCACCTGCAGCGCATTCATAATAAGTCAGTGACAAGTTCAAAAACTTTGGGTGACAGCGGAAGCAGTCCACTGACCAGTAAATCCCTTCCTCTTGTAACCAAGCTCACGCAAACCACCCCACCAACTCCCTCAGTGTCAATTTCCTCCTTCCCCAGGAATGCCAATAGTCCTGCAGGCCATGTCACTGGCAAGTCTGACGAGTCCTCTCCTGCCTGGGATTCCTCCGATGCATCCTTGCGTGTAACGCCTACTGCTGCTGGCGCTGCTGTTGTTGCCGCTGGGAGTCGATGGTCATCCCAGAGGGGAAGTCGTAAGCCCACTTGTACTACTTCCAGTAAGCAATTGACTGTTCAACAGTCCTTTGCGAGGAAGATGAAATATCACAGCAGTCATCCTACTGCAAAGCGGATAACTGAGGCCTTGGCATCCTGGGTGGTGAGAAACGTGGTTCCGGTATCCATCATTACTGCAGAGCCAACTAGAGACTTGTTGGAGGTACTGTGTCCCCGGTACCAAATACCATCTAGGTTCCATTTCTCTAGGCAGGCGATACCGAAAATGTACACAGACCTCAGAAAAAGAGTCACCAGTGTCCTAAAAAATGCAGCTGTACCCAATGTCCACTTAACCACGGACATGTGGACAAGTGGAGCAGGGCAGGGTCAGGACTATATGACTGTGACAGCCCACTGGGTAGATGTATGGACTCCCGCCGCAAGAACAGCAGCGGCGGCACCAGTAGCAGCATCTCGCAAACGCCAACTCTTTCCTAGGCAGGCTACGCTTTGTATCACCGCTTTCCAGAATACGCACACAGCTGAAAACCTCTTACGGCAACTGAGGAAGATCATCGCGGAATGGCTTACCCCAATTGGACTCTCCTGTGGATTTGTGGCATCGGACAACGCCAGCAATATTGTGTGTGCATTAAATCTGGGCCAATTCCAGCACGTCCCATGTTTTGCACATACCTTGAATTTGGTGGTGCAGAATTTTTTAAAAAACGACAGGGGCGTGCAAGAGATGCTGTCGGTGGCCAGAAGAATTGCGGGACACTTTCGGCGTACAGGCACCACGTACAGAAAACTGGAGCACCACCAAAAACTACTGAACCTGCCCTGCCATCATCTGAAGCAAGAAGTGGTAACGAGGTGGAATTCAACCCTCTATATGCTTCAGAGGTTGGAGGAGCAGCAAAAGGCCATTCAAGCCTATACAATTGAGCACGATATAGTAGGTGGAATGCACCTGTCTCAAGTGCAGTGGAGAATGATTTCAACGTTGTGCAAGGTTCTGATGCCCTTTGAACTTGCCACACGTGAAGTCAGTTCAGACACTGCCAGCCTGAGTCAGGTCATTCCCCTCATCAGGCTTTTGCAGAAGAAGCTGGAGGCATTGAAGGAGGAGCTAACACGGAGCGATTCCGCTAGGCATGTGGGACTTGTGGATGCAGCCCTTAATTCGCTTAACAAGGATTCACGGGTGGTCAATCTGTTGAAATCAGAGCACTACATTTTGGCCACCGTGCTCGATCCTAGATTTAAAGCCTACCTTGGATCTCTCTTTCCGGCAGACACAGGTCTGCTGGGGTCGAAAGACCTGCTGGTGACAAAATTGTCAAGTCAAGCGGAACGCGACCTGTCAACATCTCCTCCTTCACATTCTCCCGCAACTGGGGGTGCGAGGAAAAGGCTCAGAATTCCGAGCCCACCCGCTGGCGGTGATGCAGGGCAGTCTGGAGCGACTGCTGATGCTGACATCTGGTCCGGACTGAAGGACCTGACAACGATTACGGACATGTCGTCTACTGTCACTGCATATGATTCTCTCAACATTGATAGAATGGTGGAGGATTATATGAGTGACCGCATCCAAGTAGGCACGTCACACAGTCCGTACTTATACTGGCAGGAAAAAGAGGCAATTTGGAGGCCCTTGCACAAACTGGCTTTATTCTACCTAAGTTGCCCTCCCACAAGTGTGTACTCCGAAAGAGTGTTTAGTGCCGCCGCTCACCTTGTCAGCAATCGGCGTACGAGGTTACATCCAGAAAATGTGGAGAAGATGATGTTCATTAAAATGAATTATAATCAATTCCTCCGCGGAGACATTGACCAGCAGCAATTGCCTCCACAAAGTACACAGGGAGCTGAGATGGTGGATTCCAGTGGGGACGAATTGATAATCTGTGAGGAGGGGGATGTACACGGTGATATATCGGAGGGTGAAGATGAGGTGGACATCTTGCCTCTGTAGAGCCAGTTTGTGCAAGGAGAGATTAATTGCTTCTTTTTTGGGGGGGGTCCAAACCAACCCGTCATATCAGTCACAGTCGTGTGGCAGACCCTGTCACTGAAATGATGGGTTGGTTAAAGTGTGCATGTCCTGTTTTGTTTATACAACATAAGGGTGGGTGGGAGGGCCCAAGGATAATTCCATCTTGCACCTCTTTTTTCTTTTCTTTTTCTTTGCATCATGTGCTGATTGGGGAGGGTTTTTTGGAAGGGACATCCTGCGTGACACTGCAGTGCCACTCCTAGATGGGCCCGGTGTTTGTGTCGGCCACTAGGGTCGCTAATCTTACTCACACAGCTACCTCATTGCGCCTCTTTTTTTCTTTGCGTCATGTGCTGTTTGGGGAGGGTTTTTTGGAAGGGACATCCTGCGTGACACTGCAGTGCCACTCCTAGATGTGCCCGGTGTTTGTGTCGGCCACTAGGGTCGCTAATCTTACTCACACAGTCAGCTACCTCATTGCGCCTCTTTTTTTCTTTGCGTCATGTGCTGTTTGGGGAGGGTTTTTTGGAAGGGACATCCTGCGTGACACTGCAGTGCCACTCCTAGATGGGCCCGGTGTTTGTGTCGGCCACTAGGGTCGCTTATCTTACTCACACAGCGACCTCGGTGCAAATTTTAGGACTAAAAATAATATTGTGAGGTGTGATGTGTTCAGAATAGGCTGAAAATGAGTGTAAATTATGTTTTTTGAGGTTAATAATACTTTGGGATCAAAATTACCCCCAAATTCTATGATTTAAGCTGTTTTTTAGGGTTTTTTTAAAAAAACACCCGAATCCAAAACACACCCGAATCCGACAAAAAAAATTCGGTGAGGTTTTGCCAAAACGCGGTCGAACCCAAAACACGGCCGCGGAACCGAACCCAAAACCAAAACACAAAACCCGAAAAATTTCCGGCGCTCATCTCTAATTTCAACCCGTCCCAGGACCGTCACGGGAAGCTGGGTAGTGTGAAAGGGCCCGTCCCAGGATTCACTACCCGAGACTGTTAAAAGGCCTCCGATTGGAGCTTTCATGGGCTCAGAAAAGATGATGTCATCTTTCAGAGCCCATTCGCCTTGCCGGAGACCTCATCTTTATAATGACTAGTGTTCACTCTAGGTTGTTTTAGCAGGGCGCCGCGCCCTGCCCGTTTTTTAACAAGCAAAACCCGCCCTGCCCCTTTTGCAGCGCCCTGCTAGAACAGCCGCCCGCTCCCTGCCCTCCCGACGTGTATAGATGCCGTGCGCATGCGCGCGGCATCCATTCACGCATTGGGAGAGGGCTGGGGGAAGCCCAGCACCGACGGAGGTGCTGGGCACGCCCCCAACAGTGACGTCGCCGGCCACAGACGCTCTCTATAGTAGCGTCTGTGGGCCGCACCGCCCCCTAAAATGACGGAGATGTGGCCACGCCCCTAATTTGTGTGGCCACGCCCCCATTCCGGACGCACATGTGCCCCCCTGAGTCCGGCGCCCTGCCCCATTTCACTCCTAGAGTGAACACTAATGACGGCTCTTCGACTCTCGTCCACCTTCCTCAAGTTTGCTTAACAGACTGAGCTGCCCGGGAATGAAGCACTGATGCTTAAAATCATCGATGGGAGATGATCACATATATATTTTTATTTTTTATATATATATATATATATATATATATATATATATATATATATATATATATATTTTTTTTTTTTTTTTTTTTTACCATCGATGGTTAGTGATTACATGGCTATCGATGGTAGACATCGATTAGGGTGCTCCAATGTGTCCATCTCTCCTTTTCATGCCCCACTGCCTTTGGCTCCGCCTCCAGCTCAGCCCCCAGCACCTGAATTATAGGGATATCCCGGGATCAGTGTAAATGGGTCCGTCCCAGGTCCATCCCAGGTGCATCCCAGGTCTTAGTGCAGTGTGAAAGGGGTCACTCCCGGGAATGCATCCCGGGAAGCATCCCGGGAGTGCGAGTGTAAAAGGGGTATAATGTGCAGTGTTATTATACAGCAGGGACGCTGTCCTAGGTTATGCACATGATACGCTAGGGACTATATACCAATAACATCTATCTCTATATATACTGTATATGTATAATGTGCAGTGTTATTATACAGCAGGGACTCTGTCCTAGGTTATACACATGATACACTAGGGACTATATACCAATAACATCTATCTCTATATATACTGTATATGTATAATGTGCAGTGTTATTATACAGCAGGAATACTGGCCTAGGTTATACACATGATACACTAGGGACTATATACCAATAACATCTATCTCTATATATACTGTATATGTATAATGTGCAGTGTTATTATACAGCAGGAATACTGGCCTAGGTTATGCACATGATACACTAGGGACTATATACCAATAACATCTATCTCTATATATACTGTATATGTATAATGTGCAGTGTTATTATACAGCAGGGATACTGTCCTAGGTTATACACATGATACACTAGGGACTATATACCAATAACATCTATCTCTATATATACTGTATATGTATAATGTGCAGTGTTATTATACAGCAGGAATACTGGCCTAGGTTATACAGTTTGAGTATCCCTTATCCAAAATGCTTGGGACCAGAGGTATTTTGGATATGGGATTTTTCTGTATTTTGGAATAATTGCATACCATAATGAGATATCATGGTGATGGGACCTAAATCTAAGCACAGAATGCATTTATGTTACATATACACCTTATACACACAGCCTGAAGGTCATTTAATACAATATTTTTAATAACTTTGTGTCTAAAACAAAGTTTGTGTACATTGATCCATCAGAAAACAAAGGTTTCACTATCTCACTCTCATTCAAAAAAGTCTGTATTTCGGATATTTGGATATGGGATAATCAACCTGTATACACATGATACACTAGGGACTATATACAGGTTGAGTCTCCCTTATCCAAAATGCTTGGGACCAGAAGTATTTTGGATATGGGATTTTTACGTATTTTGGAATAATTGCATACCCTAATGCAAAGATTTTCAACCTTTTACAACTCGCGGCACACTGAACTAGATTTAAATATTGCCAAGGCACACTCAAATATAATGGTGATGCATGGAGAAGTTCGGTGTCCTAGGATGTCATGTCGCAGCTCCTCCGTAGGTAACACCTGAGCCACATCTGAGAAAGCCTGAAGAGCCCAACATTGCCCGAACCCAAATTTAGAACTGGCTCCGCAACCACTAAACCCACCGGTGTTGATCATTCCAGGTCCTCAGTAGCAGCAAAACGCCGAATTGAATAGCGTCGGGAGCTAATTCCCGGCGCTATTCTTTAGTTGCCGAATAGAATTGACCCCAAAGTGTGTGTACATTGAGCCATCAAAAAATAAAGGTTTCACTATCTCATTCTCACTCAAAAAAGTCCGTATTTCGGAATATTTGGATTTGGGATACTTAACCTGTACCACTAACATCTATCTCTATATATGCTGTATATGTATAATTAGCTGTGTTATTATACAGCAGGGACTCTGTCCTAGGTTATACACATGATGCGCTAGGGACTATATACCAATAACATCTATCTCTATATATACTGTATATGTATAATGTGCAGTGTTATTATACAGCAGGGACGCTGTCCTAGGTTATACACATGATACACTAGGGACTATATACCAATAACATCTATCTCTATATATACTGTATATGTATAATGTGCAGTGTTATTATACAGCAGGGACTCTGTCCTAGGTTATACACATGATACACTATGGACTATATACCAATAACATCTCTCTCTATATATACTGTATATGTATAATGTGCAGTGTTATTATACAGCAGGGACTCTGTCCTAGGTTATACACATGATGCGCTAGGGACTATATACCAATAACATCTATCTCTATATATACTGTATATGTATAATGTGCGGTGTTATTATACAGCAGAGACTATGTCCTAGGTTATACACATGATACACTAGGGACTATATACCAATAACATCTCTCTCTATATATACTGTATATGTATAATGTGCAGTGTTATTATACAGCAGGGACTCTGTCCTAGGTTATATACATGATACACTAGGGACTATATACCAATAACATCTATCTCTATATATACTGTATATGTATAATGTGCAGTGTAATTATACAGCAGGGACGCTGTCCTAGGTTATATACATGATACACTAGGGACTATATACCAATAACATCTATCTCTATATATACTGTATATGTATAACGTGCAGTGTTATTATACAGCAGGGACTCTGTCCTAGGTTATATACATGATACACTAGGGACTATATACCAATAACATCTATCTCTATATATACTGTATATGTATAATGTGCAGTGTTATTATACAGCAGGGACTCTGTCCTAGGTTATACACATGATACACTAGGGACTATATACCAATAACATCTATCTCTATATATACTGTATATGTATAATGTGCAGTGTTATTATACAGCAGGGATACTGTCCTAGGTTATACACATGATAGGATACAGATATAGCTTTCTCTCCCTATATACACCTATACTACAGATGTAGCCACGCTCATCTATACCGTGATGCATTCACACATGAGCACGCATTGCTGCATAGTGTGACCGCGCCGCTGTGATACTGATTGCAGCGGGTGTTAGCTCCATAGGGTAACATGGCGTGTGCATGCGTACGCAGTGGGCACACTTATCACCACATCGCTGCCACGATACACAATGATGATCATGGCTACATCTGTATATATAATATACACAATATACATGCCGGTATATGATGCTACCTGTATAAATATAATGAGCACTGTGTATTACACAGCAGGGTCATCCCCATCCCCCATCCGCCGCTCGCCCACCTTCCATCCAAGGACCTTATTCAGTAAGGATTGCAAAATTATCAAATCACAATCCGGCTTATTATGGAGCGGCTGCGGATGAGCAGTGTTTGCATTGCGCACGTGCGAGTAATAATAGCGACAGTAAATGCGTATACATCGTGATCGCATGCAGACGCTATTTGACTGACAGGAGCCGGCGTTTCTGGGTGGAAACCTGCCATTTTCTGGGGGTGTGTGATAAAGCGCAGGCGTCCCAGGAGTTTTTAAGGAGGGCCTCTGACCTCAGCGATGACCACTTCCAGCCTCTTGTGTCACAAGAATTGTAGCCGACCTTACCTGGCGCAGATAGGAAAAATCTTCCATGTTCCGGTAATTGCGCATGGTTCTGCGATCAGCTGCATATTGCGATGCATTCACAGTTTCTGCAATGGGCGTTATTTCTCAATTTCTGGGCGGCAACTATTTGATCGCAGAAACTGCTTTTTATCAGTAATTGCAAACCTTACTGCATAAGGGGCCTAATTCAGACCTGATTGCAACAGTAAAAAAATTTCTCTAATGGGCACAACCATATTGCACTGCAGGTGGGGCAGATGTAACATGTGCAGAGAGTTATATTTGGGTGTGGTGTGTTAAAATTGAAATCTAAATTGCAGTGTAAAAATAAATCAGCCAGTATTTACCCTGCACAGGAACAGTATAACCCACCCAAATCTAACTCTCTCTGCACATTTTACATCTGCCCCACCTGCAGTGCACATAGGGCAGGCATTCCCAAGCGCGGTCCTCAAGGCACACCAACAGTGCAGGTTTTAGTGATATCCAGGCTTCAGCACAGATGGTTAAATCAAAATAACTGAGGTACTAATTAAGTCACCTGTGTTCCAGCCTGGATATCACTAAAACCAGGACTGTTAGTGTGCCTTGAGGACCGCAGTTGGGAAACACTGACATAGGGGGTAATTCCAAGTTGATCACAGCAGGATTTTTGATAGCAATTGGGCAAAACCATGTGCACTGCAGGGGAGGCAGATATAACATGTGCAGAGAGAGTTAGATTTGGGTGGAGTGTGTTCAATCTGCAATATAATTTGCAGTGTAAAAATAAAGCAGCCAGTATTTACCCTGCACAGAAACAGTATAACCCATCCAAATCTAACTCTCTCTGCACATGTTACATCTGCCCCACCTGCAGTGCACATGGTTTTGCCCATTAGAGAGAGATTTTGCTTTTGCGATCAGGTCTGAATTAGGGCCTAGGTCCCACGTGTGGGGAGCTGGTCACACATACCATATATGGTGCCCACAGACGTCTCTCATACACCAGGCACATCGCTCACCTCACTGCCGGTCACCGTCACCTCCTCTCCCGCCTCCTCCACTGAAATGTGTTGTGTCCAATGTTGCAAACTCTAAATAAAAAACAAGCAGCTGATGTGTGAAAAACAAGCCCAGCACCAGCGTCCTCACTCCTGCTCCTCTCTCCACACACACGGAAGGGACTAGTTCCCCTTCCGTAGATGTGAGTCGGTGACGTCACAGACCATGTGACCAGACCATGTGACTCGTCTCACAGTCACACACTGCAGCGTTTCTTGGCGCGCACTTCAAATTGAGTTAGCTGCTGGTGACTCGTCTCACAGTCACACACTGCAGCGTTTCTTGGCGCGCACTTCAAATTGAGTTAGCTGCTGTGACAGGTAACAAATTCTCTTCTATAGAGCTGTGGAACAGAGCAAATTAGGCACATGGAGGGAGCAGGCTGCAGCGGGAAAGGACACGGAGCACCTGGGTGGCAGAGGAGGGAGACACGAAGCACTTGGGGAGCAGCGGTGGAGGGCACGGACCACCTGTGGAGCAGGGGAGGGGAGCACTAGGGGCCAGGCTGCAGGGGGGAAGGAGCACCTGGGGTGCAGCACTAGGGGCCAGGCTGCAGGGGGGAAGGAGCACCTGGGGTGCAGCAGTGGGAGGCACGGAGCACTTAGGGAACAGGCTGCAGGGGGGCATGGATAACTTGGGGAGGAGGCTGCAGGGGGGCACGGAGCACTTGGGGAGCACTAGGGGCCAGGCTGCATGGGGGGAAGGAGCACCTGGGGTGCAGCAGTGGGAGGCACGGCGCACTTGGGGAACAGGCTGCAGGGGGGCACGGAGCACTTGGGGAGCAGGCTGCAGGGGGGCATGGATAACTTGGGGAACAGGCTGCAGGGGGGCATGGATAACTTGGGGAACAGGCTGCAGGGGGGCACAGAACACTTGGGGAGGGGGGCACGGAGAACCTGCGTCCCACGGCCCAGGGGGAGGCCCGTCGCGTGCGGCGGTGGCGTCCCCCGGTGGTCAGAGGTGGCTCGGACCGCACCGCTCGGGGGGGGGGGACAGCGGAGTGCGACCCGCCTTGGCCCAGTGGGCGGGCAGGCGGCGCTCGCTGCCGCTGGGGGGAGAGGGGGCCTGGGCTCCGCCGGACGCCCGGCGCTGCCCCATCTCGGCCTCGGAAGGGGGAGTCTGAACGGGAGGCTGGAAGTCCCGGAGAGAGAGACCTCCGCTGTTCCGCATTCGACCACCGGGGGGTGCCGCGCGCCCCTCCGCACGGGCCCATCGAGGTGGCTCCCGGCAGGGCTGTCCCAAACCCTCTCCCAGGGCCCCGGTCCGGGAGTCCGACTGCGTTCGCTCTCCGCTTCCAGAGAGGAGGCCGTCGGACGTGGAGAACTGGCACCGGGCTCCTGGAGCCCTGCCTGGGCAGCCTAGGGACGGGAGAGGGCCCCGTTCTTGCTGCTGCACTTGGGGAGCAGGCTGCAGGAGAGGGGGGCATGGAGCACTTGGGGAGCAGGGGAGAGGGGCACGGCGCACTTGGGGAGCAGGCTGCAGGGGGGCACGGAGCACTTGGGGAGCAGGCTGCAGGGGGGCACGGAGCACTTAGCGAGCAGGCTGCAGGTGGGCACCAAGCACTTGGGGAGCAGGCTGCAGGGGGGCACGGAGCACTTGGGGAGCAGGGGAGGGGAGCACTAGGGGCCAGGCTGCAGGGGGGGAAGGAGCACCTGGGGTGCAGCAGTGGGAGGCACGGCGCACTTGTGGAACAGGCTGCAGGGGGGCACGGAGCACTTGGGGAGCAGGCTGCAGGGGGGCATGGATAACTTGGGGAACAGGCTGCAGGGGGGCATGGATAACTTGGGGAACAGGCTGCAGGGGGGCACAGAACACTTGGGGAGGGGGGCACGGAGAACCTGTGTCCCACGGCCCAGGGGGAGGCCCGTCGCGTGCGGCGGTGGCGTCCCCCGGTGGTCAGAGGTGGCTCGGACCGCACCGCTCGGGGGGGGGGGGGGGGACAGCGGAGTGCGACCCGCCCCCTTGGCCCAGTGGGCGGGCAGGCGGCGCTCGCTGCCGCTGGGGGGAGAGGGGGCCTGGGCTCCGCCGGACGCCCGGCGCTGCCCCATCTCGGCCTCGGAAGGGGGAGTCTGAACGGGAGGCTGGAAGTCCCGGAGAGAGAGACCCCCGCTGTTCCGCATTCGACCACCGGGGGGTGCCGCGCGCCCCTCCGCACGGGCCCATCGAGGTGGCTCCCGGCAGGGCTGTCCCAAACCCTCTCCCAGGGCCCCGGTCCGGGAGTCCGACTGCGTTCGCTCTCCGCTTCCAGAGAGGAGGCCGTCGGACGTGGAGAACTGGCACCGGGCTCCTGGAGCCCTGCCTGGGCAGCCTAGGGACGGGAGAGGGCCCCGTTCTTGCTGCTGCACTTGGGGAGCAGGCTGCAGGAGAGGGGGGCATGGAGCACTTGGGGAGCAGGGGAGAGGGGCACGGCGCACTTGGGGAGCAGGCTGCAGGGGGGCACGGAGCACTTGGGGAGCAGGCTGCAGGGGGGCACGGAGCACTTAGCGAGCAGGCTGCAGGTGGGCACAAAGCACTTGGGGAGCAGGCTGCAGGGGGGCACGGAGCACTTGGGGAGCAGGGGAGGGGAGCACTAGGGGCCAGGCTGCAGGGGGGGGAAGGAGCACCTGGGGTGCAGCAGTGGGAGGCACGGCGCACTTGTGGAACAGGCTGCAGGGGGGCACGGAGCACTTGGGGAGCAGGCTGCAGGGGGGCATGGATAACTTGGGGAACAGGCTGCAGGGGGGCATGGATAACTTGGGGAACAGGCTGCAGGGGGGCACAGAACACTTGGGGAGGGGGGCACGGAGAACCTGTGTCCCACGGCCCAGGGGGAGGCCCGTCGCGTGCGGCGGTGGCGTCCCCCGGTGGTCAAAGGTGGCTCGGACCGCACCGCTCGGGGGGGGGGGGACAGCGGAGTGCGACCCGCCCCCTTGGCCCAGTGGGCGGGCAGGCGGCGCTCGCTGCCGCTGGGGGGAGAGGGGGCCTGGGATCCGCCGGACGCCCGGCGCTGCCCCATCTCGGCCTCGGAAGGGGGAGTCTGAACGGGAGGCTGGAAGTCCCGGAGAGAGAGACCTCCGCTGTTCCGCATTCGACCACCGGGGGGTGCCGCGCGCCCCTTCGCACGGGCCCATCCAGGTGGCTCCCGGCAGGGCTCTCCCAAACCCTCTCCCAGGGCCCCGGTCCGGGAGTCCGACTGCGTCCGCTCTCCGCTTCCAGAGAGGAGGCCGTCGGGACGGGGAGAACTGGCACCGGGCTCCTGGAGCCCTGCCTGGGCAGCCTAGGGACGGGAGAGGGCCCCGTTCTTGCTGCTCTCCGATATCCGTGCCTATTCTGCCACGGGTCATTTCGCAGGATCTCCAGGGAAACGGGCTTATTGGCCCCAGGCAGAGTCCCGGCTCTCTCGCTCGCCTCGTTGGTACCTACTGATCCGGCGGAGGTGTGCTCCGGCGGGTAGCGACACGAGCGGCCGAGGGCGCGCTCTACCCAGGCTTCCCACTCTCCTCCCTGAACCCCTGGAAGCGGGTGCCGCGGGCGCCCCGGTCCACAATCATCCGCGACACTTCCACGCGGGAGGCCGACGCTCGCCGGCCGCGTCCCACTGCCCAGGGGGAGGCCCGTCGCGTGCGGCGGTGGCGTCCCCCGGTGGTCAGAGGTGGCTCGGACCGCACCGCTCGGGGGGGAAACAGCGGAGTGCGACCCGCCCCGGCCCCCTTGGCCCGGCGGGCAGGCGGCGCTCGGCGGTCCCCGGATCCCCTCTGCGGCGCCCCCCTGACGCCACTGCTGGGGGTGCAGATTCCGTGTGTCCTCTCGGATAAAAAAATTAACAATTCCCTTCGTGCGAAAGTAAGTGGGACGGAGGGCCCCGGGCCACCAGCTTGCGGGCAGCGGCGCCCCCCGCTGGCCGGTTGAAGAGAAGAATGGAACGAGACAAACCGAAAAAGAAGAAAAATTCCAAAAAGCACTCGCTCCAAACAGAGGAAAGGTCCCCTTGTCCCCGCCGCGGCGCCCCCTCGCTGGCCAGCCGAGGGAATACGCGGTTGAGAGGGGGGGGGGGAATGAAAAATTCCTGCAATGATTTCAATGCAAAGTTCCCGAGCGACCGAGGGTGGCCGCCGTTGGTCGCGTAAAAAAATAATAAAGGAATCCACCGTTGTGAATTTGCGATGTGTCCGGGTCCGCGAGTGGTAGGCTACCCCCCGATCTCCCCTTGTCGGCGCCCCCTGGTGAGGGGAAATAAATGAAAGATTTTTTTTAAATAGTTTTTTTAATTCCCCCCCTTTTTAAAAGACAACCCCGCACACCCCAGATAAATGAAAAGTGCCCGGGCCGCAGAGCGCCTTCGGCCGGGCGTCACCCGGTCCCGCAGCAGACGCCCCCCGCCGGTTGCTCGCTTGAGGATGGGTACAATTTTTTTTTATAAAAACACATTAAAAAGGGGAGGGGGGGGAGGAAATAAATAAGTGCTCACCTTCTATAGGGACGCAGGTTCGGCATTCAAGACTGGGTTATGGTGACCACGGACGTGAGCCTCAGAGGATGGGGAGCAGTCACACGACGCAGAAATTTTCAGGGACTGTGGTCAAGCCAGGAGGCTTGTCTACACATCAACGTACTGGAATTGAGGGCCATATACAACGGCCTACGACAAGCGGAGAATCTTCTTCGCGACCTACCGGGTCTGATTCAATCAGACAACGTCACAGCCGTTGCTCATGTAAACCGCCAAGGCGGGACAAGGAGCAGAGTGGCAATGGCGGAAGCCACCAGGATTCTTTGCTGGGCGGAAAATCCCGTAGGCGCTCTGGCAGCGATCTTCATGCCGGGAGTAGACAACTGGGAAGCATACTTCCTCAGCAGACATGATCTCCATCCAGGAGAGTGGGGACTTCATCAAGAGGTCCTTGCAGAGATAACAAGTGCTACACATCCAGCCTCCTTTTGTGCCCCCAGTGACACCATGGGACCTTAACGTGGTGTTACAGTTCCTAAAATCACACTTGTTTGAACCTCTTGAAATGGTTGAATTAAAATTTCTCACTTGGAAGGTGGTCATGTTGTTGGCCTTGGCATTTGCAAGGCGGGTGTCCGAATTGGCGGCTTTGTCTCACAAGAGCCCCTATTTGATTTTCCATGTGGATAGAGCAGAGTTGAGGACTCGTCCTCAATTTTTGCCTAAGGTGGTTTCTTCATTTCATATGAACCAACCTATTGTGGTGCCTGTGGCTACGGGTGACTTGGAGGATTCCAAGTCCCTGGATGTAGTTAGGGCCTTAAAGATTTATGTAGCCAGGACGGCTAGGGTTAGGAAAACAGAGGCACTGTTTGTCCTGTATGCAGCCAATAAGGTTGGCGCTCCTGCTTCTAAGCAGACTATTGTTCCCTGGATCTGTAACATGATTCAGCAGGCTCATTCTACGTCTGGATTGCCGTTACCAAATTCGGTAAAGGCCCATTCCACTAGGAATGTGTGCTCTTCTTGGGCGGCTGCCCGAGGCGTCTTGGCTTTACAGCTTTGCCGAGCGGCTACTTGGTCGAGTTCAAACATTTTTTCCAAATTCTATAAGTTTGATACCCTGCCTGATGACGACCTCTTGTTTGCACAATCGGTGCTGCAGAGTCATCCGCACTCTCCCGCCCGTTTTGGAGCTTTGGTATAATCCCCATGGTCCTTACGGAGTCCCCAGCATCCTCTAGGACGTAAGAGAAAATAAGATCTTAAACCTACCTTTAAATCATTTTCTCCTAGTCCGTAGAGGATGCTGTTCGCCTGTCCCAGTGCGGACATATTTCTGCATGACTTTTATATAGTTGTTGCTTACATAAGGGTTATGTTACAGTTAAGATCAGTCGTTGGCTGATACTGTTTTGTTCATACTGTTAACTGGTTGCGTAACTGGTTGGTTAACTGTGTCCTTCTGACGACGGATGCCAATCTGAGAGGTTGGGGCGCGATGTTGGAACAACACTCTTTAGGGTCGGTGGACCAAGGAGGAGTCTCTGCTCCCAATCAATATTCTTGAACTGCGGGCAGTGTTAAACGCGTTGACAGTGGCCCAGCATCTAATTTAGAACAGACCTGTTCAAGTACAGTTGGACAACGCCACCACGGTGGTGTACATAAGTCATCAAGGCGGCACTGGAAGGCGCATGGCAATGAGGCAAGTATCAAGGATTCTTCAGTGGGCAGAACACCATCTGCCTCCCATATCGGCAGTGTTCATTCCGGGCGTTCTGAACTGGGAGGCGGACTATCTCAGTCGTCAGGACGTGCACACCGGAGAATGTAGCCTACATTCAGAAGTGGTTAAAATTCTCGTGGACAAGTGGCGCCTCCCAGATGTGGACCTGATTGCGTCTCGACACAATCACAAGGTTCTGGTCTTTGGAGCAAGGACAAGGGATCCTCAAGCTGCGTTCGTGGATGCTCTGTCAATCCCATGGAACTTTCAGCTGCCATACGTGTTCCCTCCAGTGTCACTCCTGCCCAGAGTAATACGGAAGTTCAAGCAAGAAGGAGGAAAACTACTTCTGCTAGCTCCAGCGTGGCCCAGACGGCACGGTTTCTCCGATCTGCAGGGATTCTCGCTAGATTGTCCCCTTCTACTTCCACAATGACCACACCTCCTCGTTCATGGCCCTTTTGTTTACCAGGACTTGGCCCATCTGGCTTTGACGGCATGGCTCTTGAAGCTTCCGTCCTTAGGGCCAATGGTTTTTATGATGCGGTCACTCAAACTATGTTGAAGGCCCGTAAGCCGGCTTCTGCTCGGATTTACCATCAGGTCTGGAATGCTTACTTTACTTGGTGTGTGTCTCACAATCATGACGTTTTCAAGTTTAGCACGGCCAAACTGTTTGCCTTCCTACAACAGTGCCTGTACTTAGGCCTTCCTCGAGGTTCACATTTCTGCCTTGTCAGTTTGGTTTCAGAGAAAGATTGCCACCCTTCCTGATGTCCATACATTCACTCAGGGTGTGTTGCGGATTCAGCCTCCTTATGTGCCACCTGTGGCCCCTTGGTACTTGTCGTTGGTTTTGGAGGCCTTGCAAGTGTCTCGGTTTGAGCCTCTTGCCTCTGCTGACCTTAAGTGGCTTTCCCTTAAGGTCCTTTTCTTGCTGGCTATTCCTTCAGCTTGAAGGCTTTCGGACTTGTCCTGCAAGTCTCCCTATTAGATTTTTCACCGTGACCGGGCTATTCTTAGAACACGGCCAGGTCATTTGTCTTAGGTCGTGTCTTCTTTCCACCTTAACCAGTAGATTGTTGTTTCGGCCTTTAATTCTCCTGATTTGTCTCCCAAAGAGCGGTCTTTGGATGTGGTACGGGCTCTCCGTATATATGTGAAGAGAACTTCCTCTGTAAGGAAATCTAATTCTTTTTTTCTTTTTTTTGTTTGGTTTTCACAAACGTGGCTGGCCTGCTTCCAAGCAGACTCTTGCCAGATGGATTAGAATGGTGATTGCACATGCTTATGTACAGGCTGGTCGTCCGGCTCCTGCTACCATCAAAGCCCATTCTACTCGGTCGGTTGGACCTTCCTGGGTGGCCCAACATGTTGCGACCCTTGAACAATTGTTCAAGGTGGCTACGTGGTCCTGAGGGAACACGTTTATTAGGTTCTATGCCTTCGATACAGCCGCTTCCCAGTATGCTTCCTTTGGACGCCGAGTTCTTGTGCCCGCTACAGTGTGTCCCCTCCTGTGAGGAACTGCTTTTGGACATCCCCAATGTTATTCCCTGTGGAGCCCAGTGTACCCTGCAGCAGAAAACGAGATTTATGGTAAGAACTTACTGTTGTTAAATCTCTTTCTGCGAGGTACACTGGTCTCTACAAGGCGCCCACCCTGACGCACTTAGCTTTTTTGGGTTGGTATTGGCATAGCCGCTGACACCCTCTCCTGCGGTGAGTGTGTGGTGTATTTGGCTACGATCGGTTGTCGTGTCTGGTACCTGCTACTGCATTGGGCTGGCTAACAAAACTGAGCTCCCTGGCCTGGAGGCGGTGTTATAGATGAGGTGGCGCTGTGCATCTTGGGAATAGTCAAAAGCTTTGAGCCTGTTGGTGCCTCGGATCAATATCCTACTCTACACCCCAAATGTAATTCCTTGTGGAGCCCAGTGTACCTCGCAGAAAGAGATTTAACAACGGTAAGTTCTTACCACAAATCTCATTTTTTCTGATCACAATGTTAAAACAGAAGTATTGCAGTGTATTTAATTCCAGGTACTCTTCTAGCACATCCAGCTCAATATCATGTTGGCAGTGTAGTCAGACATCTCATGCTGATACTAATGTGGGAAAGAATACAGAGCCCTCCTGGTTGGTGTCTATAAAAACTATGATGTCTGATATGTCATCTCCGCTCACTGCAAATCCAAATAATACTCAAGTTCTTACCATAACGTATATTTCTCCGGCAGGGTCCACAGGATAGCAATGGTGTTTTCAAAATCAATTTTAGTGGTGGGGACGCTCCTGATTGGACAGGAGAACATTTCGCCCGAATTCATCGTGATGAGAGGCAAAAGTATGTAATATTGTCTAATGAATGTGTTAATGGAAGACCATGTAGCTGCCTTACATATCTGTTCTGCTGAAGCACCATTTTGTGCTGCCCATGAAGGACCTACCTTACGAGTAGAGTGAGCAGATACATTATACGGAACAGGGAGAACAGCTCGAGAATATGCTTCTGAAATCGTCATTCGAAGCCATCTTGCCAGCGTCTGTTTAGTAGCAGGTCATCCTCTCTTGTGAAATACTTAGATAATGAATAGAGAATCTGTTTTTCTGGTGGCACTGGTACGATCCACGTAGATCCTTAATGGCCAGACTGCGTCCAGCGACGCATCTCCCGCAGAAAGTCCCGATAGCTGACAAGCCGGGACTACAATTTCTTCATTGAGGTGGAATTTAGATACCACCTTCGGAATATACCCAGACCTATGGGGTCATTTTGAGTTGATCGCTCGCTAAAAAATTTTATCAGCCGTGCAAACGCTAAGCCGCCGCCCGCTGGGAATGTATTTTAGCTTAGCAGAAGTGCAAAAGGTTGTATCGCAGAGCGGCTACCAAAATTTTTGGTGTAGTTTCACAGTAGCTCAAAACCTACTCAGTGCTTGAGATAACTTCAAACTATTCAGTTCCGGATTTGATGTCACACACCCGCACAGCGTTCGCCCAGCCACGCCTGCGTTTTCCCTGTCACTAATTCGTTTTTCCAAACACTCCCTGAAAACGGTAAGTTGCCACCCAGAAACGACCACTTCATGTCAATCATTCTGCGGCAACCAGTGCGACTGAAATGCATCGCTAGACCCTGTGCAAAACTACATCGTTCGTTGTGCCCGTTTGTCATGCGTGCGTATTGCGCCGCATACTCATGTGCAGAATTGCGGATTTTTTGCATGATCGCTACGCTGCGAACAAATGCAGCTAGCGATCAACTCGGAATGACCCCCCCCCCTCCTAGTTCTGAGAACTGCTTTAACTGGATAAAAATTCAGAAAAGGAGAACGACAAGACAGCGCTCTTAAATCTGACACTCTTCTTGCTGATGCCATAGTCAGTAGAAAGAGAACTATAGCTGTCAACCATTTAAGATCAACTTTTATTAAGTGGTTCAAATGGAGCAACTTGAAGGGCTTTCAGGACTAAATTTAAGTCCCAAGGCACTGTAGGAGGAACAATGTGAAGTTGAATGCGCAGCATTCCATTAAAAAAAAGTATGCACATCCTGCAATTTGGTCTTGGAACCATACAGACAATGCTTGTACTTGTACTCTCAAGGAAGCCACCTTCAAACCTTTATCCATTCCCGCCTGAATGAAATCTAAGACCCTAGAAATTTTGAAAGATTTCGGGTCCACAGTTTTCACTGCACCAATGAATATAGGCCTGCCATATTCAGTGATAAATACGAGCTGAGGAGGGTTTTCTTGATCTGAGCAATGTTTGAATTACCTGTTGTGAGAATCCTTTTGAATTCAGAATAGAGGTTTCAGATGGCTGTGGTAACAAGGACCCTGCATTAGTAGATCTGGACGTTGAGGGAGCAGAAGTGGATCATCCATCGACATTCTCTGCAGATCTGTGTACCAATGCCTTCTGGCCCAAGCCGGAGCTATTAGAATCATGGCAACCTTTGCTTCATTTATCCGCCTCACTACCCTGGGTAGTAGGATGATTGGAGGAAACAGATTAGCCAGATGAAAATCCCATTTCACTGACATAGCGTCCACAAATATCGCCACGGTATCCTTTTTTCTTGACCCGTATACGGGCACTCTGTTGTTCAGATGGGGCGCCATTAGATCTATCTTTGGCAAACCCCACTTGTCTACTAGAGTCTGGAAGACTTCCGGATGTAGAGCCCATGCACTTGTTTGAATGGCATGTCGACTGAGAGTCTGCTTCCCACTTCAGGACTCTTGGAGCAAATACTGCGGATGGAGTTCTGACCGTTTTAGTATGTGACTTACCTCCTTCATTGCTGTCTGACTGCGTGTTCCTCCATGATGGTTGAGGTATGCTACCGCTGTAGCATTGTCCAAGTGGATCTGGACTGGTCTTCCTTGAAGAGTGTCTTTTGCCTGAATCAGTGCCATGTATATGGCCCGAAGTTCTAACAGATTTATTGGCAGGCAACTTTCTTCTGTGGTCCATTGTAACTGGAACCATAATCTTCTGGACACTGCTCTCCAGCCCTGGAGACTGGCATTTGTTGTCAGGATCTCCAAATCTGATATCCAAAATGTTATCCCCTTGTCTAGATGGAATGTTTCTAACCACCAGGCTAATTACTTTTTTACCTTGTTTGAGAGTACCATATTTTTTTTTTTATTGTCTGATGTATTCCATTCCATCTGGCCAGAATCAGACGCTGCAGAGGTCTTGAGTGGAATTTAATATTTTATACAGTTCTAATTTTCTAAATAGTCAATATTGATTAGATTTTTATTTGTGATATAAAATGTATATAATTAGAATACTTTTTTTTTTGTTTTTCATACCAGTATTACTTTTTATTCCTTTATATATAACCATTGGTATAGTTTTGATATCTATTCTATTAATAGATATGGATTTTAACTCTGTTGCACCATTATCGGAAGTCTTAACAGTGGACATCAAAGAAATTCAAGATACAAAATCTTCAAAGTCATATGAAACAAAGGTAAACAATAAACTAAATGTAATTTCTTTAATTATTTTATAGTACTTCATATAGATGCTATATTTTCTAGACCATTAAACAAAAACAACTCTTGTCTATAAATGTAAATACTGACTTATTGTTACATTGTGTTTGATTTATCTATCTTTGTACTAATAAGAAATTTTGACCAGGCAAACCAGCTCTCACCAACCGCATTGCTGTGCAGCTACATGTTTTGCAAACATCAAACCACGGCCCCTGCTGAGACCTTAGTTTGCATCTAAATCCTTTGGTAAACCAATATCCTGGCCCACACAACTTACATGGTATACATCAGGGCTGGCCAAACCGGTCCTCGAGATCTACCA
This sequence comes from Pseudophryne corroboree, assembly GCF_028390025.1. NCBI lineage: Eukaryota > Metazoa > Chordata > Amphibia > Anura > Myobatrachidae > Pseudophryne > Pseudophryne corroboree. The sequence continues at coordinate 50,461,190 of NC_086449.1, read as the reverse complement.
ACAGTTCACATTTTCCAGACCACCTAGCTGGTGCACAGGTGTAGTCATTACTAATTAAGATGTGCTGCATTCATTCCTAACTGACAATTCTACAGATCTCCAGGAGGCCTAGAAAACATGAACTGTTGGTAGATCTCGAGAACTGGTTTGGCCAGCCCTGGTATACATAGATACATCACCACTGCACACCCATTACCACTCAAACAAAAACACTACCCACCTCTATCCACATCACTTCCAGGGCCTCAAAATACACAATCCCCAGCCCCACATACATTAGAGTATCTACAATGGGTGCAATGTGTGTGGATGCACACGTGCCCCTGAGTCCAAGGAGGTCCCTCACCACACACATTGTAGCCATTTTTAATATTTACCCCTCCGGAGATCCGTGATGAAGGCAGCGCTGCCGGAAACGCTGTAAAAATGGCCACGGCTAAATTTTTGTTGGAGTTCTGCACATACGAAGTAGTGTCTGAGCACTCTAGTGATCAGACATGCTGCGCTGTGCACTAGAGCTGTGCAGATATCACCAAAAAAAAGTCCACGGCTGACTTTTTTTGGAGTTCAGCGCAGTAGTGTTTGAGCGCTCTAGTGCTGAGAATGCTGCGCTAGGGGAGCCGGGAGTTACTCCCGGCAGAGAGGAGGGGGCCCCGACCGGAGGGGGCTGCACACATGCCTCCTCTCTTAAAGCGACCCATGCCCACATGGTATCCGGACTCCAGGTCGACAGCACAAAGGTCGACACACCTTAGGTCGATGCTAACTGTTCGACACATCTTAGGTCGACATGGAAAAAAGGTAGACAGAAAAAAGGTAGAAATGGAAAAAGGTCGACATGAGTTTTTCACAATTTTTTTATTCTTTTTAACCTTTTCATACTTAACGATCCACGTGGACTATGATTGGAACGGTAAAGTGTGCCAAGCGGTAGTAGAGCAAAGGCACCATGCCCGAAGCATGGGGAGCAAAGCGGTGCACTAATTGGGGTTCCCGGTCACTCTACGAAGAAAACGACAACAAAAAACATACAAAACTCATGTCGAACTTTTTCCATGTCGACCTTGTTCCTGTCGACCTTTTGTCCATGTCGACCTAAGGTGTGTTGACCAATTGGTGTCGACCTAAAGTGTGTCGACCTTTGTGCTGTTGAGCCTCAGTCCCAGACCCGCCCACATAGACCCTCTTACCGGAGAGCTCTAAGCAGCCACAGTTTGGAAACAGTAGACAGAGGACAGGACATATAGGAGTAGCCAGTTCAGGGTAGGAGGAACAGGCACAGTAGTCTGCCCAGGCTGGGATGAACACTGAGCACATGTACTACGTTTAATAAAAGGACTGATGCAATACAGGCAAACACACAAATCTCAGTATGGGCTGACTGCGACCTGCTTCCTCCTTCCCTGCACTGCCTGTTAGCAAGGCAGCAAAATATAAGGGCAATGACAACCTGGCCCCTGGGATTTCTCACCCAGGTCTAAATAAATAATAACATTTAGTGTTTGATAAGGCATTATTACTATATTCATCTTAATATATTATACAGTTATTGAAGTACTTGATTTATGAATGAAACTTCAACAATCAACATAGGCATCATCGACTGTTAGTTCAAAGAAATGATCAATACTTCAAAAATAATCATGCTGGTTTTATTAATTGGGTTATCAAGTGACTTAAATATATATTAAAGTATGATATTTATATTTCATTTATATGTATTCATAAATGATAATTATTTCATACTCATCCAAAAAAAAAAAAATTTTTCAGGATGCTGTTCATAAAGCTGTACACAGTGAAAGCTTTCAGACTGAAAGCTTTCTTTCATTAAACATGTTGCAGAAAGCAATATGTGAATTTCAGGAAAATACACAAACAAACTACATCATTCGACAAAAGAGTAAATATTTTGGAAATGAGGGTAATTATTTATCTAAAGAAAGTTTAATGATAATTATAATTTTTTTTTATCTTTCAGCCATCTCATAAATAAGTTTTATTTATGAAAAATATGCCTGAGTGCTATAAATACTGTAAACAATTGTATTTTTAGGGACAATATTTTAATAACAATCATAAACACAGTGTAGCAATGATAAATATGTTTATTAATGCACTGTTAAGAAAATTCTTATTGAACAGATTGTTTTATTTTATAATAATTTATAACAAATGTACAGAATTATTTGGATATAATACAAGTTGATTATTACCTATCCTAAATGCTTGGAACAAGATTTTTGACTAATGAAATATTACGTATTTTGTAATGTTTTTATATTTCAATGAGATATCTCAAGGATGGGACCCAGGAGTGAACACAAAAAGCTTTTATGTTGTATATACATAGAATACACACAAACATATTTTATTTGTGCATGAAACAAAGTTTCAAAACATGAAACAGTTTGTAAAAAGTATTTGCAATGTTTATACAGTTTAGAGACTTTTGTTGCTAATTAGAGTGATGGTGGTACAATCACTATTGGTCCTTAGCTTTGTAGCGACAATGGAGTCTGTCTTATCAGACTTTACATTTAATAGTTTCAGACGCTGGTGTATATGGTGTGTCTACACTAATTATTTCAAATAATAAGATTAATGCTATTAAAAAAGGGTATCGATGGGACTAATTGCAAAAACTTTTTATTCAATGCTTGGAGCAAAACATTATTGCTTTTATATGGTTTATCTTGTCCATCTGCATGAGCATTAACAGTGATTTTTTAAAGTGCATGTTTAACAGTTTTATGTACATTTTTAAGATAAAAAGTTTTAGGTCTATATCACGTAAATTTTATTATGTTTATAAATAGTTAAATTATTGATAACAAATATTTGCACCTACTATTAATCTACCAGACCACATTAGTATATTTAGAAAAACAAAACCCAGATGTAAAATATACATAAATATATATATATATGTACGTACGTACGTACGTACGTGTGTGTGTGTGTGTGTGTGTGTGTGTATATATATATATATATATATATATATATACACACACACACACACACACGTGGATATATATAATATACGTTTGTGTGTATGTATGTATGTGTATATATATATATATATATATATATATATATATATATATATATATATATATTACAATTTGGATTACATATCCACACATAAATGATTTAAACAAATTCCATTGTTTACATCTTCACGATCAACGCACATATTTCTCTTTTAATAAATGTTTTTAAAATATTTTTTGCTATATTGGAAATAAATAGTAAACAGTTATTATATTTTTTTGGGTCATGAAATTTTAACATATTATTTTTTTTTTATATATGATCAGAAAAAATCCCACAGTATACATCTAGAATTCACTGGGCAAGTCATGATGTGAAGCGTGGTAGACTAATTAATTTTTCAGGCGTTCCTTACGTGGTTGTTGGAAGAAAAACACTTCAGTGTCATATGGGAAAAGACTTAAACCTTTTGAAGAAAAAAATGTATGCTGAACAAAGAGAAAAAAAGCAGGTATTTTTTGTTTCTTACCAAATAAGGGGTCAGATGTATTAATCCTGGAGATTGCATAAGGAATTGAGAAATCATTGATATGTGCAAGGTGATAAACGCAACAGCCAATCAGCTCCTAACTGTTACTTTACATATTGTAACTGATTGGATGGTGCGTTTATCACCCTGCACATATCACTGGTTTATCACTTCCTTATGCCTTCTCCAGGTTAATATATCTGCCCCAATGTGTTTAATCAAATTGACTGCCTCATAATTTCAAGGGATCATTAATGCAAAAGTTATCTTATACCATGTCAATAAGAATGCTTTTTAGTAGTATTTCTGTCACCAATGTTGCAGGGCCCTGTGTTAAATGCTGTTACTAATGCTATTGGATTGCATGTTACCTAAAACATCACCCTGCAACAATGCTTCAATGTATGACACAGCTTACTAGGACACTCTGGGCATGCAACATGCACTCTATCCAACGTGGGTGCTCTGTGCTGCAGAACTGGTTCAGATCTTGTTGCTGACTGTACCACCTCTAAAGGACACTTAATATCTTCACATGTTCAAGTGCATGCATGTAATATTTTCAAACTACTGTATGCAACTGTTTTATCATTATCTCTAAATTGTTTTTGCAGGGAGGTCTATAGACGAGATATTCCTTAAAACTCGTACATAGAGGGTGGCTGGAACAAACTAATTTTGATATCATGTAAAAGTTATGAATAATTATGCTTACCCCCTTCAAAATTGATTTTCAAATACACAAACATTTATTGGATGAGAATAACCCTTAAATTTTATTTTTTTATCTAAAAAATAAATAATAAATTGTGGTCCCCAAACATCTGTATTATGATATATATTTACATCTTTATTAATGCGTAGTGTTTGCTAAATTATAATGTTCATCTTTACTTAAAATTCCTACCGAGTGATAATTCAAGTATCCCTGGCACTTTATCACCTGGTAATTTATTGCATTCAGGGTGATAGCTCCCACACACCACAACAGTGTAAAAGGAGACTGCAAGTGTTCTTCAAAGGGGGGTTGCTGTATTTTCACCCCACATTTCATTTATTTAAAAAAATATTTTTTAGAATACTGTGCTTCATTTCCGTCACACAATCTGCGACCTCAACATGCCACTCTGACAGTATTGGCCATAGCATCAGTGACTTCTGCTGCTTGTGAACAGGAATGGAGCCACATATCCTTAGAACTCTCAGCTGTAAACATAGCCATTATGGTAAGTATGCCCAGCTCCATGCTTGCCTAGAGACAACTCTTGTCTTCGTTTCACTATGCTACAAGGTTAAGATGTTGTGGTAAGTATGCCCAGCTGTGTCCCTGGGCGTTTTGCATCAGAGGGGAAGTTTGCCTAGACTTTAGCACCTGGGGCTTACTATTAGCATCGCTCACTGCCTGACCCTTGGTGTCTCAGTCTCCCTCTCTCTATCTCATACTTATGTACAGTACGCTGGGCAGACATTTAAAACATATTACTGTCTGTCACTGCACAGAGAGGGAGGCTTGTGCGCTGTCTCCCCTGTACTTTTCTCCTGAACCCTGGTTCTTTGTGTAACTCCTGCCTGCTACATGTACAGTTGAGTATTGTTTATACTCTGCAATGTATCCTCATTCCGTGCATGCTTTCTGACTTTGCTTTGCGGGAAGCAGAGGTGGATTTCGATCAGAAGGGGCGCTAATCAAGATACTGGTTAAGGGGCATCATAACTCAAACAATCCACAGCACTATATTTTTATTATTGATTTATGACCATTACCGTATTTTATAATTTTCACTTTTACATTCTATAACTGTATTTTCCTCTGCCACTTTAATGATTGCACCATGTCCCCCTTATCTGTAATTTCCATTATTATACTGCTCAGTAAATAATCAGTGCTCCCCTCACTGAACATACAATGTCCAGATACCACATTATTTAACTCGCACTTGATAACTTCAGTGTATATGAGTGAGCAAAACTTACTGATTGTAACAAGCCCCATCACCTCAAATACTGTAAAATAGTTATATATAAAAAATATCTAAATAATCTAAAAATCTAAATAATGGTTTTGAATTTAATTTTGAACAGTGTCAGACAACAGTTTCGTTCAATCGAAATAATACCATCAATTCATGTGCTGTTATAACAACTTTTAAATAATATGAAAATAGTTTTATAATTTGTAGTTTTCTAAACTGTTAATAACCCGCACTGTGTTAATATTAGTGTTTTACTTTATTTTAAGGTAGAAGATCATGCGTTCATACAACGTAGAAGGATTAAGCAGCCTACCAAAAAAATGGGCTGCCCAGCAGAAATATACATATTGCATGTTGTTAATTACCCTGAGTTTAAGGTAATGCTCAAAAAATAATATATATTGAACAAATGTGTTTGATACAAAATTCTTTATGATTTAAACATTGTTATAGTTTAAAATAAAATTGTATTAATGAAAATGTTTGTATTATAAAAAAAAATGAATGTGGAATCATGGCTATGCTACCAGGAGTGTGTGTGTGTGTGTGTGTGTGTGTGTGTGTGTGTGTGTGTGTGTGTGTGTCTTGCTATAGAAGAGAGTAGTACACATAGATAAATAATCAGTATATGTTTTCTGTAGATAAAATGTGATAACCAAAAACAAAGGAGGAGTACATCAAAGAGCATCAAAGAGGCCCTTCAACATGATATAGAAAAAATTTCCGGAATTCATACTTATGTTGCTAGTTTTCCAAAAATGTGTGTTCACAATTTCCATCTATCTGAAGGACAGGTAAGAATATTATGTATATTTTTATTAATATTTATACCTTTGCATACGATTAATATTCTGGATATATTTATTCACACATTAAGTACATCTCCGCTACAAATCGGTTTCTGTGAACATCTGATTGGCAAATGATTTATACCTGGTAGGTGAAAATAATTAATATAAAGATTACTCAAACACATAACATTACTACAACACTGTAACCCATGCATGACAATAATCAACACAAACATAGCTTAATTATTTACTAAATTAAAATAGTTGTACAGCCTAAACAATACATTTTAAAAATATTACACACACACACACACACACTATACTTTGCCAATAACAAAACCAGGTCACCTCCCCGATAATATACATATTCTACTGAATTTGTTTTTTTTTGTGTAACATATCATCCCTCTCCTTGGAAGTTAATGTTGCTTTCATGAGGATTTGTTGTACTTGACACATCCAGCTATAGGGAAGAAGAAAAGGGTTGACTGATCAGGGTAGTGTTATGGGACTCTAAAAGGGTCAACAATAATGGCAACATGTAAGATAATTGGAGGAAAAATCAGGAAGAGGAACAATATTACATTAGCCTAGCCCATGTTTATTCCCACCTGTAGGACTTTGAGTCATACTCATCATCTCTGTTTATTTACTGACAACGCTACAAAGTAGATATGTTATTCGGCCCATGTTCAAAATCAGTAATGTTTTGCTAAATTGTGGATTACTCATTGGCCGATGTTCCACCAAAGAGACTACAGTTCTTAATAAAATATGAACAGATAATGTTGTCTTCATACATAAAAAAATTTAAATGTATTAACTACTAAATTGCATGCTATCCGATACATTAAATAATTACAGTGGACAAAAGGGGTGAGGTTTTGTGTTGTCCCGGACCTCCTCATTCTTAAAAATATAAACTCTTGCTACAGTGTTGGTATTTCTAATGTAGAAAAATAAATTCTGGTGCTGAGTCAAATCATTAATAATTTTACTTAAATAATTATAATAAACATTCTCAATTTTTATTTGTTTTTTTAAACGTTTAAATGGTTTACTTTCCACTTCATGTTGAACCTCATTAGATATTACATAACATCCATAATACTGACACATTAAACACCTTTATCACCAACTTTTAATAATAGCACATTTAAATTTGTGTTCTGCAAAGTAAAGGACCATGCCAATCTAAATAACCTTGGGAAGGTGGAAGGAGTGGTAGTCAAGAATAGTAGTTTTGCCTTGAAATGTACCTTAAATACATATATGCACAGTAAAGTGGTGGGCTGATCTGCAACTCTTACAATTTTGAGGTGCTAAAATGGAGAGATAATTAGAATGCTGAAAAAAAGGACAATAAATGTATATTAAAGAGGAAATGATCATGAGTTGTGCACAAATCATGTGGTCAGGAAATGTTTATTAATCATTGTGTTAAATCATATTTGCTGCTGATCTTATTGAAACAAGTTTAAATCATGCCAAAGAGTTGCATTATAGGTAGATGTATAAATGGTGCCAAAAATTCATATTAACCTTATCTTTGATAATTATATGTTCAGAAATTTAGATATAACAATGGTTTCTGAATAGAAATATTAGTATATTTCTTTAATAATTACTATGAAATATAGTATATTCATCTTATACCTATTCAATTTTATAAATTGAATGCAATGTCATGTTAAAGTGTAAATGTGTTGTTCTGCTCTTAATGCATACAATATTTAATAAAATATATATCCAGATTAATCCTTACCTTTATTTTTTTTTTTATATATTTTTTGTAATAAAATGTATATACTTTTTAAAATTCTTAACAGTTACCCAAATACCGTGAAAAAGTGGACATAAGAGTTCAACAAAAAATTATAAGCTTGCACAGATCTGGTGTTAGAAAAATTAATGAGATGATGCGTCACATTGAAGCTTTTGTTGATCAAGAACTCCTTCCAGCTGATGATCCCATAAAGTTACGTCGAAAATTTAATCCCACAAGAAAAGATATATTGAATATCATTAATAAAGCTAGATCTGAATCTAGAAATTCAAAATTAGACCAGGAAAATCTTTTGCACCTTCTAAACCAGTGGCAGGTAGAAAAACAAGAGCTGAAGATTTTTTGTCGACCAAATACAGTTGCACAGCAAGATATACCCAAGCTAAATTTTCTCTTTTGTTACCAAACTGAATGGCAACAAAAATTGCTCATCAGGTATGGAAATCACCTAACCTTACTAGACGCCACATACAGAACAACAAGATATGCTCTTCCGCTTTTTTTCATTTGTGTCCGGACAAATGTTTGCTATGTGATTGTTGGAGCGTTTGTTGTTCAACAAGAAACAACTGCATGCATACAGGAGGCCTTGCAGATTTTCCAAAAATGGAACTTTAACTGGAAACCAAGATGTTTTTTGGTAGACTTCTGCCAAGAGGAGATGAATGCAATATCAAACTTATTCCAAGGTAATTATATATGATAGATTTATTTTTCAAGTGCTAAACTTAAAAGTTATTAATATGATGGAGTATATATATAGAAAGAGAGAATCATGTGCAATACAGGTCATAGTAGATTATCACCAAAGTCCTAAATGTGTATTCCTGCAGCCATTGCCAATACCCTTTAACCTTTCAAAATAAGTATTACTAAAAGACAAATGAGGGGGTAAAGATAGTGAAATAACATACTTTTTTTTTTTAAACAGCTTAACTTTATTAGATGCATGCACTTTTTACACAAATAAAATCAGCTTATGACAAATACAACTCCACAATATGCTCAATACCAGGTCTAACTGGGTTTTCTGTTATGAATACTCCTGCTGTCCTCTCACGACAGGCCCCGAGTGTAGTTGGCTTGCGGTTTCCCTTTGACTCTGTTACAGAGTTAAGGCTCTCCCAGCATGGGTGGTGAGAAGGGTTGAAAAATCAAATGTCCAAAATGACCGCAATAAGTGTCAAACACAACGTTTTTGGGGGGTGAAAAGCTGATTAGTGACAGTCAGGATTATATTTAAAACCAATTTTACTCAATTATAAATAATAAAACTCTACAATTCTGATCTGCACAGACATATACACATCGATCACACACACTTACACATTGTACACAAACATCACACACACTTCCCTTCAGTGTTGGTGCAACTTTGCTATTACAAAGGAAGCACTCAGAGGACGTGTAGCGCCTAGGCAGGGAAGGAGTTGACAGTTTTCATATACAGGTTGAGTATCCCATATCCAAATATCCGAAATACGGAATATTCCGAAATACGGACTTTTTGGAGCGAGAGTGAGATAGTGAAACTTATGTTTTTTGATGGCTCAATGTACACAAACTTTGTTTAATACACAAAGTTATTAAAAATATTGTATTAAAGGACCTTCAGGTTGTGAGTATAAGGTGTATATGGAACATAAATGATTCGTGTGAATGTAGACACACTTTGTTTAATGCACAAATTTATAAAAAATATTGGCTAAAATTACGTTCAGGCTGTGTGTATAAGGTGTATATGTAACATAAATGTATTCTGTGCTTAGACTTCGGTCCCATTACCATGATATCTCATTATGGTATGAAATTATTCCAAAATACGGAAAAATCCCATATCCAAAATACTTCTGGTCCCAAGCATTTTGGATAAGGGATACTCGACCTGTACTATACAATGGGCCACCTATACTGTAATGATGGAGGCGCTGTGGAAGTGCAAAGCAGCTTGGAGGATTGTAAGTTTAATCTTACACCCACAGTACTTACTAGCAGCAATCACTAGGAGAAATAGAACTACATAACTAACCTAGAAGACTATACTAATCTGCAGTAGGGGGAAGGCAATATGTTCATATACAGTATCCATTATTTTCACAGCCGAAGGCTACAAATGTAGTTTACAGTTGATTCTTCAACAAGGGCAATGACTGACAACTCATCTAAAATATATGTTAATCTCTCTCTCTCTCTCTCTCTCTCTCTCTCTCTCTCTCTCTCTCTCTCTCTCTCTATATATATATATATATATATATATATATATATATATATATATACTGTAGCCAATCAATTCGTTTTCTAAATGTTATTCTTTAAATACTGGTAATCTTACTTCAATAGTACTTCAATCATATTGCTAATATTTTTTTAAATGACAATTGATACTCCCCTGATGACGGCATGGTCCGAAACGGCTGTTGGGAGATGTAGCTGGTTTGGTCTGAGGACCCCAGAGGAGTCGTGAGATACTAACAATTTTATTGCTGGATTGCCAACTATGCTTGAAGTGCACATTGTCTTTTAAAGCATTACAATAACTTATCAGTTAAAGGAGTGCTGGTCTTTTTTTTTTTTTTTTAAGACAAAGTTTATAAGTTTTTATTTATTTTTTTGTATTAAATAGCATTTTCTAATATTGCAGAGAGCAAGATATTGCTTTGCGACTTTCATCGCGAAAAGGCATGGAAGGAATGGCTGTCAAAGAAAGATCATGGTGTACATAGGTGGCGCACAATTGTAGTGACTTTGCTACGCAATATTGCTCTTGCTACAACAATGGAAGACTACCAATTGGCTATTGATAACCTCACAAATAGCACAATTTGGAAAACATGTGATGCACTTAAGCAGTGGTTCTCAAACAAGTGGATGCCTGAAATAGAGGTAATAATACTATATATTTTATTTAAAATTTTAAAGCTGTTTTACTTTACATTGGCCCTCATTCTGAGTTGATCGCTCGCAAGCTAGTTTTAGCAGCACTGCACACGCTAGGCTGCCACCTTCTGGGAGTGTATCTTAGCTTAGCAGAATTGCTAACGAAAGGTTAGCAGTTCTGCTAATAAATAATTCCTTGCAGTTTCTGAGTAGCTCCAGACCTACTCCTAGATTGCGATCACTGCAGACTGTTTGGTTCCTGGTTTGACGTCACAAACACGCCCTGCGTTCGGCTAGCCACTCCCCCGTTTTTCCATCCACTTCTGCGTTTTTACCTGGCACGCCTGCGTTTTTTAGTACACTCCCGGAAAGCGCTGTTTCCGCCCAGAGACACCCACTTCCTGTCAATCACACTGCAAACACCCGAGCAATGAAAATACTTCGCTCTGCCTTGTGTAAAACTGCATAGTTGTGTGAAAGTACTTAGCGCGTGCGCGCTGAGTACCATGCGCATGCGTAGAAATGCCGATTTTAGCATGATCGCAATTCTGCTAAAAACGGCAACGAGCGAACAACTCTGAATGACCCCCATTGGACCAAAATTATGATCTTTGGTACTGCCCCATTCTCTTCTGTATATCATTCAGTGACATCATCCTCCACATCTCTGTGCATTTATGGTATGATGAAATAGAAAAATTTACCTGGATGACAGGGGTCATTGTTCAACGACACGCGGTAGCGTGCATTGTTGATCTTCGTTAATTACTTGGATAAGATATGGACCATATGTTGTTCAACTACATCATTATCGTTAATATAGTTTTACAATTTCAGATAATGTGTATGCACCGTAAGCTTTACAATTTGAATGGATATTACACATAAAAAAGTATACTCTTGTTTAAAAAATATTAATGAAAATTAAATCTTCCAAATAGTCTCTTTTCTTAGTTATATACTTAATACATTTTTTAATTGTGTTCATTAATCTGCAATTTATTTTATAATGTATTTTATGTTGTCTCTATACAGAAATGGGCACATGTTCACCGAAGTGGATTGCTTCATATTGCAATTAACACGAATAATGGTCTCGAGCGTCAGAACAAGACCCTAAAGCATACCTACTTAGATGGATATAAAAACTGTACTCTCAGTGAGATGATTAATGTACTCCATCAAAGTTTTTTTCCACACACTTACAAGAAGTAAATTTTTTTCGATTTTAAATGTATTATTATATTTTGTTTGGTTTTTTTTATTATGATTTAAGATTTTCATTACAAAAATAAATAAGATTTTAAACCTACCGGTAAATCTTTTTCTCCTACTCCGTAGAGGATGCTGGGGACTCCGTAAAGACCATGGGGTACAGACGTGCTCCACAAGAGACATGGTCACGCTAAAGACTTTAGATGGGTGTGCACTGGCTCCTCCCTCTATGCCCCTCCTCCAGACCTCGGTTAAAGAACTGTTCCCAGGGGAGACGAACAGTACGAGGAAAGGATTTTTGTTAATCTAAGGGCAAGATACATACCAGCCCACACCGTACAACATGGAATATATGAACCAGTCAACAGTATGAACAAAACAGCATCAGCCAAAGGCTGATCTAAACTGTAACATAACCCTTATGTAAGCAATAACTATATAAAAACATTGCAGAAAATTAGTCCGCACTGGGACGGGCGCCCAGCATCCTCTACGGACTAGGAGAAAAAGATTTACCAGTAGGTTTAAAATCTTATTTTCTCTTACGTCCTAGAGGATGCTGGGGACTCCGTAAGGACCATGGGGATTATACCAAAGCTCCAGACCGGGCAGGAGAGTGCAGATGACTCTGCAGCACCGATTGAGCAAACATGAGGTCCTCATTATTCAGGGTATCAAACTTGTAGAATTTTGCAAAAGTGTTTGAACCCGACCAAGTAGCCGCTTGGTAAAGCCGAGATGCCTCGGGAAGCCGCCCAAGAAGAGCCCACCTTCCTAGTGGAATTGGCCTTTACAGAATTAGGTAACGGCAATCCAGCCGTAGAATGAGCACGCTGAATCGTGTTACAGATCCAGCGAGCAATAGTCTGCTTAGAAGCAGGAGCGCCAACTTTGTTGGCTGCATACAGGACAAACAGTGCCTCTGTTTTCCGAACTCGAGCTGTCCTGGCTACATAAATTTTTAAGGCCCTGACTACATCAAGAGACTTGGAATCCTCCAAGTCCCCCGTAGACACCGGCACCACAATAGGTTGGTTCATATGAAATGACGAAACCACTTTAGGCAGAAATTGAGGACGAGTTCTCAACTCTGCTCTATCCACATGGTAAATCAGATAGGGGCTCTTGTGAGACAAAGCCGCCAATTCGGAAACTCGTCTTGCCAAGGCCAACAACATGACCACTTTCCGAGTTAGAAATTTTAATTCCACCGTTATAGGAGGTTCAAACCAGTGTTATTTAAGGAAATGTAACACCACGTTAAGGTGCCACTGTTAACTGGGTAAGGTTATCACAAGTGATTTGGTGTGGCTGGTATAATTCTTACCCTGGATTCCAAAATCCTTTCCTTGTACTGTCCGCTCTTCTGGGCAGTTTCCGTAACTGAGGTCTGGAGGAGGGGCATAGTGGGAGGAGCCAGAGCACACCAGTAGTCCTAATTCTTTCTTAGATGTGCCCAGTCTCCTGCGGAGACCGTCTATTCCCCATGTTCCATATGGACTCCGCAGCATCCACTACGGACTACGAGAAATAGATTTACCGGTAAGTAAAATCTTATTTTTTTTTTATATAATTGACACATTATTAACTCAGACTAATTAATATAGTAGGTATGCGTGTCTATAGGTCAGAACATTCCAATAATTAGAAAGAAACTATAAATGTATTTTAATAATTATTATTCAATGTATTACATTAGTTATATGGCATGTTTCTTGTTCCTGTAAAAATAGCAATATATATCTTTATACAATTAATCAGGTAATATTAATATGACAATGTTTAAAATGTTTTTAAAGCTAATGAAAATATGTATTTTCTTTTATTAATAATATAGGTATCTCCAACTCAATCTACAGTGTTCTGAATACTACAGAAAATATGATGAAAAGATTCCACATTTTTTGAAGAATAGACCAGGTTATTTTGTAAGCCACATGTTAAAGAGATTTGAGAGCAACCTTGAAGAACAAAATGTGACATGTATAAATAAAGAGGAAGGTATTTTCAAGGTGATTAGTGAGTCTGATGCAGAAAAGTTTTACACTGTTAATCTGGGTGGTGAATACCCTGAATGTACTTGTGTAGATTGGAGAAAATTGCTCTTGCCATGTAAGCACATGTGCTGCATTTTTAAATTTGTTGAGGGGTGGGGATGGGACAAATTAAAACCTTCCTACTCCAAACATAATTTGTTTATGTTAGATATGGATTGTTTTTTTGACGAATCTGAGCTAGATAGTGGTGTTGCAAGCGAAGAACTGTCTGCAGGCTGCGTGAATAAATTGATGCCTACGTTTAAACATTCTGAATATTCAGATTTCCCACCAAGAAGAATTTCAAATAGAAAAAGACTAATTAGAAATTGCGTCCAGACCTTCAAACGTGGAATCGATACAGTCTATCTTATAAGAGAAGAAAAATATCTTTCAGTTTGGGAAAAAAAAATTAGTGAGTTAGTTGAAGAAATGCAAAAAGACATACACATAGAAGAAGGACTACCACTGATGGAAGAAATCAAAAAAGAAAATAACAGGGAAAACATAGAGCAGCTACACAAAAGAAGATATGGGAAACCAAAAAATGCAGCTTCACAAAGGGTGGGTACAAAGGCAGATATGTTGAGAGATGTTGGGCATTCTATAGAAGTACTTGTTGAAAATATTACAATTGATTCAGAAGCAACATGGACCATTATAAATGGTATAAAACTAAACTATGGTGATAAAGAAGCAGTAGCTGGAGAGGAGTGGCTAGATGACAAAATAATAAACATTTGTCAGTTTCTAATTTTAAAAGATTTCACTTGTGGTGGTCTGTTGGATACCCTGTTGTTGGCCAATAACAGGATTCCCAGGACAGACATGGATAATAATATTATTCAGATTCATCATATTGGCAACCACTGGGTTGTTTCTCAATGCTCAAATAAAACAGTGACTATTTATGATTCTTTAGTACCAGCAATGATTGATGAATCTCTTAAAAAACAAATTTTGCTGTTGTATGCTCCACAGTTTAGTGGAGAATATAATGTGCTTCCCATTCATTTGGTGTGCTGCCAGAAACAAACCGGTCTCAGTGATTGTGGTGTATTTGCAATTGCAAATGCTGTTGCCCTAGCAAATGGATTGCAATTAAATCGGGTACGTTTTGTGCAAACTAAAATGAGAGCACACTTAATACAATGTATTGATGAGAAAAAAATGTCCATGTTCCCTCATGTAACATTGAAAAAAGGAAAAACCACTGTACTTAAAAAAATAGAACTGACAACACATTGCCACTGTAATATACATCAGCCAAATGAAGACATGGTAGAGTGTGATAATTGTAATAATTGGTTTCATTTCACATGTGTTGGCCTAACAAAGAGTGACAAATGTGTCAAAACAAAAAAAAAATTCTATTGCACAAAATGTTCAAGTTTTAAAAAATGAGGTTAAATAGGCTTTTAATAGATCAATATGCAGTATGTTGCAATGCAATGTGAACGGTATGTCTTCCGTTTTTGAAGTTCAACATCTGTTGAAGAGCTGTATATTGAATGTCCATGGACTAGGCCATACCAACCAGTTCTATTGCTTGGAAATGGTATCGTATGACCAATTTGTTTGTGTGTGTGTGTTATAGCACATTGAGAGGTATATTCAATTAAAGCCAAAAGCTGCAGTCTGTAGAAAAGATGGCACTTTTCTAGTTTTTAAGGTCGCATCGTGATACGACCTATTCAAAATATACCAAAATTTCTCCTTTATCCACTGGAGTGCAGATACAATGGGGAAATAGTAGGCAGTAACTGGGAGCTGGCACTTTAAATGTATAACCATGTGACTAGCTCCTCCCCTACTATGTTCGCCCTCCAAGCCAGTATTATTTTAGTGCCCAAGGGAGCTGGTAACTCTTGGGACTTCTCTGAAGAATTTTATTATTATTTTTTTCTTTCTTACACTCACAGACTGGCAGCTCTGCCACTGCCAGTCTGCACCGCTGGAGCTGCCGGCGGGGTCCCATCACAACTGCGTGCGGCTCGAGATGGGCCCCGGCTAAAGGAGACACTGAGCTGTCCGGACACCGCTGCGTGCGGTGCGTATCGGGGAAGCTCCGTCGGCAGA
Source organism: Pseudophryne corroboree (assembly GCF_028390025.1). Classification (NCBI taxonomy): domain Eukaryota; kingdom Metazoa; phylum Chordata; class Amphibia; order Anura; family Myobatrachidae; genus Pseudophryne; species Pseudophryne corroboree. The sequence goes on along the minus strand of NC_086449.1, from coordinate 50,444,910 downwards.
AGATTCCGGCAGCACGGCAGCGGTAAATAACAGTGGCCGGAAAACGCTGCGTGCGGTGCGTGTCGGGGTCACTACATCGGAGCGGTAAGTACTCAATCCTTCCTCCGCTCCACTCTGTTGTATGTAATCAGCTTATACTTTTTACAATTCCATTGCTATAGCAGTCAGCCAGAGCACAGCTCCGCATTAGAGTAATTGGTGACAGTGGAGGGTCTGACTCACGTCACTTATTTATTGTTACCCACAGCATGCAGAGTGAGTGCTGCCAGTGGGTTGCTATTACTATGGACACTCCGCTCAGCTCTGCGCCCTGGCTCAATTGCCGGCGGGGGATGCATCCCACCCGCTGAGATACAGAGCGCCTTTACAAATTGAAATTTGGCGCCATAACTGGGGGGCGGAGCCTAATCCCGCTGTGGGATCTCAGCGCTCAGCAGCCCGGGCGGCTTAGCGCGCGCGCGGTGGTCAGCTTAACTAAGCTGCAGGCATTACTGGCGGGGTGGAGTGATTGTGCGGTAAGCAAGGTTACTGTTGCCCCCCTCTGCACAGATCGCCCCATTGCTCACTGTTATTTGCTAGCGCCATTACAGTTTAAAATAGGCGCCATAAGGGGGGCGGAGCCTAATCCCACGGTGGGATCTCAGCGCGCAGTGGATAGTTTAACTAAGCTGTGGGAGGCTTTCCACACAATCGCCAGTGCCAGTTTGACATAGGCACCATCGCGGGGGGGAAAGTAGCTAATCCCCGACTTGGGTTATCGGCGACCCCGATGTTTGACAGACGCTGGCCGCCATTTTTGCATGAATGCATAGTCTATTAAAAGCATACAAGTAGTGCAGCTCTCTGCACTAACAGATACCCAGGTTTAGTAACATATCTCAGGCTTAGCCTAATAGAGAGAGTCTCCGACTTCCAGTCAATCTCCCTGGGTTCAGATCCCAGTCAATCCTCGAATGGTCAGTATACAAATTATTATTACAATGCTCCAGGTTTTCATGGATGCCTTTATTAACTAGCGAGCGGCAAAATATCTGTACAGCCTTCACTGCAGATGATATGGTGTTTCTTTTAAGTAACCACAACTTGCTATAATCAGTCAATGGACTTTCCACTGCTATGATCTGTCCTTCTAACTCCTCTACAGCTTTCAAATAGGGGGGTTGCTTAACTCTGTTTTCTGGGATTGGGTAGTATGTACTCGAACTAAACCGCTCTCTCAGAGACCATTAGACCGTGAAACGTGCCTGTCACTGCACGATGTAGGGCAGGGATTACATGTGGCTATGCTCCTGTACCCCCACCCTCTTTCTGTCTTTACTACCTCAGATTCAGCACAAAAGGTTTTCCCATGTCAGAACTGTTATGAGAAGTTCACTCAGGACACAGAATTCCATGTTACGTAAGGATTGTAAGGCTCAACCGTCCACTCAGCCCTCATGGCAGCTACAGAACGCTCCTGTTTGGACTGCTAAGCTTACGCAGGTAAGGTCGCTGTTAACCAGAGACTCAATCCGTAATTTCTCCCCAAGGTTTCAAGACGAGAGGTTGCTAACCTCACTATTACAGGACTCTGCTGATGAGATGCATTTATTGGAAGAGGCGATGGATGTCCAGGTTACGGATGTCGATCGGGTTTAGGAGGAATATGAACCAGTGTCTCAAGTTCTCGAGGCGCTTATTACAACAGTTCGTCGGTAGCTGTTTGCAAAAGTGTTGGAACTGGACTCGAGTCTATCGAGGTTTGTCACCAGTCAAAGATTGACAGCGACTTTTACAGTTTCGTTTGAGCGGGATGTACTCGTGATGGCGGCCTGGAAACATCCAGACACAAGATTCAGGTATCACACACTGTTTGTCTTCCTATCCTTTCCCTGCAGATAGCAGGAAGCGAGATGGACCTCTCCAGTTATAGACCCCTCGGGGTCTCGCCTGTCCAGGATGCTGCTGGTTTTTGGAGTATCCTCGCTGAAGGAGCCGTATCATATAAATATGCGGCAGCAAGGTTTATACGTTACCTGGTACAGGTAAGTTGTTGGGGAAGGTTCATCCTCGGAGCTCCAGGTTAATTTTGCCAAATCTGTTTTGTATCTTTGGAGGTCCCCAAGGGCATCTGTCTCCTCGGAGCCAGAATTTCCGCTTTGGCTATCTTGGCCCGAAGAACGGGGGCGTTGTCCTTTGAGGCCCTGATCGGGAAGGATCTGCCACTGGGGGTAAGTCCACTTATCTCCCCACTGTGGCTCGAGTTCCTTGACTGGTCTTTCCTTTCCGTCCTTTCGTGCCCCTTCCAGGTTTCAAGGCCATACCAGGGATGATTCCGTTACCCATGGATCTCGAGGTACAGGCCGAGGCGGAGTTTCAGCAACCTCAACTCAGCCTGATGGTATGCCCTCCACCTCTCAGTCCGCATGTTGGGCCTCTCTCACACCTGGGGGATCCCAGGGTAGGGGGCTTGTCTGTGGTGTTTTAGGTAGACCCGGGTACAATCCTGTACAGATACTTGGGTCAGAGATCTCATCTCTTGCGGTTACAGACAACCCGCCTCGGTGGTTTCTTCACCACGGGTTTGCCGGTTTCCGTCGACAGGAAGGTAGACCGGCAGGAGGTGTTCAAGAAGCTTCTGTCCGCAAGTGTGCTGATCCCTGTTCCCTCAAATAATCGGACTCTTTCTCAGGCTTTGTTCTCGTACTTAGGCCGAACGGCTCGGCCAGGCCTATTCTGAACTTGAAGGATCATATTCCATTTTTGTGGGGAGTCCTTTTCTGTCAGTTATTGCCAGTTTGGAGCAAAAAGGGGTTTATGGCGTCCTTAGACAGCAAGGATGCCTACTTACAGGTTCCCATAGGAATGCCTCTTTCGGCTTTTCCCCAGTTTGCTATCCAGGATACGCATTTCAACTTTCAGGCCCTTCCGTTAGGGCTCTCTCTCTCCTGCTTCCAGAGGGTTTACTATGGTCAGGACAGTCAGGATAGCTCTGCTTCAAGGGCAGGAAGTGACGACTGCATCCTCTTTGGACGGTCTTCTACAGGAGACCCGCCCGGTAGACCTTTTTTTTCAAACAGGCCTATTCTGTAATTAGAATCCTTTCAGTCTGTGATTGCTAGTTTGAAGAGAGAAGGTGTTTTAGGCATCCTTCGTCATCAGGGATGCCTGTTTACTGGTTTACATTGGGCTTCCTCATCGGGCTTTTCTCTGATTCGTAGTACAGAATACTCATTTCCACTTTCAGACCTTTCAGTTCGGTTTCTCTTCTGCTCTCACTGTGTTTATGAAGGTCACAGGATGGCCCTACTTCAAAGGCAGGGAGTGAGGTTTGTTCCCTAACTGGACAATCTACTGTGGGAATCCCACTCTGCAGAATAGGTTGCTTCTGAATATCCAGAGAATCCAGGATCCTCTGATCCGACACGGGTCCCATTTATGCTCCTCGTACTGTTTTTCTGTGTTTAGGGATGGTTCTCAACTCTGTCCATCAGATGATTTTTCCTTCCTCGGGACCAGTTCTCTCTCTCTCTCTCTCTCTCTCTCTCTCTCTCTCTCTCTCTCTCTCTCTCTCTCTCTCTCTCTCTCTCTCTCTCTCTTCAGCCAGGTTGCGGCACTGAGAGAGGTCGCCTACATTCTCCTCTGAGCAGAGGGCGACCGTCTTCATTCCAGGTCCAGCCGCCAGGTCAGGCACCCGGGTGACATTCCCCGGAGTTTTGTCCGCTGGTCCGCTGTTGGTGGAGAATTCGGATCGACCTCTTGGCGTTCAGACTTACTCTTCAACCCTTTACTACTGTTGGATGTGAGCTCTGGCGGCAGTAGCCGAGGCTGCCCTCACGGCTCCTTGGAGCTTCTCGTTGGTCCTCCCGGTGACTCCAGTTTGATTGCTCATGACTTGAAAATCCACACTGCACCTGTTGTCAGTAGAGGAGTCTTGGCTCCTACCTCTGCGGGAATGTCTACTTCAACAGGGTCTTTTTCTTTGTTCGGTCTTACACAGGTTTTGTTTAACGGAATGGCTGTTCACGAGACCTCAGAAGTAAGGAGTTCCCTAGTTCGGTTATACCTACTGGGCCCCGATTTCGGAAGTCGGTTACCTTGTCTCGCTTTTGCCACTTTTGAAAACTTTGTGGCCTGGTGTGGATGACGAGGGTTTTTCGCTTCGGTTTTTCATTTTAGCCGCCTTCTTTGGTTTATCCAGGTGGTTGGCTCGGCTGCGCTTCAACTAGGTTGACCTGAGTTTCAGGTCTCTGCTATTTCAGTTTTCTTCCAAAGGAAATTAGCCTGGCTGACAGAAGTTCGGGCACTCTTGCAGGGAGTACTCTACCGGCAACCCACCTTTCGAATACGGTTACGGCTGGGGCTCATACTCAGCTATCGTTTCTTCCTGGGGTGATATCCGCTTTTCATATAAATCTGAAACTTGTGTTTTCGGCCTTTTTTGAAGGTTGTCAGGGCTCGCCGACTTTACAGCGGTCCTCGGCTATTTGACAACTTTATTTCTTCTTGTTCTGTACGATGCTCCCGTCCTAAATGACCGGGGTCAGAGCAGACATTGGGCCATTGGGATACGTCTGACCATCAGACAATCTTATCTGGCGGTTGCTCGATAGCCTACGTTTTCCATGGCGGCACGCTCTGGGGGACCTTCGGGGGCGGACGCCCACGGGGTTTCCATGAATGCTTTATGTTGCGTTGCCGCTTAGTCGGGACATCATACGTTTTAGTCACGTTTTACGGATTGACATTTTTGCAGCCTCTGCATCACAGTTTGGCCCAGCGGTGTTGCAGGACTCTCAGCGCTCTCACTCCCGTCTTGGGGGCTCTGGGACGTCCCCATTGTATCTGCACTCCAGTGGCCCCTAGTGGATGAAGGAGAAATCAGGATTTTGGTACTTACCGATAAATCACTTTCTCCGATTCCACAGGGGCCACTGGACGCCCAGCCAGCGCTGTTTCCTACTTCTACACTTATCGGGTTGCATGTCACTGTGTGGCTGCGCGTTTTGTTCCTATTACCCTATTACTTTGTTTCCTGGGGATTATCTTGTTTTAGTTAGCTTAGCGAACCTCCTCTACTTTGACGTTGGTCTTTTCCAGCTCTCCTCGGGCACAGTTTTAACTAGACTGGCTTGGAGGGGGAACATAGGGGAGGAGCTAGTCACATGGTTATAAATTTAAAGTGCCAGCTCCCAGTTACTGCCTACTAATTTACCATTGTGTTTGCACTCCAGTGGCCCCTGTGGAATCTGAGAAAGGTATTTATCGGTAAATCCTGATTTTTCAACAAGTCGATGAGTTCGACTTGTCGAAAAGCACGTGGATCGGCAGGGCCAAAACAGACAGGTTTTGGCCCCCTTTTCGACCATCTCAGTCCGACATAAAAAAATGTCAGACTGAGATGAGGGATTAGAGCAGGAGAGGGGGGGGGGGGAGCCGCAGGGAGACAAGGGACAGACGCGGGCATATAGAGATCAGCGCTACAGCAGGATGTCACACAGCCGTGCCGCTGACGGCAGCTTCCACCCGGCTCCAGCAAGTGAGGTCAAGCAGGCTGGAGCCAGGTGGACACTGCCGTCAGGTCGGGCGGCTGTGTGACATTCTCATGCAGCGCTACTGTAGCGCTGATCTCCGTCTGCCGGCGGCTGTCCCCACTGGTCTCCCCACCCCCCTCCTCCTCTGGGTCCCTCATCTCAATTCGACTTGAAAAAGTGGAATTGAGATAAGATTTAAATAGGGGTTGTCGGATCCATTCCGACAAATGCATGTCGAAATGGATCCGACGCTAATTGAATGTACCCATATAGATGTTTATTAATAGTCAGTGTTTATAAGGAAACAGTGTTTTTATGTTTTTGATAAAATGTAACATTGTCACAATAAATGTTAAACTACCATGTCATTTTAATTCATATGAAACATTTTCATTGTTAGTAACATTGATAGAAAATAAAATACATTTTCGAGCACTTTTTGTCCTTGTATTTTTATCAATTATAATTACTGAAACAAACAAAAAACACTTCAGGGATATTTCTCAAATACAAGATGAATATTGCCAATCTGTCAGGTCTGTAATTGTGTCTGTTCACGAAGGGGGCACTAGTGGGTCAGTGGGTGCGGTGGAGGAAACAAGGAGGCTGTAGAAGATTCCTGCGCATGTGCGCAATTATATTTATTTAGCACACAGGGATATGAACAGTCAATGAAGCACAATACAATACTGATAGTTTGAGCAAAGATGATGATGGAGATATAACAGTCAGTGCAGTCGAGAGCTGGCATGGGCCCAGGTACTTTTCAAGGGGTATGGTCGAATCACATGAGGTGTGGTCATGTACCTCTAGAAAAAAAATGGGCCAAGGTAATTTGTACCCCGCCCCCCTCTCTCGGCACCAATGACAACATTCACAGATGATGATATGTAAACCAGTGAAATTAATAAAAGTGATGACCGGCCTGGAAGTCGATGGTAATAGGATCAAATATGCATATGATGATAATGCAGCTGATAAAAGTGAACACAGGCAAAAGTAACTGGAGATTGGTCTGGAAACCAACAGAATTAGATTTACACAGTCTATATATACACACCAGTCCGCAAAGCCAAGAAATGCCAAAGCAGGAGACAGTTTGTAATTGCAAGCTGGTTGTTTTAAGTGCCAGATGGAATAGCACAGTGCCGAACGCAGATATACAACACACAGGTGAGAATGGTAAGTAGCACCTGGAGAGAGTCTCTTACTGCATGCAGAGGTGGAAGCTGACTGTGGAAGGAGTTGTAGCAGAGCAGGATGGCTGGAACCTGTAGTTCCACAGAAACAATTGAGCAAAAAAATCACTGGAGACCGAAGACTGGAGCAAGGAGACGCTGTACACTGGATGTGATGTATTGCTCAAGGCAATGAGACTGAGCCGATGTTCTCGATTTATACCCCATGGCCAGCAGGCATTGGATGCTTGAATCATGTGTGCAGAAAAAGCACAGGATTGGATGTTACAGGTCAGCTGACCGCAAGTGTCATGGTGGCGCACATGCTGCACAGATGGTGGGTACACACTAGATGAACTTCAGGGTACACAATGACAATGGGCAACGCGCACGCGGACAGAGCATTCACACAGCCGCAAACTGGGCTATGACCTCCGGAGGCCTACACACAAGCGCGCCAGTAAGTTAGATGCCACTGAACGCCGATTCCTGACACAATCAGTGGAGTTGGGAGGGGGGTAAAAAGTGGTAAACTATAGTATTTTGTTAACGCAAAGGAATTTTACAAATGTGGCATTTAAATGAAGGGTGTATCTATAATTAATACATTCCAAAAACATGAACTATTTCACTAGTAAGTAAAAATAATCATCTCAACATTAAGTATCTTTATTAGGCTGGGCAATTCTGGCACATTTTTCTGTCCCAGGATTTGGAATTGTGTTACACTTTACCACATTTGAAATAATATTTTTTTTAAATAATTAAAGGGAGGGCAAGGGGGCAGTCAGATATTAAGCAGACTAAAACAAAAGAAATACAGATAGCGCTTGCAGATTTATTATTATAATAAATTTATTGATTAACTATTATCTCAATGATAATTCTCCACTAGTACTATTATAGTACCAAGGATATAGATTAATAAAAAATCTTTCCCTTGCCTTGACAACAAATTTACATATGTAAAAAAAACTAAAACCACATTGACATCAATTAATAACATATAAGAAAATGCTCTGCTCCACAGATTGGTTTAGCTAGCCCTTTTTGTAGAGAAAAAAAAATTCAATAGTTTCAGTGAGTCCCAGTGTTTCACTTAATTGCTATAAAGCTGCAACAGCTGAGTCCATTGTCTGGTTACTTAGTTTCATTTAATTTACTGCTGTTTCCTTTCTTTGATGATTGTAATCTTGAGATAGATGTTATAACGTTAGATAATGTATGATATATAGAATAGGGCTTACTTTCAATCACACATAATACGTATAGTATTTAGCAGCTTTTTTGTCCACTTTGAATGACGCTTATCAGGTTAGCAGCAATTTCATCATGAAGCAGTAGAATTAATGGATATAATCACAGTTTTTATAAGACATGGCCATGTTAAGTTTTAATTACCACTCCGCCTCAGGTTTCCGTCTTTGTAGTCCTCCCGGCTCTGGTGCTAATTAACCGTTCCAGACGAGCCTTATCCGGAGGTGGAAACTGGCAGCAGGCCTGTTATGAGACACTGTGATTTACAAAGTTGACAACCTACTCTACCACTCACGCCGAGCATCAGGAGGACTTTGGACGTATCTCCGGATAAGACTGAAACCTGAGGCGGAGTGGTAATTAAAACTTAGCATGGCCATGTCTTATAAAAACTGTGATTATATCCATTAATTCTACTGCTTCATGATGAAATTGCTGCTAACCTGATAAGCGTCATTCAAAGTGGACAAAAAAGCTGCTAAATACTATACGTATTATGTGTGATTGAAAGTAAGCCCTATTCTATATATCATACATTATCTAACGTTATAACATCTATCTCAAGATTACAATCATCAAAGAAAGGAAACAGCAGTAAATTAAATGAAACTAAGTAACCAGACAATGGACTCAGCTGTTGCAGCTTTATAGCAATTAAGTGAAACACTGGGACTCACTGAAACTATTGTATTTTTTTTCTCTACAAAAAGGGCTAGCTAAACCAATCTGTGGAGCAGAGCATTTTCTTATATGTTATTAATTGGTGTCAATGTGGTTTTAGTTTTTTTACATATGTAAATTTGTTGTCAAGGCAAGGGAAAGATTTTTTATTAATCTATATCCTTGGTACTATAATAGTACTAGTGGAGAATTATCATTGAGATAATAGTTAATCAATAAATTTATTATAATAATAAATCTGCAAGCGCTATCTGTATTTCTTTTGTTTTAGTTTTCTTGTCCATTTGAAGGGGGTTGGGAATTCCCTCTGTGTATGGTGAGCTGCATGCGGATTTGGGACATATACATGTTGGTAACTGAATAAAACTAATTATATTGGCGCCAGGGGGACTACTTGAGTGTAGGTGTTCTTTTTTTGTTAGATATTAAGCAGTGCGTGTGTAAGTATTTATTGTCTTGGCTGCGCAGCACCGCTGAGCACTAGTGCTCGGTACATCTTCAAACGCTGCCTGGCTCGGCCTCAGGCGCTGTACTTTGCCAGCTGTGTGCAGTGTGATCTCAGCCAGATCATGCTGCACACAGCTGAATGAGTAGCCCAGGGCAGCATCTGAAGCTGAGGAGATCGCTAGTGCTCAGTGGCGTTGCACAGCCAAAACAAAAAATAAACTTACAAAAAGTATTTTTGATTACTTGAAATTTAAATATTTTTTTTTAAAAATTAAGCTCCTCTTAAGGCTCTGGTTTTATGCATTATTTTTTTTACGCTGCAATTTAGATTTCAGTTTGAACATACCCCACCCAAATTTCTGCACGTTACATCAACCCCACCTGCAGTGCTGCATGATTTTGCCCATTAGTGTACTTTTTTGTTTGAAAAAATATACTGGATCAGGGCCTATATACAAAAATTGGTCATGCTCTGTGGCTGTGAAAAAAAAAACATGGTATGCTCTAGAAATTTTAAAAAATCATACCAAATTGAGTATCAAAAATAACTTGAGAAATAATGTAGGTTAGATTATTTTTAATGTTCTAAAACCTAATTGTATATGTCCACTAGTGGTTCAAGCATCTCAGGAGGAAGACTAGTGCCCAACTCATTACCTGAATGCCATTCGAGTTCTTAGGGTTTATGTTTATCTGGCGTAGATGTAATAAGCAGTGATAAGAGTGGAGAAGTGAGCTAGTCGAGATGTTGCCCATGGCAACCAATCAGCTGCTCTGTATAATTTTATAATATACAAATTATAACTGTTACATCAATACTGATTGGTGCCAGGTGCAATTTTTACACTTGGTCACTTCTCCACTCTTATTAATGCTTAGTACATCAACCCATCTGACTCTTTCCTTGTATATGTTGATCACACAAATGGAGTTGGTGAAATTAAAAAAGAGAAGCTGGCAAGTTAGTTACTGGCAAGTAGCTGTAACATTAACTGAAGTGGAATTATTGTTTTTATAGACAATGAGCTAGATCCACTTCTAATTCCATTCCTGACCTGTAGGCGGCGTATGCTATTTCCCGTGCAGTAGATGTAGCTGTAACATTAACTGAAGTAGAATTATTGTTTTTATAGACAATGAGCTAGATCCACTTCTAATTCCATTCCTGACCTGTAGGCGGCGTATGCTATTTCCCGTGCAGTAGATGTAGCTGTAACATTAACTGAAGTGGAATTATTGTTTTTATAGACAATGAGCTAGATCCACTTCTAATTCCATTCCTGACCTGTAGGCGGCGTATGCTATTTCCCGTGCAGTAGATGTAGCTGTAACATTAACTGAAGTGGAATTATTGTTTTTAGACATAATGAGCTAGATCCACTTCTAATTCCATTCCTGACCTGTAGGCGGCGTATGCTATTTCTCATGCAGTAGATGTAGCTGTAACATTAACTGAAGTGGAATTATTGTTTTTATAGACAATGAGCTAGATCCACTTCTAATTCCATTCCTGACCTGTAGGCGGCGTATGCTATTTCCCGTGCAGTAGATGTAGCTGTAACATTAACTGAAGTGGAATTATTGTTTTTAGACATAATGAGCTAGATCCACTTCTAATTCCATTCCTGACCTGTAGGCGGCGTATGCTATTTCTCATGCAGTAGATGTAGCTGTAACATTAACTGAAGTGGAATTATTGTTTTTATAGACAATGAGCTAGATCCACTTCTAATTCCATTCCTGACCTGTAGGCGGCGTATGCTATTTCCCGTGCAGTAGATGTAGCTGTAACATTAACTGAAGTGGAATTATTGTTTTTAGACACAATGAGCTAGATCCACTTCTAATTCCATTCCTGACCTGTAGGCGGCGTATGCTATTTCCCGTGCAGTAGATGTAGCTGTAACATTAACTGAAGTGGAATTATTGTTTTTAGACATAATGAGCTAGATCCACTTCTAATTCCATTCCTGACCTGTAGGCGGCGTATGCTATTTCTCATGCAGTAGATGTAGCTGTAACATTAACTGAAGTGGAATTATTGTTTTTATAGACAATGAGCTAGATCCACTTCTAATTCCATTCCTGACCTGTAGGCGGCGTATGCTATTTCCCGTGCAGTAGATGTAGCTGTAACATTAACTGAAGTGGAATTATTGTTTTTATAGACAATGAGCTAGATCCACTTCTAATTCCATTCCTGACCTGTAGGCGGCGTATGCTATTTCCCGTGCAGTAGATGTAGCTGTAACATTAACTGAAGTGGAATTATTGTTTTTAGACACAATGAGCTAGATCCACTTCTAATTCCATTCCTGACCTGTAGGCGGCGTATGCTATTTCCCGTGCAGTAGATGTAGCTGTAACATTAACTGAAGTGGAATTATTGTTTTTAGACATAATGAGCTAGATCCACTTCTAATTCCATTCCTGACCTGTAGGCGGCGTATGCTATTTCTCATGCAGTAGATGTAGCTGTAACATTAACTGAAGTGGAATTATTGTTTTTAGACATAATGAGCTAGATCCACTTCTAATTCCATTCCTGACCTGTAGGCGGCGTATGCTATTTCTCATGCAGTAGATGTAGCTGTAACATTAACTGAAGTGGAATTATTGTTTTTATAGACAATGAGCTAGATCCACTTCTAATTCCATTCCTGACCTGTAGGCGGCGTATGCTATTTCCCGTGCAGTAGATGTAGCTGTAACATTAACTGAAGTGGAATTATTGTTTTTAGACACAATGAGCTAGATCCACTTCTAATTCCATTCCTGACCTGTAGGCGGCGTATGCTATTTCCCGTGCAGTAGATGTAGCTGTAACATTAACTGAAGTGGAATTATTGTTTTTAGACACAATGAGCTAGATCCACTTCTAATTCTGCATCTGAACAGCAGGGGGCAAAAACCTACATAAACAGAAGGGGAAATAGAGGGTTTATAATAAATAGTCTAGTTCCTCTTCAGTTACTGAAACAGAAGAGGCTCTAGTCCCTACTTTTATGGTGTCTAGTTCCCCTTCCGTAAAAACGTACATAAACAGAAGGGGAAATATAGGGCTTATAATAAATAGTCTAGTTCCTCTTCAGTTACTGAAACTGAAGAGGATCTAGTCTCTTCCCCACACACACAGGAAACTTCTCCTCCCCCCTCCTTCCCCTAATCCATGTCCTCCACTCTGAGCTCACACAGAGCCTCTCTCTCACTCCCTGATTGCATTAACTCCTTCAGCTCCTGAAGTGGTGACAGCCCCATAGTACAGCAGGACAATGCAATGTATTACAAGACTTGGCATTTTCTCTCAGACATAACATATACACACATGATATATATTTTGTAACATGGGTACTTGAAATAAGGACTCTCAGGCAGGTTTTCCAGTTACAACACATAGGGGGTAATTCCGAGTTGATCGCAGTAGGAAATTTTTTAGCAGTTGGGCAAAACCATGTGCACTGCAGGGGAGGCAGATATAACATGTGCAGAGAGAGTTAGATTTGGGTGGGGTGTGTTCAATCTGCAATCTAAATTGCAGTGTAAAAATAAAGCAGCCAGTATTTACCCTGCACAGAAACAAAATAACCCACCCAAATCTAACTCTCTCTGCACATGTTATATCTGCATCCCCTGCAGTGCACATGGATTTGCCCAACTGCTAAAAGATTTCCTGCTGCGATCAACTTGGAATTACCCCCATAGTCTTTACTGGTAGCAGACACAGGGCCTAATTCCATACTTGCCTGCTATTGAAAAAGCATTTCAGGGAGACTGTGAAAGTGACATCTCTCAGTGTGGACGTGTACTGCTACATCCGAGAGGCGTGTCATGAAAATGACTTACATCCAAATGTAAATGAGTCCCAACATTAGTAAGATCTACTTGCTGAAGAAAAGACACCGATATTTTGCAGAATTTGTCCGTGTAATGGGGGTAATTCTGAGTTGATCGCAGCAGCAAGAAAGTTAGAAAGTTAACATTTGCAGAGAGAGTTAGATTTGGGTGGGTTATGTTATTTCTGTGCAGGGTAAATACTGGCTGCTTTATTTTTACACTGCAAATTAGATTGCAAATTGAACACACCCCACCCAAATCTAACTCTCTCTGCGCATGTTACATCTACCCCACCTGCAGTGCACATGGTTTTGCCCAATTGCTAAAAAAATTCCTGCTGCGATCAACTTGGAATTACCCCCAATGTGTTTTACAAGCGTTTCCATATACTGTAAGTGGCCACGAGAAACATTATGTAAAATGCATGTAGCTATAGCATACCCTCCAACATTTGACACAGAAAAATCGGTACAAATCCGAAAAAGGGGCGTGGTCGCGGGTAAAGGGGGCGTGATCACACCCCTTTTCCTATACTTTCAATGGAAGTTTGGAGAGCTAAAAATCGGTACAGACCATAAAAAAAAGGTACTGTACCTATTAAAAAGGTACAGTTGGAGGGTATGCTATAGTGATCATTGTGCCTTATAACCAATGCAGGGAAATGGCACTGATGAGCCCATTTGTATGTATATATCTCTGATTTCTTTTTTTTCCCATAAGAAAGTAACAGCTACAGTATGGGGGTAAGGTGCAATCAGGGCAGAGCTGGATTAAGGCTTTGGGGGGCCCTAAGATGGTTTCACATTCCGTTATCAGTAAGCAGGGCCGTTTCTAGACAATTAGGCTCCCAGTGCGAGATTTAAAAATGCGCCCCCCCCCCCCATTGCTATAAAAAAAATTGCGCCCCCCCCCCCCCCATATAGCTAAAAAAAGAAAAAGTATGCGCGCGCCTGAGGCGCGCGCGCTCCCGACAAGGCGTGGCCCTTATCTGATATCATCACGCCCACCACAGGTGGGAAAAAATAAAAAAAGTCCCCATTTTACACATTACAGCAGCGAAGTGTCCCCATTTTACACAGTGCGGCAGGCAGGTGTCCCCATTTTACAGAGCGCAGCAGGCAGATATCCCCATTTTACACAGTACGCAGGCAGGTATCCCCATTTTACACAGTGCGGCAGGCAGATATCCCCATTTTACACAGCGCGGCAGGCAGGTATCCCCATTTTACAAAGTGTGGCAGGCAGGTATCCCCATTTTACACAGTGCGGAAGGCAGATATCCCTATTTTACACAGTACGTAGGCAGGTATCCCCATTTTACACAGTGCGGCAGGCAGGTGTCCCCATTTTACACAGTGCGGCAGGCAGGTGTCCCCATTTTACAGAGTGAGGCAGGTGTCCCCATTTTACACAGTGAGGCAGGTGTCCCCATTTTACACAGTGAGGCAGGTGTCCCCATTTTACACAGTGAGGCAGGTGTCCCCATTTTACATAGTGCGGCAGGCAGGCGCCCATTTTACACAGTGCGGCAGGCAGGTGTCCCCATTTTACACAGTGCGGCAGGCAGGTGCCCCCATTTTACACAGTGCCGCAGGCAGGTGTCCCCATTTTACACAGTGCGGCAGGCAGGTGTCCCCATTTCTCTGACGTCCTATTGGATGCTGGGGACTCCGTAAGGACCAAGGGGGAATAGCGGCTCCGCAGGAGACTGGGCACAAAAGTAAAGCTTTAGGACTACCTGGTGTGCACTGGCTCCTCCCCTATGACCCTCCTCCAAGCCTCAGTTAGATTTTTGTGCCCGAACGAGAAGGGTGCACACTAGGTGGCTCTCCTTATTTTCAGTGAGACCTGCTGGCAACAGGCTCACTGCATCAAGGGACTAAGGGGAGAAGAACCGAACTCACCTGCGTGCAGAGTGGATTGGGCTTCTTAGGCTACTGGACACCATTAGCTCCAGAGGGATCGAACACAGGCCCAGCCATGGAGTCCGGTCCCAGAGCCGCGCCGCCGGCCCTCTTACAGAGCCAGAAGCAAGAAGAGGTCCGGAAAATCGGCGGCAGAAGACATCCTGTCTTCACCAAGGTAGCGCACAGCACTGCAGCTGTGCGCCATTGCTCCTCAGCACACTTCACACTTTGGTCACTGAGGGTGCAGGGCGCTAGGGGGGGGCGCCCTGAGCAGCAATAAAAACACCTTGGCTGGCGAAAATACATCACATATAGCCCCCACGGCTATATGGATGAATTTTAACCCCTGCCAGAATCCATAAAAAAGCAGGAGAAAAGTCCGCGAAAAAGGGGCGGAGCCTATCTCCTCAGCACACTGGCGCCATTTTCCCTCACAGCTCCATTGGAGGGAAGCTCCCTGGCTCTCCCCTGCAGTCACTACACTACAGAAAGGGTTAAAAAAGAGAGGGGTGCACTAATTAGGCGCAGTATTAACAATACAGCAGCTATAAGGGGAAAAACACTTATATAAGGTTATCCCTGTATATATATAGCGCTCTGGTGTGTGCTGGCAAACTCTCCCTCTGTCTCCCCAAAGGGCTAGTGGGGTCCTGTCCTCTAGCAGAGCATTCCCTGTGTGTGCGCTGTGTGTCGGTACGTTTGTGTCGACATGTATGAGGAGAAAAATGATGTGGAGGCGGAGCAAATTGCCTGTAATAGGGATGTCACCCCCTAGGGGGTCGACACCTGAGTGGGTGAACTGTTGGAAGGAATTAACAGTGTCAGCTCTTTACAAAAGACAGTGGTTGACATGAGACAGCCGGCTACTCAGCTTGTGCCTGTCCAGACGTCTCATAGGCCGTCAGGGGCTCTAAAGCGCCCGTTACCTCAGATGGCAGATACAGACGCCGACACGGATACTGACTCCAGTGTCGACGGTGAAGAGACAAATGTGACTTCCAGTAGGGCCACACGTTACATGATTGAGGCAATGAAAAATGTTTTACACATTTCTGATAATACGAGTACCACCATAAGGGGTATTATGTTCGGTGAGGAAAAACTACCTGTAGTTTTCCTGAATCTGAGAAATTAAATGAGGTGTGTGATGAAGCGTGGGTTTCCCCCGATAAAAACTGATAATTTCTAAAAAGTTATTGGCATTATATCCTTTCCCGCCAGAGTTAGGGTGCATTGGGAAACACCCCCTAGGGTGGATAAAGCGCTCACACGCTTGTAAAAACAAGGGCTCTACCCTATCCTGAGATGGCCGCCCTTAAGGATCCTGCTGATAGAAAGCAGGAGGGTATCCTAAAATGTATTTACACACATACTGGTGTTATACTGCGACCAGCAATCGCCTCAGCCTGGATGTGCAGTGCTGGGTTGGCGTGGTCGGATTCCCTGACTGAGAATATTGATACCCTAGATAGGGACAGTATATTATTGCCTATAGAGCATTTAAAAGATGCATTTCTATATATGCGTGATGCACAGTGGAATATTTGCCGACTGGCATCAAGAGTAAGTGCGTTGTCCATTTCTGCCAGAAGAGGGTTATGGACACGACAGTGTTCAGGTGATGCAGATTCCAAACGGCATATGGAAGTATTGCCTTATAAAGGGGAGGAGTTATTTGGGGTCGGTCTTTCAGACCTGGTGGCCACGTCAACAGCTGGTAAATCCACGTTTTTACCCCAGGTCGCCTCTCAACATAAGAAGACGCCGTATTATCAGGCGCAGTCCTTTCATTCCCATAAGGGCAAGCGGGCAAAAGGTTCCTCATTTCTGCCCCGTGACAGAGGGAGGGGAAAAAGGCTGCAGAAATCAGCCAGTTCCCAGGAACAGAAGCCCTCTCCCGCCTCTGCCAAGCCCTCAGCATGACGCTGGGGCTTTACAAGCGGACTCAGGCACGGTGGGGGCCCGTCTCAAGAATTTCAGCGCGCAGTGGGCTCACTCGCAAGTAGACCCCTGGATCCTTCAGGTGGTATCTCAGGGGTACAAATTGGAATTCGAGACGTCTCCCCCTCGCCGTTTCCTAAAGTCGGCTTTACCAACGTCTCCCTCCGACAGGGAGGCAGTTTTGGAAGCCATTCACAAGCTGTATTCCCAGCAGGTGATAATCAAGGTACGCCTCCTGCAACAGGGAAAGGGGTATTATTCCACGCTGTCGTGGTACCGAAGCCGGACAGCTCGGTGAGACCGATTTTAAATCTAAAATCTTTGAACACTTACATACAGAAGTTCAAATTCAAGATGGAGTCACTCAGATCAGTGATTGCGAACCTGGAAGAAGGGGACTGCATGGTGTCTCTGGACATCAAGGATGCTTACCTTCATGTCCCAATTTACCCTTCTCACCAAGGGTACCTCAGGTTTGTGGTACAGAACTGTCACTATCAGTTTCAGACGCTGCCGTTTGGATGGTCCACGGCACCCCGGGTCTTTACCAAGGTAATGGCCGAAATGATGATACTCCTTCGAAGGAAGGGAGTTTTAGTTATCCCTTACTTGGACGATCTCCTGATAAGGGTAAGATCCAGAGAACAGTTGGAGGTCGGTGTAGCACTATCTCAGGTAGTGTTGTGGCAGCACGGTTGGATTCTCAATATTCCAAAATCGCAGCTGGTTCCGACGACTCGTCTTCTGTTCCTAGGGATGATCCTGGACACAGTCCAGAAAAAGGTGTTTCTCCCGGAGGAGAAAGCCAGGGAGTTATCCGAGCTAGTCAGGAACCTCCTAAAACCGAGCCAAGTCTCAGTGTATCAATGCACAAGGGTTCTGGGAAAAATGGTGGCTTCCTACGAAGCAATCCCATTCGGCAGATTCCACGCAAGAACTTTCCAGTGGGACCTGCTGGACAAATGGTCCGGGTCGCATCTTCAGATGCATCAGCGGATAACCCTGTCACCAAGGACAAGGGTGTCCCTCCAGTGGTGGTTGTAGAGTGCTCATCTTCTAGAGGGCCGCAGATTCGGCATTCAGGACTGGGTCCTGGTGACCACGGATGCCAGCCTGCGAGGCTGGGGAGCAGTCACACAGGGAAGGAATTTCCAGGGCTTATGGTCAAGCCTGGAGACATCACTTCACATAAATATCCTGAAGCTAAGGGCCATTTACAATGCTCTAAGCTTAGCAAGACCTCTGCTTTAAGGTCAGCCGGTGTTGATCCAGTCGGACAACATCACGGCAGTCACCCACGTAAACAGACAGGGTGGCACAAGAAGCAGGAGGGCAATGGCAGAAGCTGCAAGGATTCTTCGCTGGGCGGAAAATCATGTGATAGCACTGTCAGCAGTATTCATTCCGGGAGTGGACAACTGGGAAGCAGACTTCCTCAGCAGACACGACCTCCACCCGGGAGAGTGGGGACTTCACCCAGAAGTCTTCCACATGATTATAAACCGTTGGGAAAAACTCGACAGGTATTGCGCCAGGTCAAGGGACCCTCAGGCAATAGCTGTAGACGCTCTGGTAACACCGTGGGTGTACCAGTCAGTGTATGTGTTCCCTCCTCTGCCTCTCATACCCAAGGTACTGAGAATTATAAGATGGAAAGGAGTAAGCACTATATTCGTGGCTCCGGATTGGCCAAGAAGGACTTGGTAACCGGAACTTCAAGAGATGCTCACGGAGGATCCGTGGCCTCTACCTCTAAGAAGGGACCTGCTCCAGCAAGGACCCTGTCTGTTCCAAGACTTACCGCGGCTGCGTTTGACGGCATGGCGGTTGAACGCGGGATCCTGAAGGAAAAAGGCATTCCGGATGAAGTCATCCCTACCCTGATCAAAGCCAGGAAGGATGTAACCGCAAAACATTATCACCGCATTTGGCGAAAATATGTTGCGTGGTGCGAGGCCAGTAAGGCCCGACGGAGGAATTTCAACTGGGTCGATTCCTACATTTCCTGCAAACAGGAGTGTCTATGGGCCTGAAATTGGGGTCCATTAAGGTTCAAATTTCGGCCCTGTCAATTTTCTTCCAAAAAGAACTAGCTTCAGTCCCTGAAGTTCAGACGTTTGTAAAAGGGGTACTGTATATACAGCCTCCTTTTGTGCCTCCAGTGGCACCTTGGGATCTCAATGTAGTTTTTGGGTTCCAAAAGTCACATTGGTTTGAACCACTTAAATCTGTGGAGTTAAAATATCTCACATGGAAAGTGGTCATGCTGTTGGCCCTGGCCTGGGCCAGGCGCGTGTCAGAATGGGCGGCTTTATCCTGTAAAAGCCCTTATCTGATTTTCCATTCGGACAGGGCGGAATTGAGGACTCGTCCTCAGTTTCTCCCTAAGGTGGTTTCAGCGTTTCACCTGAACCAACCTATTGTGGTGCCTGCGGCTACTAGGGACTTGGAGGACTCCAAGTTGCTAGACGTTGTCAGGGCCCTGAAAATATATGTTTCCAGGACGGCTGGAGTCAGAAAATCTGACTCGCTGTATATCCTGTATGCACCCAACAAGCTGGGTGCTCCTGCTTCTAAGCAGACTATTGCTCGTTGGATTTGTAGTACAATTCAGCTTGCACATTCTGTGGCAGGCCTGCCACAGCCAAAAATCTGTAAATGCCCACTCCACAAGGAAGGTGGGCTCATCTTGGGCGGCTGCCCGAGGGGTCTCGGCTTTACAACTTTGCCGAGCAGCTACTTGGTCAGGAGCAAATACGTTTGTAAAATTCTACAAATTTGATACCCTGGCTGAGGAGGACCTGGAGTTCTCTCATTTGGTGCTGCAGAGTCATCCGCACTCTCCCGCCCGTTTGGGAGCTTTGGTATAATCCCCATGGTCCTTACGGAGTCCCCAGCACCCACTAGGACGTCAGAGAAAATAAGAATTTACTTACCGATAATTCTATTTCTCGTAGTCCGTAGTGGATGCTGGGCGCCCATCCCAAGTGCGGATTGTCTGCAATACTGGTACATAGTTATTGTTACCAAAAATCGGGTTATTGCTGTAGTGAGCCATCTTTTCTAGAGGCTCCTCTGTTATCATGCTGTTAACTGGGTTTAGATCACAAGTTGTACAGTGTGATTGGTGTGGCTGGTATGAGTCTTACCCGGGATTCAAAATCCTTCCTTATTGTGTACGCTCGTCCGGGCACAGTATCCTAACTGAGGCTTGGAGGAGGGTCATAGGGGGAGGAGCCAGTGCACACCAGGTAGTCCTAAAGCTTTACTTTTGTGCCCATTCTCCTGCGGAGCCGCTATTCCCCCTTGGTCCTTACGGAGTCCCCAGCATCCACTACGGACTACGAGAAATAGAATTATCGGTAAGTAAATTCTTATTTTTACACAGTGAGGCAGGTGTCCCCATTTTACACAGTGTGGCAGGCAGGCCCCCATTTTACACAGCGTGGCAGGCCCCCATTTTACACAGCGTGGCAGGCCCCCATTTTACACAGCGTGGCAGGCTGGTGTCCCCATTTTACACAGTGCAGCAGGCAGGTATCCCCAGTGTGGCAGGCAGGTGTCAAGTGGTGGGGGGGAAGGAAGGGGGAGAGAGAGATATATACTTACATGTTCCGCTCTTCGGATCCCGCCGCCGGAGGTCCCTCGCGCCGGCCGCCGCCGCATCCTACCAGGCTTCTCTCCTCCCTCTCTCCGAGCGCTCCTGCTCGGGGGGGCGGGGCTTCGTGGAATGACGCGTTTACGTCATGACGTCACGACGCAAACGCGTCATTTTGCGAAACTCCGCCCCCTCGAGCAGGAGCGCTCGGGGAGAGGGAGGAGAGGGGAAATAACACTTAAAGTGCCGCGGCTGGTGCCCCGTGCGGTTGCACGGCTCGCCCGCCGCTAGAAACGGCACTGTCAGTAAGAGGTGTGAGTAGTGGAAGTTATAAGGGTAAGGGGGCACTGTAATGTGGCATAATATGAACTGGGGACACTATGTTATAATATGAATTGGAGGTACTGTGTGGCATAATGTGTACTGGCAGTACTACAATTAGACATAATGTAATTAGGGCACTAGTATGGTTCATAAAATAAACTATGGGGCATAAAATTAACTAAGGCACTACTATGTAATTAGGGTATAATATTACCAACTACTGAGGAGAGGTGTCTCTAAAGCTTTGGGATCAGGGTCCTTTCAAAATGGTGCTATTGGGCACACAAACGGGGTAATTCAGATCTGATTGCTCGCTAGCTGTTTTTTGCAGTCCTGCGTTCACATAGTCGCCGCCCACCGGGAGTGTATTTTAGCTGTGCAAGTGTGCGATCGCATGTGCAGCCGAGCGTACAAAAACAGTTTGTGCAGTTTCTGAGTAGCCCAGGACTTACTCAGCCGCTGCCATCACTTCAACCTGTCAGGGACCGGAATTGACGTCAGACTCCCGCCCTGCAAACGCTTGGGAACGCCTGCGTTTTTCCAACCACTCTCAGAAAACGGTCAGTTGCCACCCACAAACGCCCACTTCCTGTCAATCACCTTGCGGCTGTGCAAATGGATTCTCTGTAAAACCCATCGCACAGCAACAATCCGCTTTGTACCCGTACGACATGCCTGCGCGGTGTATACGCATGCGCAGTTCTGACCTGATCACAGTGCAGGAAAAAAAGCTAGCGTGCGATCAGGTGTGTCGGACCCCCAAAGTTCTGGCTACGTCCCTGCATATGAGCACAGGAGTACTGCTGTACATACACACCATACCAATGATATATAAGACTAATAAATATTCATTAATATACATGTGTATATATATATACACACATACATATACACACACACACACACACACTCACACACAGTATATACAGGAGGGTGGCACGTAATTTCAGCTTTATTTAAAAAAAATAACACTGAAATGATGGCCGCTGTATGTACTATTCTTTGCTTTGGTACAGCACCTTGGGCCATTGCATTACTGTCATGTGAGTGCCTGATTTTGGATAGACAGATAAATAAATAAATAAAAAAAAAATATATATATATATATATATATATATATATATATATAGACAATGGTGCAAACCCGGCACTCCCTCTGAATCAAACAACTTGCTCCGGTGCCCTCCTGGAGAAAAGCAACTCCCATAGACGTGGTAATGAAGGCGGCACTCTGGAGGCGGTTCAATGCGGTGAAAAATATCCTTGTTTATTTCAACATGTTTCGGCTTAGAAGCCGTCCTCAGGAAACAAGTACAGTGCAAACATTAAGTACATTTATACCCCTTATGTCCTAAGTGATTGGTTGCACTTACCTGCCGCGCTTCCATCGGTCGCCGGCTCCTTCACGTCGCGTCATCCTCACCGCCCTCAATGATGACGTTCAGATCACCAGAGCCGGTGGGAGCGCGTCGCGTTGGCCCGTGACGTCACCGGGCTGCTGCGGCTGGTATAGGCTCCCTGTATCACCATGGAGACCTGTATAAACATAAACAGACAAAGCCTGAATGAAATAGTGATAAGATAAAAACATTTAAAAAAGGATCAAAACGGATCAAGGCAGCATGAATCCACATGGATACACATTTATATAAACTTATGCTAACTATATTTCCAACGTATATATTCTAAACAATGTGTGACAATCTGTGTGTTACAAAAAGGCGTTACAGAAAAGCATTAAGACCCGCATATTCATTAAGGCCTCGTGGGGATATGGCGGACAAAGGGGGAGCAGTCGTCATACAGGACTTAACACAATATATGAAGGAGTGTCAGCGTCAGATACAGGACATTGAAGTTTACGAGCCATTGTCCAAAGATCCAACCATGCAATATAAGCGAGAACTGGACAAACTACTTACACAAGCGGTACAGAATCAATGGATCAGTGGGGATTTGTGTAAGGCATTAACGGTGGAACATCCGATTGTGCCCTTGTTTTACACGGTCCCCAAGATCCACAAAGATATTAGAGAACCTCCTGGCAGACCAATTATATCTGCCAGGGGTTCACTATATCAACCGATATCAGTGTATTTGGATGCTCTATTGAATCCTTGCATCCAGAAAATGCCTTCTTATCTGAAAGATACGACTGACCTACTGCATTGCCTCAACAATACGGGCACACTACCAACACACATTACTATGTGTAGTGCTGATGTATCTAGTTTATACACATGTATACCACACATTGAAGGCATAGCAGCGGTCAGATCGATTCTAATTGGTAATACAAGTTATGAAGGTCCGCCTGTGGAATTTTTTGTGGAACTGCTAACTCTGGTTCTTACCAGAAATTACTTCATATTTAACAGGGTGTATTATCTCCAGAAATCAGGTTGTGCGATGGGGTCCAATGTGGCCCCATCGTACGCTAATGCGTTTATGTACCACATCGAGCAGCAGTTAATCTACCAGAGTCGAATTAGTAATGGTTTAATACTATATCGGAGGTACATAGATGACTTGCTTATTTTCAGGGAGGGTAGTGTGGAGGAACTGCAACATGAGCTGGAATTACATAACAACACAGATAGTGTGGTTAAGTTGACCTTTTCCTTGAGTAATTCCATCGTAAATTTCTTGGACGTAGAAATCAAAATAATAAACCACCAGATAGTCACGTCTTTATTTGTCAAGCCTACTGACAGGAACACTATGTTACATCATAGTAGTGCACATCCCGTGGCCCTACGTGAGGGTTTACCATTCTCACAAATGCTAAGGGTACGTAGGATCACTAGTGACCCCACACAGATTGAGCCAGCTCTAGATGAGTTGATAGAAAAATTTAAAATGAGAGGCTACAGACAAACTAATCTAGAAGCAACCAAAAAAAGAGTCCTAGCTATGCCCAGGGCACAAACATTAGAAATCAGCAACAAAAAAGCACAAAAAAAGAAAATCATCCCTTGGGTCAACCGTTTTAATGATCAAAGTGCCACGTATAAACAACAAATGAAACAAATATGGCCGATCGTTAACACCGATAAGGATATACCAGAGCTTTATAAATCACATCTATTACCAGCTTACACTAGAAACAAGAACCTTAAAGATCTATTGGTGAAACTAGACGTGACTGACCTCAATGTAGCATCTACTAAATCACATTTCTTAACCAGGAAAGCAGGTTGTTACCGATGTGTGGGTTGTGTAACATGTAGATCATTACTAACAGGAGACACTATAACACACCCACACACCGGTAAAAAATTTAGAATTAAGTACCCACTAACATGCACTTCCCGTTTTGTGGTATATGTACTGTCTTGCCATGTGGTTTATACTACGTGGGCAAGACAGACTGTCAGTTTAAAGAAAGAATGGCCAACCACAGATTGGCCATTCGATCAGCTCTCAGTTCAGGCACCAGTGAACAACCATTTGCCAGGCATTGTGCATTAAGTGGCCATGGGGTAGCATCCATTCGCACTAAAATCATCGACCATATACCAGTCGATCGAAGAGGAGGTAATAGAAGTAAAAAACTCCTCCAAAGGGAATGTCGTTGGATACACCAACTAGACACCATATCCCCACGAGGCCTTAATGAATATGCGGGTCTTAATGCTTTTCTGTAACGCCTTTTTGTAACACACAGATTGTCACACATTGTTTAGAATATATACGTTGGAAATATAGTTAGCATAAGTTTATATAAATGTGTATCCATGTGGATTCATGCTGCCCTTGATCCGTTTTGATCTGTTTTTAAATGTTTTTATCTTATCACTATTTCATTCAGGCTTTGTCTGTTTATGTTTATACAGGTCTCCATGGTGATACAGGGAGCCTATACCAGCCGCAGCAGCCCGGTGACGTCACGGGCCAACGCGACGCGCTCCCACCGGCTCTGGTGATCTGAACGTCATCATTGAGGGCGGTGAGGATGACGCGACGTGAAGGAGCCGGCGACCGATGGAAGCGCGGCAGGTAAGTGCAACCAATCACTTAGGACATAAGGGGTATAAATGTACTTAATGTTTGCACTGTACTTGTTTCCTGAGGACGGCTTCTAAGCCGAAACATGTTGAAATAAACAAGGATATTTTTCACCGCATTGAACCGCCTCCAGAGTGCCGCCTTCATTACCACGTATATATATATATATATATATATATATATATACAGTGTCCATAGGGCGGCACTCATATGTCTTGTAAATCAGACAAAGGATTCCCATTAACCTAAAAAAGGAACCTTTGTCTGATTTACAAGACGTATGAGTGCCGCCCTATGGACACTGTATGAGTTTTCGGCCACCCTCGGGGACGGCAAATGGGAAGGCACCGACGCAAGATACACTTATAGACAAGGAGTGCCGGCTTACTGCATCCGATATATTATATATATATATATATATATATATACACACACACACATTTATACACATACAAACATACATATACAGTATATACAGCATATATATATATATATATATATATATATATATATAGATAGAATCACTTGTCAGCCGGCACTCAGACAATATATAACAACGGGCCCCGGTGCCCTAGTCCACAATCACAAAAGAAGTCCAAGGAGGAGACAATTAACGGCACTCGACGGGGCAAGAAATACAACACTCAGAGAGGAAGTTAGATCAACGTTTCGGGGCTGGCGCCCCTTTATCAAGACATATCATACACAGCAGTAACAGTAAACTCACCCACCTTAAGTAGCAAAAGGTTCCCCGTCTCACCGTCCCACCGCACGGCTCCCAGCCGGAAGTCCTCCTACATGACGCACTTCCTAACAGCTGCTGCACCCGGTCGTCACAGCAACCAAGTGGCTTGCGTTCCATTGGTGTAGGTACATGCAGGAAGCATCGTCACTGGTGCTCTGCAGGCGGAGCTGGAGATCTAGGAACACAATGATAACCAAAAACACCACATTAAAAACATATACATGTAAAAAACACATGCATACGTGTAACTACCCCCACACTACTACAGGTAAACAGCATCTTCAAATAAAAACAGCAGTAGTACATAGCTGCGTTCAGCCTAAGTGTACACCCAAATAATAACATCACAATAGGTATAACAGAGGGTTATAGCTCCACTAAAAACAGCAATAGAGTAAGTACAGTAATTTCAAACACAAGCAATGTTAGAAAAAACATATTGATAATGGCTGAAACAGAAAAAATATATTAATAATAGCTGAAAAAATATTATTACATGAGGCTATTCCAGTTGATCTTGTCATTCAGATCATGGGAAACCATAGTGTTCAACCGGAAAATCCACCTAGACTCAGCTAATAATAACCACAATTTCCACTCATTTCCAGTCTATTCTGAACACCTCACACCTCACAATACTATTTTTAGTCCTAAAACTTGCTCCCAGGTCGCTGGATGACTAAGCAAAGCGACCCAAGAGGGCGGCACAAACACCTGGCACATCTAGGAGTGGCACTGGGGTGTCAGACAGGATGGCACTTAAAAAACTTGGCCCCAAACAGTACATGATGCAAAGAAAAGAGAAAAAGAGGTGCACTGTGGTCGCTGGATGGCTAAGCTAAGCGACACAAACACCTCAATATCACAGGAATTATTAGTTCTAATCAATGGTATTATTGGTCCAAATCACTGGAAGAAAATGACAAAATCACTGGAATTATTCTTTCTAATCAATGGTATTATTGGTCCAAATCACTGGAAGAAAATTACAAAATCACTGGAATTATTCGTAAACATTTGTAGAAAGTCGCTGCTTTCTGATTACAGAAATGTTCAGATATTCCAGCGAATCCACAATCCCTTCCCAGAGGAAAAAGAAACCGAGAAACCGTTGTTTGAGAACGTTTGTTCACTTTCCCTTACAAAGGAACAAACCACTTTCCAAGAAGACTGACGTTTTGGGGATTATGGAGACATAATGTTTTTGAATATACAGTTGTGCTCATAAGTTTACATACTCTAGCAGAATTTGTGATTTTCTGCCCATTTGTCAGAGAATATGAATGATAACTCAAACTTTTCTTTCACTCATGGTTAGTGGTTGGGTGAAGCCATTTATTGTCAAACAACTGTGTTTACTCTTTTTAAATCATAATGACAACAGAAACTACCCAAATGACCCTGATCAAAAGTTTACATACCCCAGTTCTTAATACCGTGTATTGCCCCCTTTAACATCAATGACAGCTTGAAGTCTTTTGTGGTAGTTGTGGATGAGGCTCTTTCCTTTCTCAGATGGTAAAGCTGCCCATTCTTCTTGGCAAAAAGCCTCCGGTTCCTGTCAATTCTTGGGCTGTCTTGCATGAACTGCACGTTTGAGATCTCCCCAGAGTGGCTCAATGATGTTGAGGTCAGGAGACTGAGATGGCCACTCCAGAACCTTCACTTTATTCTGCTGTAGCCAATGACAGGTCGACTTGGCCTTGTATTTTGGATCATTGTCATGTTGGAATGTCCAAGTACGTCCCATGCGCATCTTCCGGGCTGATGAGTGCAAATTTTCCTCTAGTATTTTCTGATAACATGCTGCATTCATCTTGCCATCATTTTGACCAAGTTTCCAGTGCCTTTGTAGCTCACACATCCCCAAAACATCAGCGATCCACCTCCGTGTTTCACAGTAGGAATGGTGTACCTTTCATCATAGGCCTTGTTGACTCCTCTCCGAATGTAACGTTTATGGTTGTGGCCAAAAAGTTCAATTTTGGTCTCATCACTCCAAATGACTTTATTCCAGAAGTTTTGAGGCTTGTCTCTGTGCTGTTTGGAGTATTGTAAGTGGGATGCTTTGTGGCATTTGCGTAGTAATGGCTTTCTTCAGGCGACTCGACCATGCAGCCCATTTTTCTTCAAATACCTCATTATTGTGCATCTTGAAACAACCACACCACTTTTTTTCAGAGAGTCCTGTATTTCAGCTGAAGTTATTTGTGGATTTTTCTTTGCATCCCGAACAATTTTCCTGCCAGTTGTGGCTGAAATTTTTGTTGGTCTACCTGACCGTGATTTGGTTTCCAAAGAATCCCTCATTTTCCACTTCTTAATTAGAGTTTGAACACTGCTGATTGGCATTCTCAATTGCTTGGATATCTTTTTATGTCCCTTTCCTGTTTTATACAGTTCAATTACCTTTTCCCGCAGATCCTTTGACAATTCTTTTGATTTCCACATGACTCAGAATCCAGACACGTCAGAGCAGCACTGGATGAAAGATGCAAGGGTCTTTCAGGAGTCCAGAAACTCACTGACCTTTTATACACACACACTGATTACAAGCAAACAGATCACAGGTGAGGATGGTTACCTTTTTTTTTTTTTATTCAACAATGTTTATTGAAAATTTTTTGTTTAGATTACAAGACAAAAAAACAACAAAAACTTATAGCATTGCTGTTGGCAAATACATCAAGCAGTATAGAGCACACCATACATAGGCATATGAATACACTCGGTCATTATCTAAGAGTAGACCTCAACGAATTTCAATAACAGTATGTGGTCATGTCAGCATTTGGGAACCACTGTGCCCCCGTATTAGATGTACAAAGTATTACCAATATATATATATAGTAAATAACAATATTGTGCAAGCAGCACAACTTCCTAACCTCCACAGGTAACCCTGGGGTGATTATTTTGAAGGCAAATTCGCATCCGCAGATAGTGCAACTCGAGAGCCCCCAACATATGGAGATGACCGCCATCTATCCCATATTGCATAGTATTTAGTAATAACTTTTTTGGACATATAGACAAATTTTTCATGTGCCATCGTAGTGTTCACCTAAGCAATCCAGGAATCAATATCTGGGCCAGCAGGTGCCATCCACAACCGGGCTATAGAAACCTGTGCAAGAGCACAGAGGCTGATAACATAACGCCTGGAGGGGGCAACCAGCAGTCCAATATACCACCAGTACACACACAGGGGGGGCCAGTACTTCAGCAGGTATACCAGTGGAGACCATCATTTTAAGTACATCCTGCCAAAAGGCATTAACTATCCTACAGGACCAAATCATGTGCCAGAAGGTGTCCCCATCCAGAGCACACTTGGGACATCTAGAATCCATCCTCCCTCCGAATCACATCAACCTTTCAGGAGTAATGTAGACTCTGTGTAAAACAAAAAGATGCACCTATTGCTAGCGGACTGCCGCGGTCGCCACTCTAGAGGCACCCAGTGCAGCTTCCCAAACATCATTAGAAATGGGCCCCAGGTCACATTCCCATTTAGATTTAAGAGAAAGAAGGACCTCACCGTGATAAGCATGTAGCAGAGCAGAGTAGAATATAGAAATAGTGCAATTTTAGGGATTAACAAATAGTTCCCGAACTGGGGTGTCCCGGAGCATCCGGGGAGCATTTGCAAATTGAGTCTGACAGGCAACCTCCGTTGCAGGTATCGATAAAAATAGAAGTTAGGAATATTATAATCCTCCCGCAACTGTTGGAAATATTTAAACACACCCATATGATATAAGAGACTGCACCCCACGGTGGTTCCAAACCTCCCGTATCTGTAGCGAGGTAAGCTCGTTAAGAGTATGCGCGTAAGCCAAAGGCGTTTCCGGATCCCAGCCCTCTCCCTGGAGCAATCTATGCGTCTGTCTCCATACCATAATTACTTGTTTGACAATGGGAAGGTTAAGTAGCAATACATTGTCACTCAATAGTAGTTGTATTGGGGTGCAATTCCAATCTGTTGCATAGAGAATTCGGGAGATCAATTCATCTCTACCGGAGTCATGCAACCACTTACTAATATGTACCATTTGTGTCGCTAGATAATATAAGCTGAATTTAGGGAGGGCCAGGCCCCCAGAATCACGTGGGCCATACGATAGAGGACAGAAGACCATCTATTTTCCGAAATCTTTTTAATGGGAGATAAACAGGGGAGTGTTGCAGCGCATACAGCAATTTAGGCAGGGCCACAATTTTCACTAAATTAATTCTACCCATTATAGTTAGAGGTAGAGTCTCCCACACCGCAATACGAGAATGTAAATAATCCATATGAGGTTTTATGTTTAAGGAAAAGTATTGAGAAGGATAATTTGTGACCCAGATTCCCAAGTACTTAAATGAGTCCACCCAGCGAAGGGGAAGGGCCACGGGCGAGACGCCAGGACAAGCACCCCGAAAAGGCAATATGCAGGACTTGTCCCAATTAATGGACAGTCCAGAGTACCCGCCATAGGTGTCAATAATATGCAACACATGTGGCATGGTATTGCAATATTCTGATACAAACAGCAGAATATCATCCGCGTATAGAGCAATTTTGTCCGTGGTGGGGCCCACCCGGAACCCCCCCACCCGCAGGTCAGAACACACCAGGCACGCTAGTGGCTCCACTGCCAGATCAAAAGGCATAGGGTATAGTGGGCAGCCCTGCCTAGCACCCCTGGCTAGAGGAAATGCAGAGGAAATAAATCAATTTATCGAGACCCAGGCTGATGGGATGTAGTATAGCAGCTTTACCTACCATATAAATCGTGATCCAATACCGAAGCGGGCCATAGAGCCCCACAAGAACGCCCACTCCACTGAATCAAAAGGTTTAGCAGCATCAAGAGACACTACAAGAGAAGTGTCAGCGTCCCCGCGTGGGCCCTGTAAATGTGTGAACAATCGCCTAAGGTTAGTTAGAGTGGACTGCCCCAGCACGAAGCCGATCTGCTCTAGGTGGATAATTTGGGTAAATTTAATCTAAGAGCCAGGATCTTTGCCAAGATCCTAACATCAGTTGAAAGTAGCGAGATAGGTCTATATGAATCTACCCGCTCTAGGTCCTTATCTGGTTTTAAAAACACTATTATCAAAGCCTCGGTCATAGAATCTGGCAGTGAACCCAATTCCAACAAGTCACTGAACAGAGCAAGCAATTTGGGGCCATAAAAGTCAATATGCTTCTTGTATAGCTCAATAGGAATTCTGTCTAGCCCTGGTGCCTTGCCAACAGGAGACGATTTGATAGCTGTTTCAATCTCCGTCAATGACAAAGGGCAATCCAGGAATTCAACCGCCACATTAGAGAGCGAGGGCAATGGTATACCAGCAAGATAATTATTTATTTCTGTTAAATCAGACGATAATTTCGTACTATGCAGACTTTTATACAAAACAACAAATTGGTGCACTATTTCTGGGGTTTTTACATATGTTACGCCATCATCCCCGCCTATCGCAAGGACAGTGTAAGGGGCCCTACGCACTGGCCGACCCGCCGCCGAGCTGCCCGACGGCGGATACGGCCGACGAGCGACCCGGCAGCGGGGGGGGGGGCAGTGACGGGGTGAGGTAAGTTTCTTCACTCCCCCCGTCACCCGGCTGCATTGAAGTGCAGGCTAATATGGATGAGATCGTCCATATTGGCCTGCATGCACAGCCGACGGGAGACCAGCGATGAACGAGCGCGGGGCCGCGCATCGTTCATCGCTGGAGCCTCCACACTGAAAGATATGAACGAGTTCTCGTTCATTTATGAACGAGATCGTTCATATATTTCAGTATATCGGCCAGTGTGTAGGGCCTATTAGAAGATTTATCTGTCGCCGCTAAATGCGCTAAATACGTACCAGGTCTGCCGTCTGTAGCATAGTATGAGTGTTGGGCATACAGTAAACGGTATTTGGCTTTATCAGACAGACAATTCCTCCATTTGGACTGCGCAAGCAACCATGCGTCCTTGGAGGAAACCAAACCATCATGCAAATATTGGATTTCTAGGGACCTACAGAACGCTTCAAGTTCCATTTCTTGGCGTTTAAAGCCATTTTTTAAATGAGCAATCCGTCTAATTAAAGAGCCACATAGAAAGGCCTTAAACGCGTCCCAGAGGATTGTCGGACCAGCAGTGCCCTCATTTAGCTCCAGGAACTCCCGCCATGCAAGCTCAAGCTCCGCGCCAGTGCCCATCTGTGAGAGCCAGAATGAGTTAAATTTCCAAAACAATTGCCCCCGGGCACCTCCAGTATCCAAATTCAACAGTATTGGTGAGTGGTCCGAGATACCTCTAGTTGCATACTGGACATCAACAATTTTAGGAAGTAAACAGGGGGAAACCAGGGCCATATCAATCCTAGAGGAGGAAGAGTAAGTAGGGGAGAAACAGGAGAACTGGCGAGCAGCTGGATGCCATGCTCTCCAGGTGTCCACCAAACCCATACCATCCACCAACAGTGCAAATGTACCCGGACATGGACGAGGCACAGTAGTAGTGGTGCTGAATCCATCCACACTGAGATCCATAACATTATTAAAGTCCCCAATGCAGATAGTGGGGATGTTGGGGTAAAGGGACATAAAATCAGCAGCCTTACGTAGAATCTCCGGGGAGTACGGTGGAGGAATGTAGATAGCCAACAATAATAAAGACATGGAATTTATCTGATATTTAAGAAAAATGTATCTACCCCACTGATCTAACTGGACCTGACCGAAAACAAATGGGACAGATCTACGAATCAGGATGGAGACGCCTCAGGGATGGGAGGTATGAGTGGAGTGGTATAACCACCCAATCCATGGCTTTTTAAGAGATGGAGACGCACCTGGAGGGAGATTTATAAGACACATAACATCTGCGGAGCGCTGCTTAATTTGCCTAATCACTAAGGCCCTTTTCATTTTATCATTAAGGCCCCGCACATTCCAGGACAAAATGTTTAGACTAAGTGATGCCATAATAGATAATAGCACCAAGTGCTAGATGTGCCCAAAACAGTTAAGCTATTTGAAAGAAATAGAAAAGTAACTGAATGAAAAAGATTACTCTAAACATATCACAACAGCAATGCTTAAAAAACATTAACACACTAAATCCTCCCTTCCCACCCACCCTGTATACCGGCCCGAACTTTGGCATACCTAATCCCTAAAAACCCTCCCAACAACTAAAAAACTAGTAAAGAGGACAAAAAAATACAGTGGCCAAAGGCAGGCATCGCTCCCCCACCACAGCCTAGCCCCCCCCAGGGCCAAATAAGCACCCAACCCCACAACACAGAGGCCCAATATCAAGTGCAACATTTAGCATACTACCAATACAGGTTATAGTGTCCCCCCTAAAAGGAGAGAATGAAAGAATCAATAAACATCAATACAACAGCTGTATACATATATGCTTGACAGTGTAAATCGTAGCCCGGTTATCGGGCAGCAGTAACAATCAGTCATTGCCAGAGCGCGCCCTGCCGGGATCCGCTGGTCAAGCCACGTCACCGCAGGGTTAAGAATTTTGTCTCTCCTCCCGCGACCACCCGCAACTATGAGGGAAAAAAGCATAGCATAAGGGAGATTGAGTTCCCGGAGATGTCTCTTAATTGGAAGAAATTGGGCTCTCTCCTTCTGAATATCGACCGCAAAATCAGGGAAAACCGAGATCTGGGTGCCATTCAATTTAAGTGGGCCTTTGGTGTGTGCCAGGGTAAGAACCATGTCCCGATCTTCGAAGTGAAGGAACTTAGCTATAAATGTGCAGGGGGGGAGCCCCTGGCGGTAGTGGCCGCATTAGGATTCTATGTGCTCGTTCCACCGCGAAGTGTGACGTAAAAGGATCTGTTCCAAAGAAATCAGTAAGCCACTTCTCCAAAAACTGCTCAGGTGCAGCACCCTCTTCCTTTTCAGGCAAGCCCACAAACCGAATGTTATTCCTCCTCAGACGCCCCTCCATGCCGGTTAACTTTTTCTGCACCTCCGTCATCTGGGATTCAAGGGGAATGCGTCATCCAAGCGGAGCCACAGTATCCTCAACAGTAGAAATGCCTCCCCCACTCTCTCTCTAACACATTGTAGATCCTGATGGATTAAAGAAAGATCAGATTGGACTTGAGTGATTTTGTCGGCTAACCTGCCTTCGCTGGCATTAACTGCATCCAGTACCCTTTGGATAGCATCCTCTGAGGCCTCAGCCGGAGAAGGGGGAGAGGAGCCATCCTGCGACACCCCCCCCCCCGCCCTCTTATTTTGCGCAGGAGGATTTCTAGCGTATTTTTCAAGCTTGGCAGCAGCTTGGTAAGTCTTCCCCATAGTATTATTTATAGTCACCCCCAGAGGGAGTTGCCATGCTGTATGAGAGAGTTATGGTGAAACAAGCAGGCAGACCTCCAGTCTGTGGTATATCAACAAATCAGGAACCACACAATGATGGGCAAGCAGCCTCCAGGTGGATATATATAATGAAAAGAGAAAAGTCACAATAATAATATATTTCAGGCAGTGAATATGCAGCAGGGGGAGCTGTGATCTGGGAAAACTGAGCAGTTATAATGATAAAAGGTGGAAGCCTAAACCCTCAACTCCCAAGCCCTGTACATAGCACTATAAGGGGAGAAGAAAAGGGGGGGCCTCCGTGCAGCCCGACCTGCCGCTCAATATGAAGGAGAGGAATCCCTTTTTAAAACACTAATATACTGCAGCTGGAGGCACCAGGGGAGTTTGGTGGTGTGGCTTTTTTTTTTCCTCCACACCACACGTGGAGCAGGAGATCTGAGGTGCAGCAGCGTGGCCCCTCCGGTGCCAGCCGCAGGTAGGAGGTAGCAGACACAAGGGGGGCACACTCAGCCCAGCGGGCTGTAATCAGGCGTGCAGCGTGTTCGCTCCGGGCGAGTCTCCCTGTCGCCGACCGGATGTTGTGCGGCTAGTCGCGGCTGGAGCAGGGGGGTCCGTACAGACAGCAGCGGGCTCAGGCAGGAGCGTAGGCGGGATGCCAGAGAGCACTCACCGCCGCAGATCTCTCCCTGGGAGCCCGACAGAAGGACCAGATGCAGTGACCAGGATCCCGCCGCCACAGACCGGGCGTCCCACGGGGCGCGGCAGCAGCCAGACCGGAACCGTCCCGCCGACCAGGCGTATGAGCAGGAGAGCAGAACAGCACAGGAACACTCTGGGGGTGCACCCAAGGGTAAGGAAGGTCTAGGGCACCTTATAACCACGGGGGGAGACATCAGGATAAATATCAGGAGTTTTAGGCAGGAGAGCTCAGCACAGTACGTGCTACTCCATGCCCATCGTAGCCACGCCCTGAGGAATATTACCTTTTAGTAGCCATTCAAACTCGTTTGTGTCAAATTGGGTGCATGTTATCAGGCCAAAATCTCCAGGGTATGTAAACTTTTGATCAGGGTCATTTGGGTAGTTTCTGTTGTCATTATAATTTAAAAAGAGTAAACACAGTTGTTTGACAATAAATGGCTTCACCCAACCACTAACCAAGAGTGAAAGAAAATTTTGTGAGGTATCATTCATATTCTCTGACAAATGGCCAGAAAATCACAAATTCTGCTAGGGTATGTAAACTTATGAGCACAACTGTAAATCCTAAAGCAGGTGGTGTATTAGAGCAAAAGAGTGCAAGAGACCAGCCATGCAGTTTCTGAAATATTATGACAAAATATTACTGTATTTCATAAGAACTCGTTCCTAACTTTGCTAAGGTACTGTTTGGTATACTGTATCTGGCTTCCATGAGGTAGTTGTCCATTACTTCAGCTTCCATTGACCTTTTTGAAAGCGGTAGAAGTTTTACTTTTATTTTCCCCTATTTTTAATTTTCTCCTGCATAGCCCAGTAAAATGTTGCAATGTTAAGTATTGACTTGTGCCTTCTGTGGGTCCACTTCTTCACCAAACCCAGCCAAATCTCATCCTAACCCTCTGTTCCACGTTCTCTATGTACCCCATCTGTGTCACCCATGTCTGTCTACCCCTCCCCTTTAGATTGTAAGCTCACGAGCCGGGCCCTCTTCCCTCATGTGCTTATCCTTTGTCTTACTTTAACAAAGGCCCTCATTCCGAGTTGTTCGCTCGCAAGCTGATTTTAGCAGATTTACTCACGCTAAGCCGCCGCCTACTGGGAGTGAATCTTAGCTTCTTAAAATTGCGAACGAAAGATTCTCAAAATTGCGATTACATACCTCATAGTAGTTTCTGAGTAGCTCCAGACTTACTCGGTATCTGTGATCATTTCAGTGCTTGTCGTTCCTGGTTTGACATCACAAACACACCCAGCGTTCACCCAGACACTCCCCCGTTTCTCCGGCCACTCCTGCGTTTTTTCCGGAAATGGTAGCGTTTTTTCGCACACACCCATAAAACGGCCAGTTTCCGCCCAGTAACACCCATTTCCTGTCAATCACATTACGATCACCAGAACGATGAAAAAGCCGTGAGTAAAATTCCTAACTGCATCGCAAATTTACTTGGCGCAGTCGCAGTGCGAACATTGCGCATGCGCACTAAGCGGAAAATCGCTGCGATGCGAAGATTTTTCCGAGCGAACAACTCGGAATGAGGGCCAATGTTCAACTGTACAACATCCAGCAGTCTTCTGCCACCTGATACTTATTCCAGTGTTATCTGCTGATGTAACTATGTGTATTTACCATGTACTTGTCCTATACTGTCATCAACTGTAAGTTGCAGTTTTCCACAGTAATACCAGCAGATGAACGGCAGCTGCCGGCGATGACGCAGGAGCGCACATAAGCGCTCGTCGCCAGGGCATATACACTGGGCGGTTTTGAGCTGAAGGCAGTGTGACAGTGTGACAACCGAGTGGTCCAGCAAAAAGTACAGTATTTGGACTTTCCTTTCCCATATCTCACCGGACCGCTTAGCGGCGTTCTTCCAGAATGCAATATGGTGACAGATGGGGACACAGGACACTGGGGTGCATCCTTTAATGGCTGCCCAATCCCGGGTTTCTTTTCTGACATCTTTGTCATATTTCCTGAGGTCTCATACTGCTCCTATACTGTAGTTAATCCCACTAAATTCTGAGGATCAGCGTGTATGACCCAGCACTGCATATTCCCCCTTAGTGTTCTAATACACAGGTCAGTTACCACCATATCCACAATCTGAGCGGCAGTGCAGTCTTCTGGCTGGAGACAACACTGCCCCTGTCTGGCGAGTTCTTCCACCTGCTTCCGAATTGGGACCCCTGGTAGTATTGCCCATTCGTGGAAGCACTGCACTTTAC